>NW_027491758.1:600000-916059 GCF_021521415.1 Bidens hawaiensis
CACTCGTATACGCTAGCTCATAGATCTATGTAATCACACACACTTAGCTATTTTGTATTCATTGATCATAAACTCTACCCATTGTAACCCGATTTTGATATTAATAAAGTGGTGATAGACGATTTGTCATCACCCCGGGTTTTTTTCCTTTGATCTAATCAAGATCAAGAGGTTTTTCTCGCAACAAATCACAATAGTCATCCTTGTTTCGTTTATATAATCATTATTGTCACCTTAGCACTAAACCTCACAATTACAGATTTGGATACATTATCCTTAGCAGATTTTTGTCCAAAAACATAACCCAACCCGCCCAGTGTGAAAACGTGTGTTGGCTTGAAACATGAATTGAACTCGTTCTAATCTGAAACCCGTTTTATGCCAAAACCTATCTCGTGTAAAAACCCGTTTCGATCCGAAACCCGCCACATTTTCTTAGGATACTAACCCATATCGACCAATTTCTTTGAATTTTTCGACCCATTTTGACCAGGGCCGGCCTAAAGAGGTGGCAGGGTAGTCAACGGCCACAGGCCCAACACCCCGTTAGGCCCGATTTTTTTTTTAAATTATATGTATTTTTATGAAGAAAATATGTATAATCAATGTTTCAACACAATTGCATAACCACTAGCTTCGTCTAGTGGCAAAGATGTATGACATTTTACCAAAAGGTTGTGGGTATAGTCTTATTTCACACATTTTTAAGTTTATTTTTGTACACAAAGTTTTTGCACAATTTAAATCATAACTAAGTAAGCCCATTTAAAATTAAATTGTTTAAACTCAACAAAATGTTCCTTTTACTTAAGGCCTAAAAAAATTTCGTCTTTGGCCCAAAATAATTTTCGCCTTCTCGGAGCCGGCCCTGATTTTGACCCAGAAATAACAAGTTGGAATTTCAAATGACTCATTTTAACCCATTTAGTTAAAATCTTTGACCCAAACCAACTAATTTAATTTTTAAAACAACCCAAATTGACCAATATAAAATGATTTAGATCAAAATTGCCGATCAATCAAAAATTATTGAGGGCCGCGTCCATGTATAGATAAATAGTAATATGGATAAGATTGTTAGGTCTACAGCCCAACTCTTTTAGTGAACTGATGATAGCATGTAGAATGCTTAAAAATAAAAATGGAATCTTACGTATACAACAGGAAACTTCGCCGGCAACTTTAGAGTTGAAGGGTATTAGAATGTGTGTAGTCATGAAGTCTCTTAAGAGGCATTATGCGACATGTGACAGCCAACTCATCAAGAAACTTCATAACAAAAAAATTGTGTACTGGATAAAGCATTACAAACTACAAAGCCCCCATCAAAAGATGATGATTGGTTCAAGGTTCCCTCGCCAACGCTTTCAACATAACGCCCAAGCCCAAAAAGTACCCCAAAGCGCCCTAAGGGCGGTGTACCCCGATGCCTTGGGGCGTTTTAAGCCATCCACAGTGCCCGCTACACTTGGTTATTGTTTGATGTTGAGTGTTATATTAACGAACTGGTAATTAGGTAGACTAAGTTCAGTTGTGTCAATTATCGGATTAGGTTATATGAATCAACATGATAAAACTATTGTTTCTAGTAATTGCTTATCAGTCTTAACTGAAGAATCATGTATGTGATTATCCAATTGATAGGATTCATAGTTGATCAGTTTATTGTATAACCCGAACCTGAAATGTTGTCAGCTTTCTCTTACGTCGTTTACAAACAAAAGTTAATTGTGTTTTCATTATACAAATCATCATTTAAATTGCTTTGCATCGTATGTCCAAATTAGTATAATTAATCAATTAGCGAACAATGAACGTGAATTGCACTTTCCTGTGATTTTCTGTGGATTCGAAACCTTTTTTCTAGTACAAGTATGTTTATAAGTGTTTTTGATTGATCTATCGACATCGATTATAAATATGATAGACGTGTGAGTTGTTGTTCTAAAGAGAATTAAATGACTTTTTTTTTCTTTTATGCATGATGAAGAGAATAAGAGACGTGGATCAGATTCAATCGAGAAGTTTCTAAATAGGACTATGCATAAGAATACTAACACACAAGATGATGGGAATCAGAGTACTTTGGGTTGAAGTATTCAATACTAGAAATTGTTCTAACACTATAAGACTTCTCAATGACGTTGCTACGTACTAGTTAATTTATACTAAAGATCATGCAAACAAAAATAGAGTTTAACAATATAACAAAGTTTGAGAGAAACTAAATAACAAGTTCTTACTTAGACATGATTCCTCATGCATTAATGGTTAGCTTACTTGTTAAGAGAATGACCGATCATGCTTCTACTGAATTTCAATTTTTTTTTCTTAAATTTTAGAATCATTCATCTACCATTATAAACTTCGTATTTTCGTTGTTATACAAATTCACAAATGAACAAAATAGTTTCACACTATTTTTAAATTGGTTTTATATAATTACTTTTATTATTTTTCAAGTTACACGCGGCCTCATTCGGTTTTTAAAACCGATCCAACCTATTCAAGTGGTAAAAGGACACTTTCAATAACATGTGTAGCTATAAGAGATTCATGTGACAACTTAGCGGCATGGTTCGTTTTATTGATTGTTAGTATTAAAACCCTGTATAAATTAAAATGTGTATGGCAAAACCTGAGTGATAAAAATCATTTGATCAAATATATAAAAAGACAAGTAATAAAGAAATCTCGTCACGTGACACCCTGTGTGTGATAGGACTGTAATTATCGAAATGGAGGAATGCAACTTATAATAATTTATAATATTGCAAAAGTTGAACATGCTCTGTTATTCGATCATATGGTATTATAATGTTATTGTAGAAAACTACTTATAAAATAAAAGATACAACTTATCATAGTATTTTATTGTGACATCATGTTAACGTGAATTAAATTTAATAATAATCTTTTGCATCATATATATATATGAGAGAGAGAGAGAGAGATTTTGATAAGAGAAGGGAAGAATGGAGGTACTCAGTGCTTCACTCACATTGACTATGTAACCTATGTTCTTATAGGGTGTTTGGACGAGTTTTTAAAACTTATTGGTTTATTGAAAAGTAAAAAGTGTTTGACAAAACTCATCCAAAAGTTTTAAATTGGAGTTTTTCAAAAATAATTTTTACTTTTTAAAAATCAAATAAGCAAATTTAAAAGCTCATCCAAACACCCCTATTACTAATCACAGTTAAGAAATTTGAACTATGTTTTGCTAAAAAGATTTTTATGTACATATTTACCATTTAAAAGTATTTGTTAAATTGTGTCAAACAAGTTGCAATACCGTTTAAACAGAAAGCATGTGGTTTATCAACCATTCATCTCCTGATTACTTTACAAAAACTCCAAACTTTTATTGTTCTTCTAACATTTTTTTCTTTAACAATACAACTTTTAAGTTTTAAATCAATTGTGATGAACGTACTTCTCAATTTTCTCTCTATTTTATTAAACCATACTATATAATCATAATTGTAGAAAGAATGGGTAATACATAATAATAAAACACATGTTATATCCTTCCAAATCATCTTACCTTTAGTCTTTAAAAATCAAGGTGATAATAATTGGTGAAATCTAATCATATCTTTCATCTTATCTTTTATTCTGTATCTATATGACGATATATTAAAAAAAACATTATATACCAAAGGGTCTTTGATCTAAAAGTAACAAGGTGTCAGATAAGACTTAATCTTTCTAAATTATGAGGATGCATGTCCCGTGATCGTAAAAAAAAGTTATAATTTATGAATAGAGTTGGTGAGTGTGTAGGTTATCGTTCAAAAAGAACTATTAGATATTTAGAAACCATTTCATTTAGCAGTATATATATTATTAGTTGAGTCATTATAACCCGTGTATTTATCTACAAGTAAAATAACTAAAATAGTCTTAAGACATTTAGTATTTAGTAACACTTAAAAAGTGAGGGAGCTTTAACTCAATTGACATTTGAGGGGAATTGAAGATTTGGGTTGTCTCAAATTCAAATCTGATTGCAACCGGGCTTTATCTTAGTGGGTCTTTGGGCGCTAGGTTTACCCCGAAATAATAGACGGTGGGCTTGGGCTACTCAACTCTGTTTACGATCGTGAGCGTGTGAGCTTTGCTTTTGCCAATAAATTACCCTAGATTGTCGGACTTTATTTGTTGATTGTTATAAAAAGTTAAAACTTAAAACCCTAACATAAACTGATAAACCCAAAACCAAGCCAATGAAGTAACCCAGTCCATGTTGATATTGGCTGTTGTTATCACGTTGTTCTGTCAGCACTCCTACTTTCCCAAAGTAAAGTGGCTCCCACAATGCATTCATGCGTCCAAATACTTTCGAATAAAGTAGGACCTACCTCCATTTATTTAATCCCAATTCTTCTACATGATTGACTTCTCAAGCAATGCTGCAACTTTCCTTTTTTTTTTTTAAGTTAATTTATTTATTAATTTTATATATTGTATTAGTTAGCTAGGAATAACAGTGATAAATATTTAGAAACAAAGTTAGAAAGCACATATGTGATAAGTGTTTTAAGTCTCCAAAGGTTTTAGTTGTATATAACGCCTTTGAATATCACTTGGCATAAACTGCATTTTATATGATTCCACATGGTTGATCATGTATGAACAGGTCCATTGAGTTTTCCGATTTTCACAACTAAAAAAGGGAAAAATTGTCAAAACAACAATGTTCACCAAGATAATAAACAACGCAGCCTTGACTTCTTTTTAATTACAGATTAATCAGAGCATTTGTCATTTGACGCGATAAATTTTAATATGATGCAACATATTGGATCTTTTTGATGCAACATATTTAACATGGTGTGATAAATTCTACATGGAATTTCCATTTGGCAGTTGGCACGAGAGACTTCCATCTGAAGTCATTTTCATAATTAAAAAAAAAAACAGTCAAATGATATTTGAGCAGATAAAAAAAATTCAAGTGTTATTAAATTGTTATTTTAATAACATCTCCTCAAAGAAAGGTACCATGTATTATACGTCCAAACCACCAGTCCACCACACCACCAAATGCATAGAACGTGGTCTTTCTGTTGTAGACAGTACTCACAAAACCATCCTTTCAAAGCATAAAGAACGGACAACTGGACAAGTCCATAGAAAGTCAAAACCGTGTTAAGTTGTAATGTAAAGCCTCTGGACTTTAAGAAGGATTAAAATGGTAGAGTATAAGTCAATGTTAAAGAGCATCTATGATGGAAGGACACACCTTGCCACGATAGACTTAAAAACGCTCAAACATAATCACGACCTTCCCTAAAAGTGGGTGTTGCCCATTGTGGCATGGATGAAACCACACGAAACTAGGGCATTGCCCTCCACTCCCTTCTTTGAAATAAGTTTGTGAACTAATAAAATGCTAACACTATCACCTTTTTCTTTAATTAAGTAATTTACATATTATTTTAATTAATATGGTTAGTGAAATATTCACACTTTTTGTGCAGGAGGCTTTCATTAAAATTATTTAATCTTGTGGCCTAATTGATCATTTTCACTACCCATAGCTCTATTATGTATATGCTAGGGTCATGTGTAATGGTTAATGTTTCTTAAGTGATATTTTCCAGTCACATCATCCTCATCACCATTATTATTTAAAAACATATGTAATAGATAATGCTTATTAATGTCATTCAATCATTACCACTTAAGACAAATATGAGTTTTATTGTAAAAACATTAATTCGTTTATAAAATCTCATAATGCCCTAGGGGATTATGTAGGGGTTTTATCCACTAATATAATTCCCCTATAATAATATTCCATTACAAATATTCTAAAAGAAGTGGTAAGATTCCCAAATGGGGTTTGTAAGAATTGAATGATTTACAAGGTTCTAGGTTTATTAATCTGAGTAGAAGGTGGGGACTTGAGAGTGGCAACGTCCCCTAATTTGGGTTTGCAACTTGGTGATACCTTATATTTTCTTCACATATTTGTTAATTTTAGTTCAAATTGTTAAAATTATACCCTAAAAAACCACAAGACAATCTTTATGAATTTAATTAAGGTAGCGTTTGTTATGCAGGAATGACAAGAGGAACGGAATGATTCATTACGTGGAAATGAATAAAGTGATGTTTGGTTGCTCAATGGAATTGAATCATCCATTACACATGGAATCTCATTCCATCAAAACCATTCCTTCCCACCCTCCTTCTTTTTTTTTTTTCATTTCTTTCATCCCTCACCCTACTTTCTCAACACCACTACCATCGCCACCACCACCACCACCACTGATCACCGTTGTCGCCACCACCGATGCCACCACCACCACCACCACCACCGATGCCACCACCACCACCACCACTACCTTACCACCAACGCTACCACCGCCCACCTGACCATAACCGCCACCACCAATGTCGCTGCCTGACCACCACCTTCGTCGTCGCCACCCTACCATCGCCATCACTACCAATGCTACCACCGCCAGCACCACCACCACCATTTTCGTCGTCGGAGCTACCACCACCATTTTCTTCGCCGAAGCTACCACCATCGTCGCCATTTCAGGGGTTTTTTTTGTAAAAAAATAAATATATTTTGAGATAGGAATGTTTTTATTAGTTCTATTTCATTCATACAATTTTTTTTGGATACCAACAACATAAAGTAATTATTCATTTCATTCCCATAGGTTAACCAGACAAGACAAAAGAATGGTAATAATCCATTTCATTCCCTTGTTCATTCAATTCCTTATCTCATTTCATTCTCTCCTCATTCCATTACTTCCAACCAAACATACCCTAAGACTTAAAATCTCTACTATATATGATGCATGAGTGAATGATCTCTTAAATTTTAAGAGGTACAATCACTATTGAATAATAAACAATTAGTAATGCATATAAATTTGAAATTTTAGGGGTAGTATGGTATTTTGGACATGTTAATGGTTAAGAATATTTGATTTAGAAAATAGTTACAAATATAGTCCTTCAACTTCAACGAAACTTTGTTAATTTATAAAGTAGTTACACATAAACCCCTAATCTTTACCCATTTATTTGACAAATTCATTTAAAATTTTATTTCTTCTATATCTTTTTTTATATATTATGTTTAAAAAAAACCGGACTTACCGTTGCAATGTGCTTATTTTGTTGACGTTTCAATGTAAACTTTATTTTATTTTGATGTATTTATTATAATATACAAGTCAATTAAGCATAAAAGTACAACTCAAATATGCAATTATGAACCAAAAATATAATTACAAATTTAACCCTTTAATTATACTCAACTTTTGTAAATTTAATTAATAATTACTCTTTGATCCCATTAAGTTTACCCATATTTTCAACTATTTTCCTTTTTCTTCGTTTTTTCTTTTATATCTTTGAATATAATAAGTTTTAATAAATTTCAAACATACAATAACGACGTTTTTATTTTTGTTGACGTCTCAATATATGATTTACTAAATATCAATGTGCGTATTATAAACAAAATGATTTCGTGACATTTAAAAAAAAATATCAATTTTGGTTCAGGTCAAACTGCCCAGAAAAATGAGTTTTGATCATTTTTAAATTTCTTTTTTATTTTTCGAGTCAACGATCGAGGACTTTGACAGTAGGGATGAGTTCGGTACCGTATCGGTACCGGAAATACAAATCCCGAAATTTGTAAATTCTTGGTACTGGTACCGATACCAAAATATTCGGTTCGATAACGGTACCGGGATAGTACCGGTACCGAAGGTATAAATTCGGGAAATACTGTACCGATCCCGAAATTCAAAACTTTGGTACCGACGGTACCAAATCGGTATCGTTATGATACTGGTACCGAATTTGCTTATCCCTATTTGACAGATCAAAACGTGTTCGAGTTATAGCGAGATGTAAGCCAAATGAGTTTAGATATTCTAAAAAAAAGTTTAAAATTTTGAAAACCCAGTTATACATTAATTTGTTCATAATACATGTTTTAACACCGATTATGCATCCGATAACATGTTTGTGTGCATACCCCGCGGCATCCCGCGGGCACACAGCTAGTTAAACAGAACAATTGAGTTGGTTTAAAGTTTGAACACGCACAAGTCACAACGGCTTTAGTCCTGGACTCCTGGTCCTGAAACACTAACATCATCATTTGTTATGGTATTTAATAAACTTTACTATTTTTTAAACAAGGTCAAACCGATTCATGTAGTTTTTTCCCCTGTTTTTGGTCACGATTTAATAAATTTATTTCACCCAACCAATTTTCAACTCCACCAAGGAAAATTTATAAATGCGTCCCTGGATGAGAAATTATTCATTAACAGGCGCAATATGAATGAGAAAATGGAAATTTGAAGTAAGTTAGTTTGGAAGCAGTCCACTTTAAATAATATGCTTTATTTCTATTTGCATATGCCATTAACATCTTTCTATGTGCTTTTATTTTCTTTCTACCAATTATCCACCAAGTAAGACTTATTGAAAAAGATGTAAGACAAAGTCATAAAACTAACAGATATGATGACTAAGAATATGGTGTGAAAGTTGTTAAAAGTCAAGTTTATCAAATTTGAGTATATTGTTAAATGAGACTTAATTCACTTATTTGTATACCAACATACACAATTTTGCTATAAAACCATCTCTAACTCTCTTTTTAATATGTATTAACATGTTTCTTTTTCTCTCATTTCCTCTCACATTCCTTGCATAAGGGGGAGGGGTGGTGGATGTGATGAAATTTCTCATCACACATCCCACCCAATTAAATGGTGTCACATCATCAACTCCAAATCCATCACATGTGATAGTTTTTTACTAGAGGTGGTGGTGTGGTGTGGTGGTGTGTGATGAAATTTTTTTGTTTTCTTTTTTTTTCTTTGCAACTTAAAAAAATAAAACAATATTTTACTAGAACTTAAAAAATACAAACAATAGTTTACTAGAACATAATTTAACTTAAAAATTAGAAATAAAAAATAAAAGTTACAATAAAAAATAAACGTCTACTCCTCGTCTGAATCCGGAAATTCCAAACCTAAAGAACCTATAAGCTCAACTAGATCTCATCTCAACCGATGATGAATATCTTCATCATCGCAAGTCTAATTGGACATCATCGGGAACGGGAACTTGAGTCGTAGGATCCGGTACCCAGTTTGGAGAAATTGCATTTCCATCTTCTTTTATTAACATATTGTGTAATATGATGCATGCATACACGTAGCTAGAGATCGTGGGTTTTTTCATTGCACGAACCGGTCGACTAAGTATGCACCATCTACCCTTTAAAACACCAAAAGCTCTCTCGACATCTTTTCTTGCCGGTTCTTGCAACTTCTTGAACGCCTTTTCATTGGTCTCGGCAGGAAACGAAAAGGCTTTCACAAAAACAGACCATTGCGGGTAGATACCATCGATGTGACATTCGTCAATTTCGGGTCACTTTTGTTATGTAAACCCGACCCGTTTGTAACCCGAACATTTCAAATATATAAAATATTGGATCTTGTCATTTAAAATATATAAAATATATAAAATATTGTTTTTTTATATTATGCATTGTTTGACCATTTAAACATACCCATTTTTATGCAAACCATAAAAGAATCTTTATACCCAACCCTTCACTCCTTCCCTATATATACACACCCATCTTCTTCATTTTACTCTTGCTACATCTCCAAAAAACTCTCTCAAACTCCATAGATTCAAGGTTGTTATTTCTTATGTATTTTTGAAGTTTTGACTTCTCAAGTCAAACTAACTATAGTCTTTCATTCTAACTTGTTCATCTAACATTACTAACTCTTGAATATGGTGGTACAACATATATATAATACACACCCCTTGTTTCCTTTATTTGTTACTTCACCGACTTTGGTTGGTTAAGTTTCGAATGTCATAAGGCAAGGCTTCATGGAGGACTTCGTGTTCTTGATATATATTTACACACACATAACTTATTATACATATCACTTATGACTAACTTCTAACCCTTTAGTTTGTTCATCTTATTTACAAGTTCCATGGTGTGGGTTTGTATAAGACTAACCTCGGTTTAACCGAAACTAGTCCAAACCAGAAACCGAACTTTTGTTTACTAGTTTTGTTAAAATAGTTGTTTAAACATGTTTATTGCTAGATTTGAGTTTCAAAAATCATTTTTACAAGTTCTTTAATATTAAGCATATGGAATCCATCTATGAACTCGTTGGGAGATGGAAACCGAACTAAACCGAAACTTTTGCTTAAAAGACTTGTAGTTAACTTTTTTTGTTGTAAAATTTAAGTTTTCTTCATTTATAAACCAATATACAAGTTCTATGATATTTGGGCATATAGAAACCATCTATGAACTATTTGTGAGATGGAGACCAAACTATACCGACTTTTACTCGCTTAAGACACACAAGTGTGTTTTTAGTTATCAAGACTTGTATATTTCTTTAAAAAATAGTTTACAAACTTATTTTAATTATTTTTCTTAAGTACTTGGAATAGTTGGATCCAACTTGATCTCATAACATAGTTTGGACCGACAAAACCGAACACTCGCTTAACGTGCGTTGTTAGTTCTAAACAATAGATCTACGTACTTGGTTAAGTGTTAGTATATTTTAATGAGTTATCTCATAACAATTAATATTTTGGAAAGTTGACTTTGGGTTCGACCATTTGTCAAGACCCGAACCGACAACCCGAACACTCGTTAAAAACCCGTTTTAGTATCTTTAGCCTAATGGAACTTGCATTTTAGCATTTTCCCCACCTTATTACTTAACATTGGTTAAGTAAATATTAAGGTTAGATACTTTAACCCGGTTTTGAGCAAACTTACATTTTTTAAAAGGGTTATTATTATAAATTCTTAAATAGTTACATTTTAAACCTTGAACTTTAATTGATTAGTTTTTGCAACAATTATTTTATTTAAAGATCTTCAAGACAACCTTTCTAAATCCAAGACTTTCTTTTATTTAGGCTTCATACGTTAAACTCGTCGTTCCGGCAAATCTCCAAATAATCAATCTTTCAAGTTTATTACTTGAACGTGAGTAGCTTCATACCCCGTTTTCTATCTTTTATTTTGGGGGTGACATTTCAACTTATCTAAACTAAATGTTTTATACTTGGGTCTTAAACCACAAACGTTGTTGTATACCTTACTTGAATAATTGCTCGATTTGGTGTTCTATGCTTATTTGACTATGTGTTTATCGCTTTTGGATGGTGGAACTATAAATCCTAGACCATTTGGCAACCCCTCATGGCAAGGTGTCGTTAACGTAATGTAATTAACGATAACTATAAAATCCTAAACTATTTGGCAACCCCTTATAGTTGGGTGTCGCTAACTTGTTAGCGATAACTATTTATCCAAGTTTATAGCTATTATTTATGGTTTTGTATACTAGTTTTGTGGCTTTTCATAATATATATCTATTGTTCAAACTTATGAATTGCTCACCAACCTTTGTGTTGATAAACTTTATTTTATGAAATGTTAGAGGTTTGCATCTAGGTTGATTATGGAGTTCGGTGAAGAAAACATCACAAATACCGTTAGGATATTAGCAAAAATGAACAATATTTGATTTGCTATATTTTGTTATATTTTGTTGTATTTGAGTTATGAATATTTGGTTATGTGACATTTTCGATGTTGTGAAATGAAATGAGTTTGTTAAATATTGTCGCTTTAAATAGTGTCATGCGCTTATGAGCAATCGTTGCACCCCGGCATGTTCCGCCGCCTTTGGTCGGGGTGTGACAATCGACAAGATAGTAGCCACATCTGTAATATCTCCCGTTGACAAAATACGGACAGAAAGGTGCGGAGCCATCTGTTACGCTCTGAAACAACGGTGATGTGTACAGAACAGTGATTTCGTTGTTTGAGCCGGGAACATAAAAATAAGAATGTCAAATCCATAAATCATTTGACGCAATCGCTTCTAGTGAGATGGTCGGTTGTTTAATATCACCCCTAACATACGCCCCTCGTAACTCCCGTGGACAATTCCTCCATTCGATATGTGTACAATCGATTGTAAGGCCCCGAACCCGGTGACCCTACTTTAGCGTCGGATTTACTCATAAACACAGTTCTTCAAATCAGAGTTTATTAAAACTTTTCGCGGAATATAAAACATCAATCATTTGTTACAAAACATTAAATCTTTTCTTTGATACCATAACACAAAACTTTATATTTAAAACATCTTTACTTCTTTCTTCAGATGCCAGCCGTTCTATCCATGCCGTGTGTCATCTTCATGCTAACTCTATAATCAGCTCACCTGCGTGCATACTAAAAGTCAGCTACGCTGAGTGAGTTCTAGTTAATCGAACGCCATACAATACATACACATACATACATATCTGTAGATACATATCCATACTTCACTAGTTACCTTTCTGTTCTACATACATACTTGCTACCATACATACATACATATCTACAATCACTAACCTCAGTCTACCGAGAGTACGTTCATAGTTCACCGTCTATACCTGTACTCAAGGTCGTGAACACGTACAAGGTTCGCAGTCCTTACCTATGTTCACCATTTATGGTACGTACAAGGATCGCGGTCCTTCCCTGTACCATAGTACATCCACAACAAGTACAAGGTTCACAGTCCTTCCCTATGTTGCAACCTAATTCATAGCACGTACGAGGTTCGCAGTCCTCCCCTATGCTACAAAATCAGCACGTATAAGGTTCACAGTCCTTTCCTATGCTGAAATACATCCACAACACGTACAAGGTTCGCAGTCCTTCCCTATGTTGCAACCTAATTCATAGCACGTACGAGGTTCGCAGTCCTCCCATATGCTACAAATACAGCACGTATAAGGTTCACAGTCCTTTCCTATGCTGACGCCTATCTACATTACGTATAAGGTTCGCAGTCCTTATCTACGTTTACATATATCATCTACTTCACGTATAAGGCTCGCAGTCCTTAACTACGCCATCACCAGCCGAGTCTATGTCCGACAGAAGCTAGAGGCTCGCAGTCCTTAACTACGCCATCACCAGCCGAGTCTATGTCCGACAGAAGCTAGAGGGATTTGCCATCCTAACTTACTATGTCGTACGTAGAACTCACATGCCATTCGTGTACCTATATACACATACTTACATTATAACATAAGAACACTCTAGGCATTCCTTACCTCATTCATTTAACAACCATACCCCTTGATGTTACGTGCAATATCCGAAGATCGTTCACGCCCCGACAAGTATTCATTTGAAATATTCATACATCTTCGATATATAATATTCGTACCTTTATTTTTAACCTGACAGTACGCGCAATATCCGAAGATCGTTCGCGTACCGACAAACAATCATTCTTATCTATCACACATATCACATATGACATACACTTATCACTTAGGATAAATGTATTAACAACACATCGAGTATGCACACAGCCCCGAAAACATAACAAGGAATGGGGCTAGAAACTCACCTGAACACGGTTACGTTCACCGTTAATCGTAATCCCTTTCTTCAGCTGTGCACGGCTGACTGTATAACAAGTACACGTATCAAACAACTATCACTACTCATATCATCTTTCCAGTTTTAACTACCACCCACAACGAACGGGGGGTCCGGGGGCAGCGCCCCTGGCAGCGGGGTCTAGGGGCCGCAGCCCCTAGCAGGGTCCAAGGGGCAGAGCCCCTGGCTGGGGTCGAGCTGCCAGGTCAGCTTGGAAAAATTTTATTTACATTAATTGTCTTAACACATTTTCCATTAGGTTTTTAAATTATTTTCTAAGCGAACTTAACTTTAGGCGAAGTTAAACCTTAAGCGAACTTAGCTTTAGGCGAAGTTAAACCTTAGGCGAACTTAGCTTTAGGCGAAGTTAAACCATAGGCGAACTTAGCTTTAGGCGAAGTTAAACCTTAGGCGAACTTAGCTTTAGGCGAAGTTAAACCTTAGGCGAACTTAGCTTTAGGCGAAGTTCATCAGGCGAACATAGCTTGCAGGCGAAGTTCATCAGGCGAACTTAGCGTGCAGGCGAAGTTGTCGTCTGCAGGTTCTGTTCGCTCTTAAATCCTTCGTTCCTTAACCAAATAACTCGATTTAGGTACCCATGGAATCGTCTGACCAGCGCCTACAAATCCCAACTATCAAATCGGCCTAACATCGATGTTTAGAGGGTGCGATTTAGGCATATAGGTTACGGGTCCTTTTTATCAATCGATTAACCCATCAAATCATAACCATTTTCAGTAAGTTTAGCTTTGTTGGATTCGTTTTTACCATACAAACTCAGATCTACCATTTCTCAAATCAAACCGAACCTATACGAACGATTTCTAACCGTAAACGTACCTTGAACGAGTCGAACTTACGAACACGAGCTGGTCTTGTTGCTTTGGTTCGTCACGACGATCTAGCACCAACTAACGTTTACTCTCTCTCGGATCCTGCTCGTTTATGGTGTGTGTGTTTTTGAATGTGTAGAGATTAGAATGGAAAGAGATGAGGTTTAGGGTTTTATAGTGGTTTAGGGGATATTTATATCCCTTAAAGCCCATGGACCTATGGCCCATTCTCATTTAACCCATCTCAATTAATCTAACACTAGCCCGACTCATACCAACTCCTACTCTATTATTTATTTCCCGAACCCGAGTCAACTTTCCCTCTATTATTAAGTAATATAATTAATATCATTTTGGAAATTTCGGGATGTTACATCGATGCTACCGAGTATCCCTGGAAAATGCCATCTAGCCTCGTGCGCGGCGTAAAGACGTGTAATGTCGTGTCTTGTTGGTTTTCATAGAAACTCTTTGCCATTTTTATAATCGCGTTAGAAAAGAATTGTAGACATTCACGTGAAGTTCTCTCAGACATTTGTAAGTATTCATCGAATTGGTCGGGTGGGTTACATGTCGCTAGTTGACGAATAACGTAAGCGGCGTAAAACTTCGTTTACCCCTCGCATCGTAAGCTTCTTGAAACCATTCTTCGTTTGCTTCGACGTCGGCTACAATATTTAAAAATAAAGATTTCGACAAACGAAAGCGTTCCCTAAACGTCTCGTCATTTTATTTCAGCTCCTCCACAAAATAGTCGTTCATTAGCATGTCGTGGGCATGTATACGATCACGCTCCCCTACTTTTTTCTTTGGACGACTCGGGCCTTCAAGTTCGTTATATAGCAATGGGAACCATTCGAGAATGTCATCGTCCGAAGACGAAGAGCTATCGGTGTCTAAGGGATGCAAGTAATTCGGAAATGCCATATTTTTTTGTTGTGAATGAAGGGGAAGTTTTGAGTTGGATTTGTGTATGTTTTGAAGATATATTGTAGTTATTTATATAGGTAAAATATGTTTTTTTTTTATTTTCCCAACGGTCTCCTCATCCAACGGTCATCCTGTAACATCCCCAAAATTTTGGTTCAAATTTGACAACTTAGTTAAGTTGAAGGATCAAAATTATTCTCTAAAATAAATAATGAGAAAAAAAATTTAAATAAAGAAAATATAAACATTCTATAAAAAAATAAAAATATCCCATAAATAAAGTCATCTCATTTAAGGATATGGAATAAGAAAATTCCATCCCACATTGAAAGATGTAAGAAAATGGAAGATTTTCACATGGGTATAAATAAGGAAAATAGAATTCATCCCACATGGAAAGTGGTAAAGATTTGGAAGCTCTTTATAAAAAGATAAAATTCCATAGTAATATTTTTTTATGCCTAGCATGAACCCAGTGGTCCTAGCGGAGGATGCGAAACACCCGACGCGCACGCGCACGGGCACGTGCTCGGGCAATGGGCACAATATAAGAATACTTATAAGAAAAGAGATAGTTAAATTTCGAAAGTTCTCGAAATATAAGAATCTTTGTTATTTAATCATCATCTATAAAAAGATGAAATAAAGAGAATGATGAATTTAACTAGACATAAAAAGTATGTCTTCTCAAAGGAAAATCAGTTAGCAGACCTATGAAAATTCAAGGGTATAATCAATAGAAATAAACGGAAGGAATCAGTCAAGATCATAAGTAAAGGATATCATTATTCAAGAATGAATATCTTGAAAGTTATCGAGATGAATAAAGGATTCGGTAGACTGAATTCAAGATACAATCTAGTTAACATCAGTAAATGTTTAGAATACACAAGGTAAGGTAAATAGTTAAACACAACTGGCCACTGTGCTTAGCAATTTACAATTACTTATGACATTCTGAACTATTAAATGAATACATCGTCCAAGATGTGAGTTAACAACAATTCAGGAAATTTCAACCATTCAAATAGTTCGAGTTAAACTCGAGAAACAGATTAGAAAGAATCTGCTAGTAAAGCAAATGAGCGAGAAATCATTCACTACGAATCTCGAGGACGATATTCATTCCAAGGTGGGGAGGACGTAACATCCAAAAATTTTGGTCCAAATTTGACAACTTAGTTAAGTTGAAGGATCAAAATTATTCTCTAAAATAAATAATGAGAAAAAAAATTTTAATAAAGAAAATAACATTCTATAAGAAAATAAAAATATCCCATAAATAAAGTCATCTCATGTTAAGGATATGGAATAAGAAAATTCCATCCCACATTGAAAGATGTAAGAAAATGAAAGATTTCCACATGGGTATAAATAAGAAAAATAGAATTCATCCCACATGAAAAGTGGTAAAGATTTGGAAGCTTTTTATAAAAAGATAAAATTCCACAGTGATATTCTTTTATGCCTAGCATGCACCCAGGGGTCCTAACAGAGGGTGCGAAGCACCCGAAGCGCATGCGCACGGGCACGGGCGAAGGGCGATGGGCGCAATGTGGGGCTTTGATGACGCACTTTGCACTTCGCACGCTCGCATCGCCGCGAGTATTTTTAGACAATGGGAGTTAAACTCAGAAGTAACAAGCTACCAAAAGACAAGGGACTAAAAGTGAAATATTGAATTCAGGGACCCATCGCGCTACGCGATGAGCCCAAAACACAGGTCATCGCGTATCGCGATGGACCTTGATGAGTCAGCGGACACGTGGCAGCTTCTAGTATGGCGGCGTAAATTTTGCGGCGCCGCGATACGCGACGAGGTTACCTTGACCCATCGCGTACCGCGACGGGTTACAATCTCAGCCTATAAAAGGGGGGGGGGGTCACGGCTCCATCACTTCTCACACCTAAATCCTTTCTCTCTCTAGATTTACTCTCTCACTACCTCGGTTTCCGTGCCCCGACCCGACAATCGTCACCTCGTAACCCGTGCCATACACCGGCGACACCTCGAAGTGTGTGCCACCGAATATAACCCGACAAATATACCTCGAAGTACGTGCACAACATGACAACCACCACCTCGTTTTGCGTGCCAAGCATCGTAGTGCGTGCCAAGCTCAGAGGTTCTAAAAGTTTAAGCCGTAGAATGTGATAGAGAGTGGAAGTGTTGCTCGATCAACCTTAGTAATAGAACTTCGAATACCTGTGTAAGGTAGGAGTTCTGCCTAAGTCATTATTTTATTATTATATGGCTTAAACCATAGTCAGGGATATAGCCCAAACCTTGATTATAAGCTTTACAAAAGATTATAGTAACGTTTCTTTACAATTAAGAAACACATAATTTTTCATTCATAAGGATATAGTCAGAATATAGTTTCTTCACAATTAAAAAACATGGCATTTTATATTCATGAAATATAATTAAAATATTGTTTCTTTATGATTAAGAAACATAAGATTTTACATTCAATACTAGCAGTCAATGAATGTTTCTTCTTGAAGAAGAAACAGATTATAGATGTTTCTTCATGAAGAAGAAACTCAGCATATGATTTGGTAAATAAATAAAAAAGACTATATGTCTCAATATTTTATTCAAACAAATGATCAATCAAGGTTTAAAGCTATCAAAACCAGACTAAGGGTCTGTAGCCGGATCAAGTAACGATTTGGATATTTATATACCTATTTTATTATAGGTCAATCAATCAATCAGTCAGTCAATCAATCAATCATTCATTCATAGTCAAGGTTTCAAACGAGATCACCAATCATTCAGAACAGACAATCACAGGTGAATACGTTCAAACCTTTTATAACGTGAATACGTTAACCTTTTTAATCAGTCAAAACATATTTATACTCAATGAGACGAACGGGTGTTTGTCTTAACGAGTCAATCAATATTTACTTGAGATTATGTGATCTCTAAAACGTTATAATACAAAGTAGAGAATAAAATCAACTCAAACCGAATACACATGTGTCTGGATCCAAACATAACCGTTGAGCCTAATCATTCACAGGCTACGTGGGCGCGGGCTAATGGTTATAACTAGTTTCCCATTAAGGGCTACGTGGCTCGGGAATAATTGTGTGTGTAGGGCAGTGGTACATACACCAGAAGTAGAAATGTTTCTGCTGAGCTTGTAGAGAAAACTATATTTGTATTGTAATGTCATTCAAATGTTTTATAGAGTCATACGTGTTCACCAGCATATAGCTGACGTATTTTTCTCCACATTTCAGGGAAACATATTAGCACAGGTAGCAAGGAACATAGTCATTCATGAAGATAGACGCCCACAAGGTAGAGATGGCTCAGTTTTAAATTATTAAAATATTATAAACAAGATTTAAATATGATTTATAAATCAAACACTCAGATATTTATTATCCGAGAAGTTTTTAAATAAACTAATATTATATTATAACCAAAGTCTTCCGCTAAAGTAAATCGCAACTCTGATGTATTTACAAAAAATGTACCAACTATTGGTCATACGCCTAGGCCCTAAGCCGGGGTGTGACACATCCCAACGGCTCCATTCCTTGGTTTTCACCCCATCACACGCATGATGGCCATCACGCAAATCTCCTCCCTCAAGCTTGACAAGGCAGTGGCGGCGGTGTTGATAAACCCATCACGCGTGATGGGTGGATCATCACGCGGTGCCCCAGGTGTCCTAAGACCATCCATGTAAACAGATTTTACCCAACATTTTCTGCCATCTAAATATATTTTACTCAACATTCTGTTAAGACCATTCACATTCAAAAACCAACCCAAACCAATATTTTATTTTAAACTAATTTCTCTTTCTTTCACCACACAATTCAATCAAACCCGAACTTTTCACTCTCATTAGTAACCCAACCTTCATTATTTTTTATTCAATAAATATAATTTATAATTGTTTTTCTAAGTGGCTAGAAATATAAAAAATAATGGTTTTATATTAAAAAAAAATATATTCATCACACATATTTAAATAAGTAATGTTAATTCTATATTATTTTTTTAACTAACTCATTTTATAATAAAATTTATACATGTGCGGTCACACACACAAAAAAATTGAACAAGACAGTGCGTTTAAATTTTTATAAAAACGTAATTATTAAAAGCTATTAGCAAAACTCGAAATTAGACATAAAACAAATTATTGTGGATAACTAAAGAAAAAGAAACTAAAAATATACCCACTCATATGGTGACATATGACATCAATATGAGTTGCAAACTAGCTTGCTATAACAAACTAGTTTGCCATCATTTCAATGATTTTTAATAATTTTTTATTCTAAATAGTGTGGTAAATCAATAATGGTTTGCTAATGGGAATAGTCTAAGTATTTTATACTTTAGATATGATTCGAAAAATTAGTTTTCTATATGCCCATGCGTTTATATATGAAAATTTGAGATACACACACCTCTTAAAATTTACTTCTAAAAATCACTTAGGCTTAGTGTATTGGGGCGACGATTTGGGCGAAAATGGGCGATTTTTGTGGTGCACACCACCCCCTGGGCGAATTTGAGGCGGTGGCGAGGTGAATTTGTCGCCTGGCATCACATAGATTTTATTATTATTATTATATTAATGTGTGTGTTATATATATACATATATATATATATATATATATATATTATTGTAGTCCCTACACCATTACACCTCAAAAACAAAAACCTATCATCTGCTGACTGGACGCCACATGACGCAAAATGCCCAATTTGTAGCCCCTCCACTACACATGGCCTCAAGAACTCACATTTACGAAGACTTAAATTCTTACTATTATAATAACATAAACACTAAAGTTACTATACTAAAAGAAAACATGCATTTAAGTTTTTATGTAAGATAAAAAGGATTAGAACACCTTAACCCTTTTTATTTTTATTTTTTTTATGTAGGAAATAAAAGTTTGTCATTTTGTTGACCTTGATTTATTATACCTGCATTTCCCCTGTATGATGGAGAAAAGAAAGCAAACAAAAAGAGCCAACTCACTTCTCCACTCCACTCCTCAAACAATGTGCACTCTACCTAAACCCTTCCGCCACCGCCTCCACCACCACCTCCTGTCTCTATTCATCTTCCTCACCGTAGCCACCACCTCCGCCGCCGTCTCAAACCCAGTTGAAACCCAACTCCCCTCAGACGCCGTCGCCCTTCTCAAGTTCAAGCTCAAAGCAGACATTAACAACAAACTGTTATACAATCTCAACGAGCGGTTCGACTACTGTCAGTGGCAGGGTGTGAAATGCGTCCAAGGCCGAGTGGTCCGGTTCGTCCTCCAGAGCTGCGGCTTGAGTGGCGTATTCGCCGACAACACACTGTCTCGGCTGGAGCAGCTACGTGTCCTCAGCCTCCGTAACAACTCACTCACAGGACCCATACCTGACCTCTCTACTCTCACCAACCTCAAATCACTCTTCCTTGACCACAACACCTTCTCAGGAACCTTCCCCTTGTCAATCATCTCACTTCACCGGCTACAGTCACTTGATCTCGCTCGTAATAATTTATCCGGTTCACTCCCTACTCAACTTAACTTTCTAGACCGGCTTAACAACTTACGTCTAGAATGGAACCGGTTCAACGGCTCGCTTCCACCACTCAACCAAACGACTCTCCAGGTGTTGAACGTGTCGTACAACAACCTCACCGGAGAGATTCCGGCCACGGCGGCGCTGTCGAGATTCGACGCTTCGTCGTATTTGCTAAACCCTGGCCTATGCTGTAAGATCCTGAACAAGATATGCGACTCCAAGGCGCCGTTCTTCGACTCGCCGCCGGCTAACGTTACGGCTCCGGCGCCGGTGGCTCAAAACGCAGGTGCGCAAGGTTTGACTGTGTCTCCGCCGTCCAGGAAGAAGCATAAGAGGCTTGGTATAATCCTAGGGTTTGTTATGGCGTTACTAGTCGCTACGGCGTTTGTTCTCTCGTTTTTCGCGGTTTTGAATAAGCGAAGGTACGGAAACCGAACGAAGTCAGTTGCGTTCAGTTCCGACGAAGAAATTGAAAACGGTAACGGTAACGGAAATGAAGCGGTTAATGCGATTTCAACTAACACGATTATAACTAACACAGCAATGGCAGTTCCGATAGTTAACAAGGAAATTAAAATTAAAGAGCAGAAACTGCAATTACCTCAACAGCATAGGGAGAAGACTGGAAATTTGATATTCTGTGAAGGCGAGGCGGCAATGTACGGTCTGGAACAGCTGATGTCAGCGTCAGCGGAGTTGCTAGGGAGAGGAACGATTGGAACGACGTACAAAGCGGTGATGGATAACCAGCTGATTGTGACGGTGAAGAGACTGGACGCAGGGAAGACTGCGATAACTAGCGGAGAAGCTTTCGAGAAGCATTTGGAGGCTGTTGGAGGTTTAAGGCATCCGAATTTGGTTCCGGTTAGGGCTTATTTTCAGGCGAAACAAGAGAGGCTTGTTATTTATGATTATCAACCAAATGGCAGTTTGTTCAACTTAATTCATGGTGAGTTGGCTTAATCCTTTGATTTGTTTTGTTTTGTGTGAGTGGACTCACTGGGTTTGAGTTGGTTAACTCGGAGCCTGTTAACTTTATTGGGAAAGTAGAGACGCACGGGGACCGTGCTTCCCCATTGTTTGACTACTCACTGTTGACTGTTGACTAGTAAGCATGAAGTCATCATGATGATGGCATACAGTTCTCTCTTGTGTCCACACTCTAGGAATGATCACGGTCTGGTTCAAAGTTCAAACCGATTTTAACAATATTTAAGTGTGATCCGCCAACACGGTTTCAGGAAAAGACCAACCAAATCTGCCGAGTTTGCTGGGTCGGCCGGTTTTGACGGTTTGATGGTTCGGTTTCAACAGTTAGGTGATTTTGAACAAGATTTTTTATTTTCTTTCAAAATCATAATATTTTATTACTTTAAAAACTGTTAAGATGATTCTTGAATATAATGCATATGCATAACATAATAAAATTAATGTTCTTACAATTTTTTGAAATATAAATAATAAATGTTCAATGGCCGGTTCCAAGTTCCAAATCGTACGACCAAACTGTGAACCGGACCGGCCAACTTGCTTCGGTTTAGATGGTTCGGGCGGCTTCAACGTTTTATGAACACTTCTAATCAAATACAAATTTAGATTGGAATTACGGTTTTAGTGTTCAGATATGTTGTCTCTCGGTCTTCTAGGATAGAGGAAATGTTTGCACCGTCCTAGTCTTCCTTAGACCTATCAATAGCTTGGTTCTATGGGTAGGACTTTTTATTGGGCACATTTGTTTCTGTTGTTACATTTGTTTACAAATGTCGTCACATTTTTAACATGTTTTGTGCTTTTGTTTACAAATATCACATCTTTTGTGTTTTTACATTAACAGGATCAAGATCAACAAGGGCAAAACCACTGCACTGGACATCCTGTTTGAAAATTGCTGAAGACATAGCACTTGGCCTTGCTTACATCCACCAAGCTTCACGACTCTTTCACAACAATCTAAAATCCACCAACGTCCTACTCGGTTCTGATTTCGAGGCCTGTCTCACAGACTACTGCCTCTTGGTCCTTGCAGACCCCACTTCTATTGACGAATCCACATCCGCAGGTTACAAAGCCCCAGAATTAAGAAAATCCTTCCACCGAGCCACAACCAAATCAGATGTCTATGCCTTTGGAGTCCTGTTGTTAGAGCTTCTATCTGGCCGGCCTCCTTCCCAGCACCCACACCTAGCCCCTGAGGATATGGCTGAATGGGTGAGAGCCATGAGGGAGAATGATGACATGCCTAATGATAATAGGCTCGGAATGCTTGTTGAAGTAGCTGGTGTTTGTAGCATGACATCACCCGAACAGAGGCCCGTTATGAGACAAGTGTTGAAGATGTTACAAGAGATTAAGGAGAGTGCTAGTATCGACAATGATAATATGTGCAACGGATATTCATAACTAACTGTGGTGCATGGTAGGTTACACTATTGCCACTCACGGTTATAATTTTGGGCATGCAACTATGTAGCAAGAGAAATCCGAATTGCGTTGGTTCAGAAGAGGTTGCATGTGTAAAAATTCAAGTACTGTAAGATCCTACAATTTCACTCATTATATAGAGATGGATAGCTATTGTTATGGGATATATATAACTGCTTTTATCTTTTCTTTTTATGTGGCTTGTGGTTGTTGACTTTCCATTTCTTTAGGATAGAACATAATAATACAAAACTTTGGTAAGTTTAATATGATGAAAAAGAACATTTACTGATGATTACAGAGAATATTGTACTAAAAAAATTAACAAAACAGTTAATCGGCTAATCCTTTTTAACCTATTTCTAATGTAACTCCTCACTCTTTTATAATTTTATAACATGTATGCTTAATTTCAATTAGCTCTGCAACTCTTCATATAGAAGGCTGAATCAATGTTCCAAGCATCATTTCTTGTTTTTAAGGATAGTTGCCTGATGGAAATCATGATAACTAAGGTTAAAGAATGTACCAATCATCATGTGGTTGGACCAAGCCGGAGAGACAAATCTTGACCCTTGAAAGACTCATCACTGTTTTTAATCTGATCACTACTTTTGATCAGGTGGGCCAGCTTCCATGGTTTCTGCCATTTCCACTTGAACTGTAACAGCCACTCGTCATGACTTCGCTTCCACCTAGATATTTTTCCTATCTGTTCACTAAGTGGCAACTTTTTCATTGACACATGCTCCATTGGTATCATCTGAACCATCCAACCAACAATCAGTAATACAAGATTAATGGTTTTGTTTTATGGGTCCCATTTGAATAAATTGGTAATAAAAATTAGTCACCTTTTGTGTTTGTTTAAAAACTACTTGGAGTGGCCTATTGCAGATTCCAGGTTTAGAGTCAAGTGGTCTTGATTCTGGGAATGGTAAAGGATATTCAATACCCATATCTGCAAATATATCTAAGGCAGTGGGAGCCTTTCCCTGTTATAGCCATCCAATAATAAGAAAAAAAGAATGAGAAAATCATATTATTTAGCCTTAAATCTAACACAGAACTAAAGTATCTTACTTTGGTGGTTTCTATTAATCTCTTTGAAGGAGTCTTGTCCCTTGCATTTTGCTCAACTTCTTTCAGTTTCTTTGTTAGTGAACTTGCTTTTGCAATTTGGATAGAAGTCGTTTGTGTATCATCTAAGTGTGGCTTTGTGTCCTTTGTTTCATATTGCCTTTCCAACAACCGGCATCTGCTAATCCGAAAATACAAAATAACAAAAATAATGTTGTGGAGAAAAGAACAAGAAATTATGAGAACATGTTTTACCTTGCATCAATAGCAATACCAAACAAATGATGAAGCAAATCCTTTGCGTCTGCCAACGCGTGTAACATCTTCCATCGTGCAGCAGAGGCTTGATTTACCTTCCCAGCATCTGAAATCTGTGAAGACAACGCCGCAAGTGCAGCTGAAGATGATTTTACCCGGCTTTCAAGTGAAACAATCCTAGCCGCTCTTCTATTTGGTGATAATGAACCCTCTCTAACACCAAAAATATATCATGAACACATTATTAAGTGCGTGAAATCCTTAAAAAAAGTATATTAAAAAAGCAAAAAACAAAAGTAAAATACCCTTGAGCCTTGGATCCTTGCTTATCCTGTTGTTTCAGAAAGCTTAATTCCTCTTTAAGTTTTGCAAGACTGGATACATAAGATAATAATCACTATGTGAAACTTAGTTGGGTATGAATTATGACGTACCTCTGAGTTTGTTTTTCATGGTTGATACGAAGTTTATGCACTTGCATTACTTTGTCTAGTTCATTATTAAGCCATCTCTTCAAAATTTTGATCTACAGATTGAATTTGGTTAACATCTATAATATATGAGACTATGTATTATTGAAAATAAGGTTTACGGTTAGTTAGTTACCTGTCCAGATCGAGGTTGTGCTTTGGGTTGAGCTGGAAGAAAAAATAATGAAAAGTTAACTTTAAGTAGGAAATAGTTGTGGACAAAAGTTTTATTGAGATAATTATTTACCAACAGTTTCACGTCGTGCAGCAACCTTGCGTGCTTCAAGCACCTCTTTTAGCTTTTTGACATCTCTTGCAGCTTCTTCTGTTTTCCTTTGAAGAACCTGCAAGTGGTCCAGAATCAGACATCATGCAAAAACCATATGTTGCATCTTTCAGATGAAAAAGTACAATTATAGCTAACATTCTTACCTGTGATTGGCGTTGATACACTGCATTCAGTTTCTGCAATTCAATTTCACTCTTCCTGCTATCCTTTTTTACCTGCTTCATATATAGAAAATAATTAGTTTGAAACATTTTTGAAACAAGACCTATTGACAAATAGGTTATTGATCTGATATTACCTGTATCATTTGCTTCTCATGATTGGATTTCCATTGCCGAAATTGCTCCTCTTCGTGTTTCACTTTTTGCTGCAGCTGTACCTGCAATAGAGAAAAAAAGAGCATCTATAATAATATTGTAAACTTTATAAAAATGTGAGATTTGTCCAGGAATAACCTTTTGGGACTTGATAACACGCATTTCGTCTTGTAGTCGTTTCATTGCATCCTGACTTTTCTGCCTTAAAACTTCAATCTCGTGCTCGTGTTTTCTCTCCAGTTCTAAAATCTGTGTATAAGTTTAATCAAACAATTTAGCAGTTGGTTAAAATGAGATCCATGGCAGCATGACAATGTGGATCACAATCACCTGCCTCATTTGCTTCAGAGTTCTCTGCATTCATGGCCTTATCCTTTATTATTGGCTCACCAAGAGACTGAAGACGTGCAATTTCATCTAGCAAGCCACTTCTTTCTAGCTGCAATATTCTTTTATCTTCCTCAAGTACTTTGATTTTCTCCCCAAATCGTTGCTTGAGTGCTTCCACATCAGCAGATCCAACGAACTTCATCTCAGACAGCAAATAAACCAATAAAAACATTTTATTTTTATACACATGCTTTCACATGAGATACACAAGGGTCAACTGTATGAATATGAATCAGTAGAAAAAAGATACTATTCTAACACTATAAACTTATATGAGTTTCACTTATAAGAAAAGAAATAAATGCATAAGCACCTCTTTCTGCTCCAAATGTCTGTTGAAATCATTCAACTCGTTGGGAAATGTATTGTGTTGAGTTACATGCTCCTTTTTTACCATCGTATTATCATGTTCTCTCAAATTGTTACCTGCAACATCGCTTCCTTAATTCCCAATATACAAAGGGTAGAACTAGTACAGCAACTATGCGATATATGTTATTGCTAGTGCAAGAAAAGGAGCATTTAATGTGGAAACATTTGATGCCACCTAGTATATATTAGAGAGTATTCTAGAATATATTATTAGAGTTTTAGTATTATAGTGTTACCATAATTAGGAGTTTGTATTTGAATATGTTTCCTTGTATTTATCTCATTGTACTCCTCTATATATAGTTGATCAATAATACATTACACCTTACGGGGTTTTCATTATTCTACAGTATAATCATTGGGTAATAATCTTATCTGTATAGACTGTCACTGGAAACTTACTATTAGTAGATTCAATGATTGCTTCAGGGGCATTTGCCGTGCACTGTGAACCTCTTGTATCTTCCTGAGAATCAAATAGTGGTCTATCAATCCTTTTAGTCAAATGACATGAATCTTATATATGAAACAAAAATCAACCCATTAATATAGGCGTACGCGAGACTCTGTGTCACGAGGATCCACGACAGATTTGCTGCGATATTCATGAATCTTTTGAAGAAGTTCTGAGTTGGCAGCCTCCACAGCAGCACATTGTTTGTGATATCCCTTAATCTTTTCAAGAAGGTCTGAGTTTGTAGCCTCTAGCAAGTCCATTTTTCTCTTAAGATCCTACAAGAAAGTAGCACAAAACCATATGCAGCTGATCATTATCCTTTCTAATTCTCAATAACAAGACCATTTGTACACCACACTAATTAATTAGCACACCAAAAACAAATATTTGACACAGTTATCCTCACAATAAAAGACAAAAAAGAGTGGTGTGCAAATCACCTTACAAAATACATATTAAGCAAACATTACAGAATACCTGCAGTTCAGCAAGTTCAGATTCCTTTCTGTGAGCAAGTTCTGCCTGCAACAATCTTAACTGCTGCCTCAGTTTGTGTGTGTCAGCAGGAAATACTTCTTTTTGAACCTGCCAAATTTGGAAAAACAAAATTATGCATGTCAAACCTATGGTTGAAAGGCAATTTAAGTGGAGCAGAAAAGATGTTAAATAAACGTACGGAAGCTTTATTCTGAATGTTGCGAGCACGATTAGCATACTTGAGAGTATTAAGAGTTTCCTCAGCATTATAATCAGCTGGGCTGACACAAGCTAAAAGTAAATGGCACTCAGTAGTATAAAAAGCAAAAGCAGTGTCATTATATTTAACAGTTTTCTGATCACTGTTTACTCTATTTTCCATGTAAAAAGGTTCCAAAAAGCAGTCGGTTACACTGATCTGAATCATGAGAAGGGGGTGAGATCATACTATAGTTAGGTAGATACCTATCATAACAGTTTTGCAATTCCCACCAAGTGAAGCCTATTTAATACATGAAGAATTCACATCATAAACTAGACCAACAAGATACACAAATACATTTAAACAAGTTTCACACAAACCTGCAATAGCCGAGTAAGTTTACTGTCCCGGTATGGAATATGTGTTCCATCTTTCCTTTTCTTGTCATCTCCTAGGGCACTTATGACATTACCAAGTGCAAGAAGCCCCTTATTGATTTGAATACCTGTCCATAAGAAGTAAAACCAAAAGAGAGAACTGCTATAGTCATTAATGAGAGGCCCAACATGATTAGCCAAAACTTGATGGTACATTATTGACAAAGACTTGCACTAACCTTCTTTCAAACGAACCCCTTCTGAACCTGCTCTCTTAGCTCTCTCAGATCCAGCAAGGTCTACCAAATGTAGTTTTGCACAGCGGTACTCCTCGCCCATAAGTTCTATTGAATTGGTTTCACCTTTGTTTTTATCCTTCTGCTCTAAATGTATGGTGAATATTGCGTGGGAACGGCTGTTATGTACATACAGAAAACTAACATCAAATTCACACAAAAAGTAGCGTTTATAGGTTCTGCTATAACCACGAATAAACCATAAACAAATACAAACAAGAAGCTGATAGCATCTCAAGTTCGAGAGATATAGAACTAAAAATAACTTCAAATGCTTTAGCAACCAGCCTCAAATAATAAACAGCCAATGACTGAAGCATCCGATACCCAGGAGTTCGAAGATGGAAAACAATCAATCAACAATATCAGTGTTGAAAGAATGTATAATAATTTTTTTAGCATGGGGCCTCGAACTCAGTCAACTGAATTATTGTTCAACAATTACAGCATATATTACATTACAGTCTCAATTTCATTTGAACACTTTAAAGCGCTAGACTAGAATAAGAAGCTCACTGGCATATGCTACTAAATGTGTGAAGTTAAAAATAATACATCAGTAATTGCATGTGGAGTGGGCATAGCAGCATTGAGTTGGTCTGCAAAAAATTGTGGAATTCTGTAGGATAGAAAGATTCAGAGGATTTATAACCATTGATATTATTCAATTTGGAATTGTTTGCGAGTCAACATATCAGACTACGGTTCTAAGGATATGGTCATAAGTATAATTTAACTTTATGGGCAACCTATTGGAGAGTACTTGAATGTCTACTATTTTAAATGAAGGGGTGAGATTCATTAAGAAAATGGTCACCTTGATTGATTGTTCATATCTGTTGATGCTACCGAGCGATTCGCACATCCTCGTTCTAGACAAGCTGCCATATCTTTCTGTGTGCTAACACCAACTTCATTTGACCCAAAGTTTACAGCTCCGTCTGGTGCTTTGCGAATCTGTAATGGCTGCTTTCCAGGAGTTGCATTCTCAGGGTTACCATCACTGGTTTCTAGTCTTTCGATAATGCCTGAATCCAGCAAGTCCCTCACTTCCTCTTTTAAAATCTTAAAATTCAAACCCTCTAATTAAAACCACTTAAACACATAAAACAAAATATATGCATCACTGGTCATTCAAAAGAACATAGAAAGTAACCTCAATGAAGGAAGCATGCAACTGAAACTCAAACTGATCTTTCAATGCCTCAATCTTGCTAAATATCATGTCCATAACTTGAAAAATAAGTCCTCTGTGTGAACTTTCTTTCGGATTAGTGCCCATCGTGTACGTCTTGCCTGAACCTGTCTGCAAACAAAAGTTAACTCAACTTATAACACAACAACACAAAAAATAAGCATCTTACTATAAACCTCATCCTAATAAAATTACCTGCCCGTACGCGATAATCGTACTGTTGTACCCTTGAAACAAAGCATCCAAGAGAGGAACAGCACACTCTTGAAACATACTGTTTGACGGAGTCCCTCCTCCTCCGTAGACATGATCAAATATAAAAGAATGCGATCCCATTAGCACCTGCAATTAACAAACAAACTGTTTAAACCTTCATTAACCTAATAACATCTCTCGTAAGGTCAATTTAGCGTAATCGCGTATAAAAGAATGTCATAATGAATATAACATGACCTGTTAACTAATTAAATGAAACAAATCAACATCAACACTATATACACATTTAGGTTTACAAGGTCAATTTCATTCAATTGACGTCATGAATCGTACTCAAATGAATTTTGATTAGATGAAATTTTCGTCAAAGAGAGTAAACAAAAACCGTTATCCCTAGGACAATTACACGTATATGTATACTGGCGTTAAGATAACCTAACTGAAAGCTGGAGATGAGCGATTATTATTATTATTAATTTCAGTTACGCATTGGATCCGTAATATATATAATAATATAAACCTGAGGCGTTCCTGGAACGACGTCTAAGCATTCAACGCCGCCGTTTTGCTTCTCGTGGCGGAGGAGAGGGCGAATATGCAAGGCGACCTTGACGTTGCAATTCTCCGGCGAGTTCTCCATCACGACGATGATGATGACGAAGAAGAAATTGATTATTGGTTTATTTTGTATGGAGGGATTGAATAATAAGAAATGGGATTTTTCATTCCTGATTTTGGCGGGTGTTTGTTTGTTTGTTTCGTCCGGATAAATAAGGGTAGATAGGTCATTTTGTATCTAACCTCTTGTAATGTCCGGTCAGCATAATTTACAATAATTAGCTTGCCACGTGGCTATCTTTTTAAGTTGGATTGATTTGATTATTTCCGGTGGCGATCTAAGGGGTGTTTGGGATTGCTTATTTTTATCAACTTATAACTTATAAACTTTTTAAAAAGTAATAAGGTGTTTGGGATTGCTTATGTTATGAAAGAAAAGGTTCTATAAATTACAATGTTATAACTTATTAACTTAATGAAAAATTATAAGGAGGTAAAATAAGAAATCCCAAACACCCCCAAAATATGCATAGCGGCTTCATCTTGGCAGTTTGATAGTTCTCTCACCTCTTCATCAACAACAATCGACTCATCTCTCCCCTCTCGATGATGATCGAACCTGCTCAGTTCTCACATGTGTAATCTTCATTCTCTCTTGGCCTATGGCTGGACACGTTCTTAATTACAGTTTTGATTTTTATATAAATGACATCAGTTTTACTGATTTTCAAAAGTGATACATCAAAGGTCCCACCACCCAAATTAAACACAAAACTATTTTATTACTATGACTGCTTTTATTAGCTATATGATCCAGCCTAAGCAATTACAGTTGTAGTATGCACGTTTATCATTTACTCACCCCGTTCCATTATAAGTGTTCAATTTTGAAAAACATAAAATTTAATGTGGGTTGAATGATTACTTTTTTTCCTTACCAAATGACAATAATGCCCTTGAAAAGTGGGTCCATCAATATTTTTTATTAATGTTAGTTGTGTGTGTTTAAGGATAAACTTAAAAATTAACTAATTAATTTTAAAAATGAACACTTGTAATGGGACAAATAAAAAAGAAAATATTGACACTTATAATGAAACGGTGGAAGTATAACACATTGAGACATGCAAGGATTCCTACTTCTTTTGTTGTCTCTCCTTGATTGTTATTAAATAAGGTAGAACAATGATGATAACATATGTTACCCATCTTTCTATAGATGCCTCAACTAACTCCTCCATCTTTTTTAGAGACATGGCACGTAGTTCTTCAAGCGCATATATCTCCTCATTTACCCACAACTCAACTACAATAGTTGGCTATTGTGCATGCGCTTCAACAATATTGAAAGGCCACCACCCAATGTCCTTCTGCACTTGAGAATTTCGGAATCTACATCAATAGTCAAACATTTAACATCCGTAATTTAAATAAGGGATTACTTTAAAAAGAGTAAAGTGCCAAAATCGTCATTGAGGTTTGGTTATTTTTACGACTTTTGTCCAAAAGTTTTATCTTTTTGCAAATGGACCCTTGAGGTTTCCTATTTGTTGCTAGTTTCTTCAAAATCACCAACTCCATTAAAGAAGTCTGTTAACTTGGGCATTTTAGTAAATTTCTCTTTAGTACAATATATGAAGCATGTGTACAAGCATGAGTACACAAATTATTTTTTTCACATTTTCTTTTTTTTAATAAAAGTAAAACCCATCTATCCCACCTACCCTTCCCCTCCCTTAATACTAAACTCTATCCACCCCCATCTATCCCATTTATACAAAAATTATAAATGAATAAAAAGACATAAATATAAAATACTATAAAACGATTACAATAAAGTGGCGGGCAAACGGGCAACAAGCTGTGCCACAACCCCCCTTTTAAATAGACATAAATGCCCATCACTTTAACAACGAAAATTAACAGAGTTTGCCATTTGGACTAAAGTAGCAATAAATTGGAAACCTTAATGGTCTAAATGCAAAAAAAACTTTTTGGACGAAACTCGCAAAAGTAACCACTCAACGGTCTAAATGCAAAAATAATTTTTTTAGACGAAACTCGCAAAAGTGACCAAACATTAAGGACGATTTTGACACTTTACTCCTTTATAAAATAGTAACCGAGTTTTGAAATTGTTTTTGATTGTCACTTATAAAATTTTTTGTTCCAATCAGGTCACTAAAGTTTTTTTTTCTAATCTTATATATTTTACCTGGATAGCAGGTCCCATGTAGGTGTTTTTTTTATTTTAAAATAATTTGACATTGAAAAATATTTTTAAAAACTGAGAAAAATACTTTTTAAATTGCAAAAAAAAATGAAAAATTGGAAAAAAAAGTAAAAAATTGAAAATTGCAGTATTAGCCTTCTCTTTCTTCACCATTGAAATGATCTTGTTGACAAGTCATTCAGCACCTTTTTATTCCTTTCTTCAAAGGATTCAATGAATGAGTAGTCTTCACTGAAGTAGGTATAGATCTTTTAGCTCCTTATCGCCGTGGAGGAAAAATCGGACTATTCGGGGATCCCTCTCCTTAGTTTCACTATGTTCAACTAAATGAGTTGATAAACGAATCCCTTTCCTTTCTTTCAGTCGAGCTGAATGACATTCACCCTCACCCGTCATCCAACATGGTTCGCACCAGCGTTATTTGACTCGCTTAGTCCATAGCTGCTTGGCTCTACTTCAACCACTACAACCTGACGGTCCCCTTGCAGCTAAAAGAATGCGATAATTGCAATTTTTTACTTTTTTTCCAATTTTTCATTTTTTTTTGGCAAGTTTTAGTTTTTTTCTTCCTTTTTTTTGCAATTTTTTTCACAATTAAAATTTTTTTTTCTCAATTTTTACTAATTTTGTCAATTTAAAAAAAAAAGATATTTTGCAATGTCAAACTTTTTAAAAATAAAAAAACCTACATAATTTATTATCCAGGTAAAATATATAGAAATATAACAAAAAAGAAACTTTAGTAGTCTGACTAAAATAAAAAATTTTATAAGTGAATTAATTGAAATAATTTCAAAACTTGGTTACTATCCTATATAATAATACCTTTAAACAAGTATGGCTAATTAGCAACAAATATTAAAAAAAATAAAGTTTCATACAATTGCACTTGCACAATGTACGAGCCCACAAAGTTATGTATAGGTAGTTTAAATAGATCGTTGACCTTCTAAAAAAAGTTCAAATGTGTGTCCCGTTTTAAACTTGGACTGTAATATAATGTCAAAATGTTTTTAACATTACAAAATTTATCTTTAAATCATAATAAGCAATATAAAAATTAATTTTAAAATTTAAACACAGTTTATTAATAATACAAAACATTAAGGTTAACTTAAAGATTCTTATATAAGCATCTCAAATAATAAGCTTTATTAAGTATTTAGTTATTTGCTGTTATTTTTAAGTAACAGCCTTAGTCTAAGAATAAACATATTTTCTAAATAATTGGGCTTGGCAAGTGAAACACATGTAGCAAGACTATATGTCAAGAAAATAATGAAAGAAGGGTGAATCACGGTCATAAGCGAGGACTCTAAGTTGATCAATGGGATGGCACAAGATAACAACAACCTTTCTAATACCATTTAAAAATACACTATGCATCATGGACGGTGATCAAGCATGAACGATAAAAATGGAATTAGATGCTAAGAATTAAGTTAAGACAACGGTGACAAACTAACAACACAACTCAAGTTGGGTTTTGACGGGAGGATGTCACACAACCAAAGACGTTATTCAAAGGGGGTAAAAACACAAGACCCAACGATTTACACCAAGATAGTTGCAACTTAAATAATCAAAGCTTTACAAAAGGCTCTAAAACACTTCATAGTTCACACAAATCCGGTTCAAAAAATGTGTGGAAATATATCGTGAAAGTCTAGGCTAATCTTTAGAATAATTATATAGACACCAATACTAGTATCATCGTATTAAGTATTACTAAAAACTATATTTATATTTTTTATTCCAATATGTAGAAACATAGATATTACATCAATATAGCAGGTAGGCGGGCAACAAGCTGCGCCGCCACCCCTTTCTGAATTGCAAACCCTAACCTGCTAAAGACATACCCCTGCCTCTTTGGAGTCGACACATTGCTATGCACAACCTGTTGGACCCTGGTTAGAAAACGAATAGCTTCCGGTGCCAAGGAGCCAAATGTATCAAAAGCCAGAGGGACAAAAACATTTTTGTTCTCTTCGCAGGCTTTAGCATGTTTCTCCACCTTCTTCGTTTCAGCCCTTTTCATTGCTTGCCCAGCTACAAACCCAGTATCCCTCAAACCAGCTAAGGGAGATACCCCTGTGAGGTCAACACAAGCGTGTTTTCCCCCGGCCCAACCATGGAACATTTAGATTCTGAGTGATCTATAATACTAGCTACTCATTGGATCTTTTTTTTTAACGATCAATGAATAAAGTCTCGCTATTGGGGTAATGCAAGCCTATCATCTCTTGTTTATGAGAAAATTCGTCACCCAAAAGCCTACTATAGTAAAACGTGGTTTAAATTAGATTCAAACGTACAACCTTACAGTCGTAAACCTAAATATTCACGTCTTGTCCGATTCGAGTTGAGTTAAAGCTTACCGACAGTCGTTAGATCTTCATAAAACTTTATTTGTAAAAGTCGTTTCTTTTATAACCAATAAAATCTTTTTAATTTATATTCGGAAATCTCGTCCTTAGAGTATGATCTTAGAATACATCTAAAAGTGGTGGTTATTAAAAGTCAACTTTTGTGCGTGATAATAACGCTATCCCCATTCAAAAATGAATATAAATAATAATAACAATAATAACTAAACTCCCACCCCACCCCACCCCACCCCACCCCAAACCAAAAGTCTCTCAAAACTCCTCTCGAGGCTGTAAATCTTTGACACCGCACAATTGTTCTACAAACCGATCGGAACTGCAAACCATGTCTGGTGGCATAGCTCGTGGCCGTCTCACCGAAGAACGCAAAGCTTGGCGAAAGAATCACCCTCATGTTCGTACTCATTTTCTAAACCCTAGGTTAATAATTACTCATTTCCTGTTATTGATTCGATCTGCTTAATTAGGGTTTCGTTGCGAGGCCGGAGTCTCTTCCTGACGGTTCAGTCAATTTGATGATTTGGCAGTGTACCATCCCCGGTAAAGCTGGGGTTAGTTTTCACCATTTTGTACTTGTTTATTTCGTTTAAATGTCTAATTGGTGCTCGAGTCGGGCGGTGGGGTAGGGACTAGCGGTTATTTGTTAATCGGGTTGGAATTTATATGTAACGTTTTCAATTTTGACCAAACAGTGATTAATCGGTCAGTGGGGGTACCGACTTGCGATTAATTTTCAATTTTACAATTTTACAAACTAGAAGTTGTTACATTAGAAACTCTGTTTATTGTTAAATTTGGACCTATTTGCCTAGCTCTAATTCTTTGTTTTGATTATAGTGATAGAAAGTGTTATACTTGTGATTGCAGACTGATTGGGAGGGTGGTTATTATCCCCTCACTCTTAATTTCACCGAAGATTACCCGAGCAAGCCGCCGAAGTGCAAATTCCCCCAAGGGTTCTTTCACCCGAATGTTTATCCATCTGGAACTGTTTGTCTATCAATCCTCAATGAAGACAGTGTATGCACATATTATTATTATTATTATTTCTATTGTATTGTTATCAAGACATAATGTTAGTATGTGATACCTATATGTTATGTATAGGGTTGGAGACCTGCAATTACTGTGAAACAAATTCTAGTGGGCATTCAGGATTTGTTGGACTCTCCCAACCCTGCTGATCCGGCTCAAACCGAGGGGTATCATCTCTTTATTCAGGTAATCATGCTTTATTTTTGTGAATTTTTTATAATCGGTTTGTTGGGTTTGTGATGTGAGTTTTGCAACATATGTATGTGCAGGATACTGTGGAGTACAAGAAGCGAGTCCGTCAGCAAGCAAAGTTATATCCTTCTCCCGTCTAGATGCGATTTGGGGTTTTGGTTTCGTGTAGATTGAACGTGTTAATGAATTTGTTTCCGGTTGATTGGTAAAACTTCTTTTATTCATCAATGCGTATCTTGTTATGATTAAACATGTTTCGTGGTTGCTATATTTTAGTAGTATGAATGGATTTACAAAGAATATCATTAGCTCGAGTTTGTTTGTCTAATCGTGCATGAATCTATTGCTCATGCTCATGTTAACGAATTTCATAAGTTAACGAATTTTACAAAGCAAACATGTCTGATTTTCCACTGTGAGCAGGGTCCTTCTTCCTTCTTCATGTATAACCTTAATTGCTCATGTTCCTGTGCTTGCTATTGGTGAAATATTGGCTTATCTAGGCACTTAATTGACTCCTTTAGTTATTTAACATACCAGAGCCCGAGACAAGGTTTATTTTGAACTCTATGTTCAAAGCGAGCTTGACTATGGTTGAGTTCGGCTCGTTCAAACTCAAGGGAGGTTGAGACTTAAGAGAGCTTGAGAGGAGTTCTGCTCATTTCTAATTCTATGTTTGAAGCTCAAACAGGTCATTACAGAATTTTACCTACTCCAAACCGACGAGTTTTATAATTTATTAATCATTTTCTTATGTATATACAGTTTTTAGTTACAACTATGTACATAACATACTCTATAGTTTCTTTTCCTTGTTTATCATGGTGATGCATACAAAAAATAGTAAAAATCTATTGTTATGTGATTACATGAATGTTACAATATAAAAATTATATTATATTTACGTGAATAATCTAAGAGGATCGCACTCGACCTTGTTTAAGTTTGAATCATTCACGCTTTTAATAAGAAAGGTTCAATTCAGTTTCATCTACAAAGTTATTGAAGTAGACCGTAAGGCTATGTATAGTAGAGAGATTATAAAGTGAGTGGATTTTTGACACGTGGAAAGAGGGGGCGATATGTAGCTCAGGGGGTGGCGTTGTAGCCCAAAAATCACCCACCCCCAATCCTTGATCGCCACATCATCAGCCCCGTACACAAGTCGTCGACAAATACATTCCCCCCCACATGTCGCCCCACTTATCACCGGGGGGGGGGGGGGGGGGGGGGTTCTTGCCCTCATCATCCTTTGTCACTTACATTGATAACATGCTTAGTAAATATAACTAGGTAGCAACTCCGCCGCATTGCGTCGGCGAAACACAAATTCGGTTGGTATCAGTCAACTTCGTTATGTCACCAACACTGAATCAAAATCTATAACTTTGGAAACACCCAAAACATGAACGGCACACATACAACTTAAAATCTAAGTGACATGAATGTGGTCAATATCGGTCAAGTTCATACCGATATATGCATTAAACCTAAAAAATAATTTAGTAAACACGAAAACATCTATAATAGTAGTGACACTCGTTTAGTCAGTTATAAAAAATATTAACATGTTTAAAACAAAAAATTCCGGCTATGTTTGTTATGATATCGGAACTACGCCAACAAAAATATGTCAAGCTAACATGTTAAAAACACAGGCGCCACAACTGCGAGTTAACGTGAATTCGATCGGCATTAGTTAGGTTTATTACAGGTACGGAAACTTAACCTAAACAATTATTTCGTTAAGTTATCATATTTAAAGTTATCATATTTATAAGAAATAGAGCATGCTAAAAAATCTGTAAAGAAAAAAAAACAATAAAGCAATCAAAAAATACATAAATATAGAAACATTGAAGAATAAGCAAAAAGAAAAAAGAGAACAAATAAAGCAATAAAGATACATACATATAGAGCACATCAATAAGCAAAAAATATATACTTCCGCCCGGTGAATCGAACTTGCATAGAAAACGTAAGAGGGCAGAGGCAATAAAGGACACCTTAGCCACTAGACTAAATTAACAAATTGTCAAAATATTAAAGTTATTGTATTAAAGGTGAAATAGAATATCCTAAAATAACATCGTGGCACCGACATTCAGATTTTTATCTATATAGACAATAATGGAATTGAATTAACACAATCATTGTAATTCCTTTGTACTCAACATTCTCCTATGTAGAAATTCAGCCAAATAAATTGAAATCTCCGACACTGTGACCATTGTCACCCAGCCTCCTCATGCTTAAGAAGCAGATTCTCTCCGTTGATATGATCCGAGTAATAGCAGGAAATGGAGCTCCAAATACTTGATTGATCAACTAGTTGCAACATAGATCCCCATTAGTCTCATCACAAAGAGAATTGTCTCTATTTGATCATCATTCGACATGAGAATAAGTATTACTGTAAGTATGTTAGAGAAAGCAGGTGAGTATTATGAGGTTGTGCATACCATGAGTTATTTATCGTTACTTGTATATATATTAGAGATTGTTATTGTTATATTTCACTATCAAAGGTTATTGGGTCCAAAATGGTGTAACCGCTCGGATAGTGACTGTAGAAAATGTGATTGGTGGTAATTTGCAACACACATTTCATAAGACCCAGTACGTTAGCCAAGTATTGAAGTAAATTGTACAAATCCCAACACAATGGGTTAGAATATCGTGTGTTAAACCGACCTATATTATAGGGTCCGATATCACATCTCTTCACATGTTATTCTTAATATTTTTATAATGGCTAGCCTACTACTAAATCTCACTAATACATATTGTGGGACTCGAACTCTGAACCTCATAAAAACAAGAGGAATGTCATATTGCACACCATATCGCTGATATTCCTAATGGACTTAATTGTGAAGGCTTGATTGATTTGGGCAGTTGGCCCATTTTAATTAATTTTAGCCCATTTAATACTTTTATAGAGGAATTAACTTTACATATCTAATCTAACTATACTAATAAAAGAAAATAATGAAGATGATGTGGCAATCTCATATTCATTCTAGGCCCAATCTCTCTTCTCATTCATCCTACATATCCATGAGTTATGGAGCAAAACCATATTGACAAATGAGTTATAACTTCCCTTTCTAATTCTCTAATCTATCATCTCATTCATTATAACTATCCATTGGTCATGAGCCAAAATAATTTTGGCAATTGGGTTAATTTCATTTTCAGTTCTCTAACTTCTCATCTTATTTATCCGGCATATCGATGAGTCATGGGACAAAACAGTTTTAAGAAATGGGTTATAATTTCTCTTTTAATTCTCTAATCTCTCATCTCATTTATCATAGTTATCCACGGGTAATTGGTCAAAACAATTTTTGCAAATATTGTATATAAGAAAAATCGAATTTGTAAATTTGAGATTCTATATTTCATATTGTTTGTACTATATATTTTATCTTATTTTTATTTATAATTTTGTTAATTTATTTCAGATAATGGATTTTTTTATTTTTATTATTTGACAAATCCCGTGTAATACACAGGATCAAAAGCTAGTCTCTACTATATATAAAGAGGGAGTGAAGGACCTCTTAAATTTTAAGAGGTCCAACTAATTATGCAAAATGTACAACTTTAAATGCTTACATTTTTAAAAATTTGAGGGCATTTATGTTTTTACTAGTCACTTCAATAACCGTATCTTTTCATTTTAATTTTATAATTACACTAATTATCCTTCTATAGTTACAATAGTTACCTTTGAACTTTATATAACTTTTGTAATATATAAGAATAGTTACACATCTAACCCTTCATCTTTATCCAAGAACTTGACAAATTTATTTATTTTTTTGTTTCCGTCTATATATTTAAATATATTATGTTTTTTAAAAAATTGAACATACCATTACGACGTGTTTATTTTTTCCGACGTTTAGATATAAAAAAAAATTCAAACCGATGTGTAGATTCTAATGTATAAGTCAATGAAGCATTAAAGTACAACATATATATGCAACTATAAACTTATAAATAAATTTTCATTCACATTCTATAGTTACAACAATTACCCTTAATTTTGTATAACTTTTGTAATATTTAGAAATTGTTACATATTTAACCCCTCATCTTTAACCAATAATTTGATAAATCTTTATATTTATTTTTTCCTTCAATATCTTTGAATATATTATGTTTTTTTTTAAAAAAAAACCTATATTATGACGTGCATGTTTTTGTCGATGTTTAGATATAAAAAAATTTACAACATCAATGTGTAGATTATAATTTACAAGTCAATGAAGCATTAAAGTACAACTTAGATATGCATCATGAACCTATAAAATGTTTAAACGCATAAAGATGTCCTCAGTTTTACTTTTATCAAATCATAATTTATAAAACCAATCCTTTCATTTAAATAATTCAAATTACAAAATAAAACGAATAAAATTAACTCCAACTAATATTATTTTGGATATGTGTTGTAATTCTTTTGGTAAGATCTTATAGCTAAGTTCAAAATAATGAAAAAGCCAAAAACAAATAATAGAAACGGTTCGAGCCACTTCGAGTGGACCCGAGCTGACTCAATTTATGAATGAGCCAAGCTCAAGCACCCATGTTCAGCTCACCTAAAGTTTTGAGCTCGAGTCGATCTAGCTCGACTTTTATTCGAGTCGAGCTCGAGCTTGGCCTAGCTCGGCTCGGCTCGGCTCGGCTCGTTGACAACCCTACATACATGTACCAACCAAACCAATTAAACAATTACCGCAATAAACTTTTGTAAAATATTACTCGATTAAGAACACTAACATAAGTAAAGGAAAAAAAGGTTAATACATAAATGAAGACAAAAATGAGAAGTGTGATTAGTATTTGTGACCTAAAAAAACCCTTAAAAAATTTGAAAAAAATATTAAAAAAATCATAACTTATAATATAAGTAAAAACAAAAAAACCTAATATAACACAACGCCGAGCAAAATATAACACAATATTAGGTAGTATAACACAATATCAAAAAAAAAAGACACAATAACAATAAAAATACACAATCAATGAGGAAAAAAACAAAAAACACAATGATCTTTTTTTAGCAATTTTTTTTAAAACGAAGAAAAGACGGGAGAAACATTTTTGTTTTCTTTTGTTTACTTTTTTTTATTTTTATTTAAATTTTGAGTTATGAGTTTTTATTAACTTTTTGAGGGGTTTGTTTTATGGTCATAAATCTGTTTCATTTTTCTCATTTTTATCTCTCTTTGTTGAATAACTTGACCATGTATGGATAAGTATTATACGCTATATCACGAGAGGATTGGTAAACTAACATAAACAAGTATCGCATTGCAAATTATTGCCCCCGTAGCATCGTGCGGGTTTCATGCTAGTCAACTAATTATATATAGATCTCTTATACTTGTATCTCTTCATCACGAGTGGGGAGAGATATAAAGCAATAAGAATCGTGGTTGAAAACCGTGGACATAGGTTTCTTGTTAAAACCGAACCACGTAAAATCGTTGTGATCTCGTCATAATTTATGTTCTTTGTTCGTGCATATACCTTAGCAGTTCCTAATTAGATACCACTATTTAAAAGACCGTTTCTTTTGTCAAAAGGAATAGAATTTATCCTATTTAAATTCGACGCTTTCTATTCTTAAGATTCTCTTTCATTTGGATTGTTTTTCTTGATAAAAATACATGTAAGAATTTGAGTATCAGTTTCTGTTACATGTCTTGAAAAGTAGGAAGGTTTAGAAAAAGGGCAAATACTTAATTAAAGTAAACAATGTGGAGTGGGTTAAATGCATTAGATGTTCGAAAGCTATCGTGCGTTGTGACGGGTTCGCGACGAGAAGTCGGTCGGTATCGGTTGGATTCATTATGGTAAATGTTTTGTGACAAAAGTTTCATAATCAAAGTTGAAAGATCAAAAAGTGAATATATTAAACTAAAGTTGAGATGCCAAAAGTATATATGTGATACTTTTGTAGCAAACGTCTAATGAACCAAAGCTTGTAACTAAAGTTTGAGGCCAACAAAAATAAATATGAAAGATGTGTGGCAAAAGTCTAATAAATTAAACTTACGCTTTGTCTTTTAAATATATATATGTAACTAGTTTTTATCCCTCGTATTACGGGGTTGTTTTATATTATTTGTTCTAATATTTATTTATTTTTTACATTTATGTTTTTTTATTGTATGAAAGTTAATAATATATTTATGGTATGATGATAAATTGTTTGACAAATAAATAAGATGTTATAACCCGGTTTAAAAGCTATATGGTTTTGATGAGACCCAAGACCCGTTTATTTCTTTTACTATAAAATTGGTTGTTTAATTATTAATAATATTTATGAAAGTTAATAATACACTTATGGTTTGATGAGACCCAAGATCCATTTATTTTTTTTACTATAAAATGGTTTTTTTGATATAAATAAAATATATATCTTTTTTAAAATAAATAAGATATTAATTTTTAGTATATCATATTTTATAGGATTTTTACATCAATAATTTGGTAAGAATAGTTTTTAATTTAATGGGATGTTATAACCCGTTTAAGGAATATCTTGGTTTGAAAAGACCCATACCCATGAACTTCGGGTCAAATGCATGAGAAGCCTCCATTTAAAAATCAAGCAAATGTGGTGACTCCAAAAAAAGGGGGAACGTCCACATCGCGACACGTATGATTTTTATGTTTTCGTTTATATATATTATAGATAGGTTTACCGAAAACAAATATACTAATTATAAGAGTTAAACACGTCAACAAATTCAACTACACCGCCGGCATCAACTTGGGTTGGGGGTTCAGGTTGTAAATTCGGGAAGAGAAGCCGAAAGAGAAAAAGAAATGTAGGCCAAAGGAGAGAGAAAGAGATGTGTTGACCTTTCATAAAATTTTTCTTTTTTAACTTTTTATTTATTTTCTCTACTAATTTCTTTATGCGTCTAATAAATCTTCGAACACTTCTCAACTTTGAGTTGATACTTTGTCATTGGTCTATTTCTCTTCATAATTGTTCTTCATTCTCCACACTCATGATAAACTAACTTAATACCCTTCTATAAGAAGTAAGAGAATGCTTTTGGCGTTTACTTATGAGTTTTAAACGAAAGTTTTGAAATTTAGTTTTTGCCAAAAGTTTTGAAGGTTAGAGGTTGTTTGCAACCTCATCACCTGAATCATTACGAGAGTTGATCGATTCAAAGACACTATTAACTGAATAGATTACCTAGTGAGAAGCTCATTAAAATAAATTAAAGAAAAATCTAATGTTGTTGTTGGCAATTGAGCAAGGGTGTAGTACTTCACAAGGGGGGCTCTTACCGGTGCATCGCAGCGAATGAATTGCAGGGGAATTAAACTAGAAATAATGTTACATGTATAATAACAATATTTTAATTTCTTTTAAGCGAGGCCTTAAAATTTTGGTTGTCCAAAGCTCTAGCTTCCCCTGGTTAGCTTGTTGGGGCAACTCTGCCTGAAATTAGCCACTTTCTAATCTGTCGGGTTCAACCTAGTCATCTCTGTTTTTTCGCTTAATCAGGTAAAGTTTAACAACAACATGTTTATAATCTATTCAGGTAAAAGGTTCCACGAATAAATCGTATGTTTTTTTATAATAAACCAAACATATTGTGATGCTGACTGATTCAAAGATAGTCTCTTAATGAAATTATTAAGAGGCTAATAAAACCGTTTTGTTAAGGCCCTAGGACAGGGGCAGACCTACTATGTGGAAAAGGGGGGCGGCCGCCCACCTTAAAATTTTATCTTCTTTAAGTATATATATGAATTATTTCAATCGCCCCCCCCCCCCCCCCATGAAATTTTGACACCGCCCCCATTAAAGAGATGACAAACTTATAAATTTTAGAACTTTTCCGGCCGGCTAATGTATACCACAAAGCTGTGTGAAAGAGGTAGAAGATAAAAGAAAGAAATGGAATGTGAAAGGGGAGGAAGAAAGAGAAAGATGTATTGTCTTGTACTATAGTACAGTCTATTTGTTTGTTCTTTCATTCACTAAATGTTAAAATAAAGGTACTCTTGTTTTTATAATTTGCATTTTACCCCTCATAAAACTATAGAATTTAAAACGTATGATTCCTTTCAACTTTTGTTTTTTTATCTATTTAGTGTATGCTATTTAATTCTATAGTTTGATGTTGGTTTAAGTTATATCTAACTTAATATATTTTATGTTTGAGTTACTCTTAATTTATTAATTTATTTGTTATATTATAATGAATTGATTTTAAAATATAAAGTAATGTACGGATTATTGATATATATGACAACTTATATAGTTTTTTATATATATATGAGGTTTTTTTAGTATTATTTTTATTATGTTATCTAATCCAACTTGAAATTTGCTTACTATTAAAAGATAAACAAGAGACTCTTACAAATTTCTGCCTCCCATTAAAAAATTTTCTGGGTCTGCCATTGCCCTAGGATACCTAAGAAACGACATTATGTTGGATAACAAAACAAGCATAAGCATGATGAAAAGTCAAGACAAAAGTTGCATTGATTCTTCACATTATGTCTATAGGGTATGAAGCTTAGTTTGGTGAAGTTAGTTTATTAGAATATATATATATATATTATATATATATATATATATATATATGTGTGTAAAAAGGGTATGGGAAGTTGGCAATCCTTCGAGCTAGAAGTTTTTGTTTGATCACCAAGTCTAAAAATAAAACTGGAGACTATCATAGAAGTTAGAACTGAGAAAAAAAATATTATATTTTAGTATATTTTAAAATAAAAGTAAGAATAATACAAAAATTAATAAATAAATAAATGAAGGCATGGGAACTTCCGAGTTAAAGGTTATGTCACCAAGTCCAAGAAATGGGACTAGAGATTGCAAACGTTGGAGCTGGAAATTAGAAAGTACATAACTGGTTTCGATCGTGTCTTTGATTCTTCTGTCTTATAACCCAATAAATATAAAAAAATGTCACTAGATGTATAATATATAAACGAGGTAAAGTTAAAATACAAAGGATAACAAAAATAAGAAAAGTGAGAAGAATCCATTCTATTGATCTTAGATTTGATTGACTAACATTAATTTAATAAATAAAAATTGATGGAAAGGGCATGAAAGTAATAACCCACATTTGTTGACTTTCTCTCTCCACATGCAAAACACATGTTAATTTCCCAATCATTTTAAAATATCAATAACTTTTTCATACGACATTATTTTTATTAAAAAAATTCACCATAATAATAGGCGTTTTTTTTATCTTTAATATGAGTATCATAATGTTATATAAAAATAAAAAAAAAATAATGAGTTTTTTTAATTGTGTTTTTTGTTGTTTATTGTGTCTTTTAGTTGAGTTTTCATATGAATTGTATTATAGATTTTTCTTTTGTGTAATATGTTGTTTTCATTGTGTTTTACGTTTCAAGTCATTGTGTTATACGTATTCACCATTGTGTCTTACGTTTTAGGTCATTGTGTTATACGTATTCACCATTGTGTCTTATGTTTTAGATCATTGTGTTATACGTATTCACCATTGTGTTTTACGTTTCAAGTCAGTGTGTTATATATATTCACCATTGTGTCTTACGCTTTAGGCCATTGTGTTATACGTATTCACCATTGTGTTTTACGTTTTAGGTCATTGTGTTATACGTATTCACCATTGTGTTTTACGTTTCAAGTTGTTGTGTAACATGTATTAATAATTGTGTTTTATGTATTAGATAATTTGTTGTTATTTTATCATTATTTTTACATATTTTTACTACACAACGATGTTATTAGTATTTAAAAAAACATCAAAGACACAATGACGAAAAAAGACACAGTGATGAGCGAAATGACACAATGGTATGCAAAAAGACACAATGATGTGAGAAAAGACACAATGACGTAATTTTTGTTTTAAATTTTATATAACAAAAATCATACTCATATTAAAGATAAAAAACACTTGTTATTGTGATGATTTTTTTTAAATATCATACGAAAAGGTTATAGACGTTATAAAATGATGGGGGTATTAACATGTGCATTGCACGTGGAGAGAGAAAATACGTACAATTACCTCTATACTATTTTTCTTTTGATCCCAACTTGACAAATGTCAATTATTTATGGCTTCTCACACTTCTCATTTTTGTTACCCTATTTTTATAAAATAGGTTGACACAATTTATAAATGGTCAATATTAGATGTGGGAAATGACAACATGGAAAATGACAAAACAATAGATGTTGATTTATAGTTATTGCAAAGTTTACGTGCGGTCACAAACTGGCATCTTTCCGCCCACCGACCACTGCCGACCTTCCCTTGATTTAGTTATTATAATTCCTTTATAAGAACACTATCATTATAATAACTGAAGAAACGTGGATCGGCTCACTGGTAGACGATCAACTTTCCTCGGGTATGAGTGTGCTATTTCACCGATGGTTTTCCGGAGTATGAATTCTTTCACCTACAAAACGAGCAGCACCGTGAACTTACCCCTCAGAAAGGGACAGAGGGGTCCTCTTTGGGGTAACCCTCCGGTGTGAGAATAAGATATTATAGGAGAAAATAATAATAATCAGAAAGTGAGTAAGGATTTAGAGTGTATTTTCTTGCTTACCTCCCCCTGTGGGGGTGGTGTGGTATTTATAGTGTTAGGGTTTCCAATGATTGGGCTCAGATCCCATTAGGGCCTTTTTGGCCTCCTCCTATTGCTTCGCGCCACGTGTCCTTAGGACACCTGGTGCTTTTTTATTGATTATTCTCTGACCAAGGTATTTCACATGACCCATGTGCAATCACGTGGTAGCACATGGATTTTCCTGAGTTGTCCACCTTTCATTGGCAGCTGTCAACATCAGCATATTCTTTATTCCTTAAAGGATACCTTCTGGAAGGTTGTCTGATGAGCACAATCAGGGTTGTCCTTATCCTGATTTGGATAAGGACGAGGCTGATTATGTGCATGTGTAATGTGCGCCTATCCTGGGGATGCGCGAGGTCTCCTCCTTATTCTCACGCGCAGATGTTTCATGCGCAGATGTGATATGCGCAAGCATATGTAATATGCGTGAGCATATGTGATATGCGCCACGCGCAGATGTGATATGTGTGAGCATATATGATGCGCGAGCATATGTGATATGCGCCACGCGCAGATGTGATATGCGTGAGCATATGTGATGCGTGAGCATATGTGATATGCGTGAGCATATGTGATATGCGCCATGCGCATAGGTTTTGCCTTTGTGCCTTCATGACATCCTGATTTCAAGCCTCTTGTCTATATCTTGTGGGTTGACCCGCCCCGCTCGATGTTAAGGCGGGTGCATACCTCTTCAATAACACCAACTCTTTATAATTGGCGTCAAATAACTTGTTACAAATCAAGTAGTTAAATTATGGGAAAATTCCCAAAATATCATTTTTGTTAGATATATTCTAAATATGTTCCCTACAAAATTAAATTACATATTTATTTGTCTCATTACTAACATGGCGTCGTCTCTACATTAGGAGTTCGAGCCGATATGTTTCTTAACTTGTCGCATCCCTGCCATGCTAGCACAAAACACGCCGTCTCACCGTCATGTTAGCTCAAAACTTGTCGTCTCACCATCATGTTAGCTCAAAACTTGTCGTCTCACCGTCATGTTAGCTCAAAACGCGTCGTCTCACCGTCATGTTAGCTCTAAACGCGTCGTCTCACCGTCATGGTAGCTTAAAAATTAAATTTAATAAATCTTGTTATTTAAATAATTATATCTAAATAAGGTACACATAAAATGATTTTGATGATATGTATGAGTTTTTTAATTGTATTATTATCTAAAATTCAGTATACAAGAATTTAAAAACAATAAATTTAAAAACATTTAAATATTTTTCTAAATCAGTTTAGAATCAATTTTGTAGTAAAAACAAGGTAGAAATTTTTTAGCTAACTTGATTACCTTATGTTTGAATAGTCATTGCTCCAAGTTGGCATTGGTAATCAAGTTGCCACTACAGTTGCAACTGACAATCAAGTTGCTATTGATGAGTAAATGCCACTTTCAGTTGTCACTGATGATCATTTTCCAATTATCTTGGTTACTATTGATGATCTATTCTAGGTTTGATCTCTCTAGAATTCCATCAAGTTACAATATTTTCATGCAACATCTAAAGCAACTTCCACTACCAGTTTAATCCCTGTTAGGGGCTTTGCCCTTCGGACCCCATCAAAGGGCGACCCTTTGAAACCTCTGGGTCACTACTCACTAGGGGACTTTGTCATCTTGAATCACTAGGTTAGAAGTGCTAAAATGAACATAGTCATATACAAGTATGTACTTCATGCCTTCTAACTTATAACAATGTGTAAGCTTATTTCTTTTTGATTTTCTACAAATCCAACTAAATTAAAGGGGGCTTGATGACATTGAATCACCAACATTAAATACACTTACAAATTAATATTAAAACTAAAAGTATCTTTTTAGTATAGGATTTTGTCATACGAGTCATTCTTTGATTAATCTGCTGTGAAAGACAAGAATTCAACTTTTAACCTTCCTTGTAGTTTCAAATATATGGACTTTCACTTCTTTTTTTTTTATGATATTGTTGTTTCACATGATTAATTATTTAAGCTGTTAAAACTTGTTGAAACCTGATGGGACTTTGGTCCAAATATTGTTTGGTCCAGGTAAAACCACATCAGATGCTACGAAATGAAGGCTTCAGAACTCAGAGGTGAAGCGTAGTCCAGGGCCGGCTCCGAAAAGACGAAAAAAAATTTGGGCTAAAGGCGAACTTTTTTTTGGGACTTAAGTAAAAGAAGCATTTTGTTGGGTTTAAACAATTTAATTATAAATGGGCTTATTTGATTATAATTTAAGTTGTGTAAAAACTTTTGTATAAAAATAAGCTTAAAGTTGTCTGAAATAAGACTAGAACCCGCAACCTTTTGGTTAGATGACATACCCCTTTACCATTAGACCAAGCTAGTGGTTATGCAATTGTGTTGATACATTGATTATACACATGTTTTTAATAAAAATACATATAATTTTTTTTTGAAAAAAAAAAATTTCGGGCCTAGCGGGGTGTCGGGTCTGTGGCCGTCGACTACCCTGCCATGCCTCAAAGACGACCCAGTACATTATTGACACGTTTATAAGACTAGGTTGCATAATTATAGGATATAAGTGAGTGACTGGAAATGAATTGAAGAAATGCAAAGTTAAGAGGATTAATACACTAGTAGGCGGATCTACAACGTAATTTCAGGGATAGCAGATTTATTTAATGTAAGCTTGATAAAAAAACGATATAAATAAAGTTAAATATGTACATAGATTTCTTCTCTCTGATATTTGAAAACTTGAAATCAATTATAAGTTTTTTTTTGATAGAAAATTTATTATTATTATTATTATTATTATTATTATTATTATCATTTAGTTACTACAAAGCGATTACAATAAAGTGGCAGGCAAACAAGCAACAAGCTGCCCCACAACCCCCTTTTGAATAGCAAACAATCTTATTAAAAACGAAGCTTTGGGACCTAGGAGCTGAAGAGGTTCCGTGTACGACACGCTGAACCCTCCCTCAAAAAATTCATAGTCTTTTGGGGCCAGAAAACCAAATGTATCAAAAGCAAATGGGAGAAAGACATGTTGATTCTCTATACAAGCTTTCTCGTGTTTAACAACTTTGCCCGATTCAGCCTTCAACGCAGCCTGATCACAACAAACCCACGGTCCCTGAGCCCAACAAGAGGAGACACTCCTGTAAGATCCACACAAACGTGTTTCCCCCCTACCCACCCGAAAACAAGAATATCAGCTGATCGTAAAGTAGACCTCCCTTTAAGAGGATCCGTGAGAAAGTTAACAGGGAGCTTCATTTTTAGCAGAAATCTCTACCCATTTAAGAACATCACACAGAATATCCCTAACCAAATCATGTCTGTATTTAAAGCCAAACAATTCTTTGCAATGCACCGCATGGTCTCCAAAAGAATCATAACAAATCTTACGACAAGTTGGGCAAGGCTCATCAGTCGGGAACATAGGGATCATTAACCGGTACTTATTTTATCGCCCGATACTCCAAACCCGACATATGTTAGCCCAATCCTTCAATGGGGATGACCGTTAGAAAATCCTGAGCCCGAGGAGCCCGAAGGCATTCAAACACCGCCTTTTGACGAGGGGATAGATCAAACTTCATTTATAAACTTTGGGCGATTCCACTAAATAAGGCACTCGCCACCACATGTTGGGCTTTAGGGGGGGTGTCCTTATTAGAGAACCCGCTAAGATCAAAATCCGGAAGTGAAGTACGTAAATGATCCATCGCACACCCATAATCAGAGTCCAACCCATGAATATCACAACCCTGAAGAATATGGTCTTGCAAACACCACTATTGTGCTCTTGAAGCCACAAAAGCATATGTAGATACATCCTCGGTCGAACATAGACCCAACCCCTCAAAACGGGTAGGTAGTGATGCCAACCTCCATTGGAGATCCCCGAAGAACGGACCCCCACAAACCACGATGTCCTCAATCGCCATTCTAAGGCCATTGTCAAATATAGAAACAGCTTCTCCCACATACATAGGTTGGCACGTTCTCAAACCGAACAAAAACTTTGCGACTCCCATACATGAGCGAAGCAAAAGAAGCTCGCATCGAGGATCTGAACTCTTGGGAGACAGCTCATCAGTTCCACAGCGCTAGATGCCCTTTTCATAGCCAAACTGCTGATAAACCCCGCATCCCGGCTTACAGCACCACCAAGGAGTTTCACACCCAGCATCGGCCTTCCAATCCCGCAAGGGAACATATTTCATATGTTAGCGAACTTCTTAGATTTCCTTTTTAAGCAATGTAATTCCGTTGATGTGTTTATTATGATTTCAATATTTCATGATAAACCTTTCTAAATACATAAAAGTAGGGCTATAAACAAAACGAATTAAACGAAGCCTTGTTCATGTTGGTTCGTTTAGCATTTAACTTGTTCACGAACGTTTCATGAACGCCAACAAACATGTACTATTTAAAAAACAGTATTCTTAATCCAAAAAATTAGACATAATCACCTTAATTAAATATGATAATCATAAATATAATCTCCCAATCGGCGATTTATTATGATAATGTTAACGAAGCACAAGTTAGATTTGACTTGTTAGTTAAGCAAGACTTTATAAAACAAACCATTAACGAAATAAACTTAACATAAACAATAAAATGATAAAATTAAATATAAATTGGTTATTACAAATAAATTATAAAACAAACCTTTAACTAACAAACATAAACAAACGAACGCAAATGAAAATAAAAGAACAAATTACCAAACTTTTATGAACATAATTGAGTGAACACAACATTTGTTCATGTTCGTTTATTTAACCAAACGGACAAAATTTCTTGTTTGTGTTCGTTCATTTATAACGAACGAACGTAAACGAACTTCTCGCTAAACAGTTCACGAATTGTTGGTTGAACTTTCGGTTCGTTTACAGCCCCACATAAAACATTAAGTTAGGAAGGTTTGACTGAAAAAAACTAATAAAATAATGTTAAGATTACAAAATTAATTTTTATTGTATAAATAATATAAAAAACATTCCATTAAATAAAAAAAAAAGTATAGTGAATCAAAAAACAAAGCAAAAAAATACATTTATTTCTAGATTGGGTACGTGAATGTTTGCAATAATACAATATACTCCACAATGTTTGATTGAAGTGTGTCCGGTGGTGGGTTTCTTGACATGCAATGCAATCCCTGAAGAGAATGAAAATATTCTTCTACAAACAACTGAGTGACACAATCATAAAAATGTTGTAAACGTTCATGGGAGGCTATTTCAGACTTATTTAAGTCTCATCATGTGCATCAAGAATATGTATGCTAGTTGACGTGTCATTGACATATATGCACTTATGTACGTAAAACCCTTTTTACATCTAGAATCCCAACTTATTTGAAACCACTACCAAAAAACAGAAAATTTTGTGACAGCAGATTTTGTGGGAAAATTGTTGGAACAGGCCGTTAGCGACAAGGCTCCGACAAAAACTGTGTTGAAAAAAACCGTAGGAAAAGTTGTTTCCGACAAAGTATAGACCAGTTACAAATTAGCGACCTAAAATTCTTGTCGATAATTTCCGACAATATTTTGACAATTGTATTTTTAATACCTTCTGACGAAATTGGCACAAGTTTCCTACGAACAGGTATTTTCATAAATTATATATTTATTTCATTTATTAATATTAATAAATCAAAAATAGTATATTTTTTATTTATTTTATTTATTTTTCAACACCTACAATTTTCCGACAATTTTGATTTTTTATTTTTCTTTTTTATTTTTACAAAAACGACAAGTTTCCTACAATTCTAAAACATTCTTTTTTATTTTTTATATTAGATAATACTGCCATCTTTCCGACAACTTTAAATTATACGAAAAAAATACTAATAAAATTTGCAGAAAAATAGCTTGAAAATATTGCAGAAAAATTCCAAAAAAACCTGTTTTAATATATAAATCACAATTTACAACCAAAAACATATTAATACAGTTACTAATCTACTAATTTTTTCAGAAATTCTTCAAGTTGTTTTTGTAACTTTTGCTCCTTTGTGTCTTGTTAGACCCGCTCTCGTTCCAGTTCGATTCATTCTTGTTCCCGCTTTCATTTCCCGATTTCTTTCCGTTCCAAACAGTTTGACAATTGTCTCGAGCATCCCACTCTTTTTGTAATTCGGATCAAACATCTTGGACCTAACATTTGTGAAACATACACAATTAATACATAATACATACTTACACACACACACATGCTCAAAATAAGTACATTTAAAAAAGGGTTTTGCACAAAATTGATACAAGTCAAAACAAGTTGTGATCAAAATAGGTTTGGGTCAAACAGTTTCTTTCCAAAAAGACATCAAAAGAAAACCATATACAGCTCATCTAATGCAATTATAATTGGTATCCCTTGAACTATAATGCAAAAAGGCATATATATATATACATATCATGACAAAACGTGCAAAGTTTATAAGATTCGAACAACCATTTATTCGCTTTGAGATCAACTAATTAACCACACTGTGAAATACTAAATCCAACAACTTTTACCTATTATGTCTTATTAAAAGTAATTTCAACCTATGTCAATGACAACCATATGTATTCAAAGATATGATCAAATTAATAAAATAGGAACACTCATCATGTTGCAAGAGTGAAACATGCATGTTTGGTTGTGTCCACGGCTAAGCAGGCATATCGTTGCCCGCTGCTGATGCCCTAGAACCATGCCCATCGTCGATGCCCCACAATTGCATTTATCACCACTTAAGTAATAGGTCACAAAGATGAGAACAAAAGACGAAGAACACATTGAACCTGTTAATGAAAAAAACTAACCTAAATCAACTTGTTTGAAGTAAATGGGTTAAAATTACTAACAAATTTATATATGTGTAAAAAAAACATAGATATGTATAAAAACTAATTTTTAAAATTATAATCGTAAATATAGATATAAAAAAATGATAAAACTACACTTAAATAACACTAACATACAAAAAAATTTATAAAAATCATTTGTTTTCAAGGGTTCCTTCAAGTTCTTAAATAATTTATGAGTTCTGTAATGATACTCATCATATATATATATATATATATATATATATATATATATATATATATATATATATAGAATACCAAATGTATGATGTGGCTCTCTCTCGTTATATAATCGGGTAAAATTCCAAATTATGTGTATATAATCGGGTAAATGAGTTTATGTTATCGGGTAATTGGGTATATTAGAAATCTCAAACCCTAACGGGTCGGGTATTACCCGTCCAATTTATGTCGGGTTTCGGGTTTTTCCATCGAGTTCAGGTTTCATTTCCATCCCTAATGTTGTTGGTGGGTTGATGGTGACAGTGGTCGGGGGGGGGGGGGGGGGGTGGTGGTGATGGGTTGGTGATGGAGCAGGGGTGTGCACAACATAGATAGAGAGGGAGAGAGAGTTTGTAAAAGAGAGATTCATTTTATCTTTATGTATATTTTAATTGTTAAAATGGTTATATAATTAAAAAGGTAAAATGATCAATTTGTCCTCATGTGCAATGTACATGACCATACTTAACAAGAAAAACTAATTGGGTTAGGGCCAAAGCACAAACAGTGTAACATTTGAAAACATAAAGTACAAATCATGTCAATTTCAAAGATAAAGGACAACCAATGAAATCTGGTACAATAAAAGACAATCTCTGTAATTATGTCATTTAGAAAGAATTCCCTTCTTTGTTAACTTCATTGATATTGGTCGATAGCCTAATATCTTAATCTCGGAACTAATTATCCATCTAGTATTGGGCACGATAGCCTAATATCTTAATCTCGGAACTAATTATCCATCTAGTATTGGGCACGTATGTGAGTAAACTCTACTTGTGCTTGAGTTGTGATCTGGTCCAATCAAGTCGAATCTTGCCAATTAGGTTATACAGATCGGGTTTTTCACTACCGGTTATGGGAATTCTTCTAAGAAAGCCCGTACTTATTTTAATTGACCATCTTAAGCCTTGATAACTCATAAATAACCCGATATGCCCTTTATGTTATATTAGGTATTAGAGGATTGTATTGGGTTTGCAGTTAGTCAAATGAGATTTAACGGGCAATAACAAGTCATGGTTGTCTTAATGGACCATACCGGGCCTTAACAACTCTTAATGGTCTATTATAGCATATTAATATTAATATATCATAATAGGGATGAGCAAATTCGGTACCGGTATCGAAATCGGTACCGATTTGCTTCCGTCGGTACCAAATCGGTACCAAAGTCTTAAGGAGTTGGTTGTATCAGTCATACTAGTTTAAATAAACAAATATAACTTATATGAACTAATAAATAAATTTAACGAATACATACTAACACACTCGTACACATATCTGCATTTAACTATTAATGCTTTTTAAATTACAAAAAATAATAAATTAAAAAAAAAACTCAATTCTTTCTTTATAGAAATATAAGTAACATTATATATTAAATATAGAAAATTAATTAAAAATGCATATACAAATTGGTGGAAACTTGTCGAAAATATGAAAAGTTTCAGACAATTTTTCAACTATTTATAAAATGATTATTATTATTTATTAAGTAAGTTTCATGGTTTAATAAATATAATAAATGAATATAAAAATAAAAATATAGATTTGTGGGAAAGTTGTCGTGAATGTAAAGCATGTTTCGACGGTTTTCTGACAATTTATAATATTTTTTTCTTATTAAATAAATAAGTTACATTATTTAATAAGTATAATAAAAAACTAATAAATAAAAATAGAGATTTGGTTGTAACGTTGTCGAAAATATATATTTTATATATTAGATCGATACTAAAAAAATAAGTTAACTTAGAAAAGATATATTTAAAAAATAGAAAATTATGTTTTTGGGAAACTTGTCAGAAATGCATATATATTCCGAGGATTTTCTGACAATTTTAGGAAAAAAATAATTTGAAATGATAAATAAACAAGGTAATTTGTTTTATATTTATATTAAACGAATTTAAAATTTATAAATTAGATTTGTGGAAAATTTGTCGGTGTATTGTTGGAAGTTACTTATTATTACCGACGAAATATCGACAACTAAATGTTTGTGGCTATATTGCATGAAAGTTGAAGGAAAACTTATGGTTGTTTTTTTGTTTTTATTTTTGTCGGAAAGTTGTGGTTGATTTGTGGAAAAATTCTTTTGTTGGTACTTTGTCGGAAACTTTTGTAGGAAATATAGCAGTTTTCTAGTAGTGAACTATTTGAAGCTTCTATCCATATGACCAGTCATTTGTAGGTTAGGGCCAAAACGAGTCACCACCTTAGGACCAATTTGCGCCCATCATCAGATACTTTATTAGCACTTTGTTCTTTCGACTATCTCATGGCTAGTTTTATATCTCACGTCCATGTTTCAACCATATAAAAAAAAGTAGTTGATGTTATAGATAGTGGCTAATTGGCTGAAACCTTTTCACTATGGAATCTAAATATAACTTTTTTCACCAAAGACGAAATCTTAATTTTAAGTTTCTCATAACGTCTTTATATGGTAAAACATGTTTGCGTATATTCGTAGAAAGTTTTAAAATGTATATATACATGAGTAACACTACATGATTTCAGAAAAAATATATAGATGATAGGTAAAATATAATGTTAAATTCAATTAAAATAGAATAACGGAATCATATAAGTAACAAGATATAAGTAACAAGATAACTTAAATATAAAAAAATTAAACTAAATTGTTATATAACTTTTTAAGAATAAGCTAATAAAAAATGAAAAACTTATTTTATGCTGAAAGTTTATATTGAAAGTCAAATAAACTACGAAGGTGCATAAAGCATTGCAGTGTAATCAAGTGCAACTGAAACGAAGAAATGAACAAAATATATTAAACAATAGAATATAAAAGCTGAAACAAAGAAGTAGAAATATTATTAAACAAAAGAACATTGAATATTTTTCTTGAACGATTAAAAAACAAAATCCGACTACATGTGTTAACCCAATGGTAAAATGTGATCAGTTATGACTATGACGTATCCTAAGCCAATCATTTTTTGTTTCGAGAACACCAGTCACCCGAATATCCACTGTGATAAAACCTAATTGAAATCAAATTTAAACTTAAAACCTTACGGTGTCCTACCTAAATCTTACTTCACCTCTTATAAGCTAAAGCTTGCTAAACATAATAATATTAAAAGCTGAAATACAAAAATGGGAAATGATATGATATTAAGCAATAGAATATTACTAGACGGGTGCCCGCGCGATGCAGCGGGAAACACAGACCTTAGTAATCATGTAATAGATTTATGGGCGTCTAGTGTTTTATTTAAAAATGTGAAACCGTACGTTTGTTGATATATTTGGATTAATCATTCTTATTTTAAACTCAAACTGATATCAAAGTACAAACCAAACAGAACCAAATCGTTGATAATGATTCGTTTTGGTTGGTTTCAATTTTCAACATTCTGGTTCAGTTTTAGACGACAAAATATCATTACTAATGATTTAGTTCACGGTTTAACTCAAAACCATCAAAATTGGACCACAAAAACTGTCATTTTTATAACTTAAACAACTATAACAATATCATACTCAAATTAAAGAGAATTAAATGCTCATTTTTATAGTACAACTTTGTTTTAAAAATATCGTCGTACGAAAAAGTTATGACCGTTTGAAAATCGTGGGGGTAGTTGGGTTAAAAGTGAAATTAAAAAGAATAAATATGCAAAAGATAGAGGTTAAACTTATAATTATTCTCTAAATTTACAAAAACATGAATAAAGTTGAAGGACTAAGATGATAACTATCATTGATAAAGATGTAAAACACGTGATATTTAAGTATGCAATTACCACTTTGTCCCTCTTTGTAGTTGTACCATAATTGTAAATCCTTTAAAATCCACCGTCTTAATTTGCCCATCTTTCACTCATTATATATATAGATTAGGTTTACTCAATGGGTTACCCACTATACATTAATTTAGTATTAAAAAAGAAAAAGCAAAGAAAAGAAGAAAAAGCATATCTTAATTCTTAATCTACAAATCAATTCTGGATAATGACATATTTTCCCTTTAAACCTTTATAAATGCATAGATGGTGAAGTGGAGTATGCTTAATTAACAAAAGTGTTGTGAACTTCTGATGCTACTGTCATGTGTTAGGATACTAATCAATTAACTTATCAAACTTATATAGTAAATGGGCTTTAACTAACCAACATATATACAAATTATTAAAAAAATAATTTGGTTTGTTTAAAAATGAGTTAACCACTCTGCCCTTGCCTTTGGCATCGATGCCCGCTTAGCACCCAAAATGACATATTTTGTTTGGTGCACTTCACATCAAATGTAATAGATTAACATGTTAAAGTGGGGTGAGGTCGCATGTAATGGCGCCTCCCACCCTCACCACTACACTCTGTCTAACATTATTATCTTCATTATCCTTCGCCGAGAAAGTTTAATCGATTATTTTTTTCATCTAAACTAGTGATGCGTTTAGTTTGCGAAATTTTTTGGAAGAAAAAGAAATTATCAAAAAATTTAAATTTGAAATAGTAAAATTCGGAACTAAAATTTTTCTAAATGAATTGAAATTTAAAAAATTAATTAAAATACACGAATGAATTTTGAATTTGAGGGTGTGTTGGGTTCACAAATTTATTCAAATGAGTTGAAATTCATCAACGCTATTGAAATCTATACTACGGCCACTACCTACTAGTCGCACAAGTAACCGGTAGGCCTGTAAACGTTTTGAACAACTTAGCAGGAAGTTCGTCTATTTAATATACAAGCAAACATTAACAAACAAAATTGTTCATTTAAGTAAGCAAGCGAACACGAACACACGTTTTGTGCGTTCATTAATGTTATAAATGTCCGTTTATGTTAGTCAATTATTTTCGTTTAAATCTTTAATAAATATGTAAGTAGTTATATTATATAAATATTTAAACATAAAAATGGCTCGTTTGAATAGTTTTATTTGTATATTTAAACATAAAAATGGCGTGATTAGCTCAATTGCCATGTCTTGCTAGGGGACCATTCCAAGTCTATGATACATGTTACATTGTTATACATATGATATCATTGTCAATGCTCTAACGGGTTACATGTGATATAATTATAAATCACTTATATGGCTAGTTGATGTGGAGGGGCTTGCTTTAAGGCCCAAGTTAGAGCGCCCCATCACTGTCACGTAGGCAGTGGGGCTTTAACAAGTAATTACGTTTAAAGCCCCGTTGTAGTTTAAAGCCTTGTTTTCACGTTAAAGCCCTCTTTGTGGTTTAACATCACAATTTCCTTGTTAAAGCCCCCGTGGCCTCACATTTTTTCCATTACCGCCCGTTAACACACTACCGGCTCCATCCTTACCACCCGACCTTTAATGCCTTGACACGGTGTGTCGGGGCATGTCACTTTATCGCCCTCCTTTACATCCCACATCAACAAGAAGTTTGCGATGGACATGAATACCTACGAATGAGTTGAAATAAGGATTCTAGGAAAGTTAATTTTTGATGGACATGAATTTGCATGTGCCACCATATAAGGAAAAATGTCACAACTTAGGAAACGTGTATAGAAGTTCTTTCCATTTTAGGGAATCGAAACATCGAGCTGCTTGGTAAATGTAACTTGTTAATAAGATTAAACTATCAAAGAGATAAACCTTGTGAATCTATCTTGTATCCTCGAGCTCTAAAGCCAAATCTAAAGCCACAATAAAGTCAATATAGGTCCGATAGCCAAGTTCATTTTTTTAATATTTCAACATATGTTTTGGTATTTCATCATTTGAAACTAATTATATTAACAAAAAATGGGTGCTTGTGTGGTGGTTGAGTTTGAGCCTTCTTTTATGTTTTTTTTTTGTTCATTTGAAGGTCATAGAAGTGGCAAAAAGGGAAGTTGCTCTCATGGTGTTGTATTGTTGCAACTTGCAGGTCTCAAGTTTGAGCCTTTATGAAGCCAGTTATTTTTGTGTTTTTTTTAATAGAAATAGATTTTTGTATTTATAGATTTCATACTAAATCAAGCATTGAAAAAGTAAGGAGCGTGGCGTTTTGTTTTTTAATTTGTTTTAAATACGTTAGTTTGAGGAATTATTTTTTTGATTTAATTTTGATACCATAAATAACGTAGCCGATTTCCCATCAACTTACGGAAACGACGCCCGGGTGTAACCATCACATCACATAACTACACAGTGCGCCCTGACGTAACGCTCTGGATAACAACCTATTTAAAAACATGGCAAAACTATTACAGTAAGTTTTATTAAAAGAAATAAGACACGAGGAAGATCTAGAACTTCTTTCAAGGAGAGGAAGAATTGTTGGGATTATTTAATGAGCCTTTGTTACACCCTCGATTTGAAATTCATATTATTGTATTCAAAATGTAACACTGTAAAGAAAATGGTCCCAATTCTAGAAATTTTCTAGAAAAAACCCGTTTCATGCGGCAACCCGTGTGGATACTTGTGTCGGCAGAAAAACCATCTAGATCTGAAATATGTCATGTTTCTTTTAAACGCTAACCCATATTGATTCATTTTTTTAAAGTTGGTGTAACATTTGTCATTTTTCGGTTTAACTTGCATTTTTATTTGTATTGATAACCCGACCCATTTTGATCTTTCGGATTCGTCGTTATTAATTAAATGTTGGATTTTATGTTCGTTTATGTTTCATAAATTCCGGTTTAAGAAAACATCATTTTCAGTACGTTAAAACACCTCTTTATGATGAAAAATGACTTAAAACAAACTTTAGGGGCTATTATTGTCAATTATCAAAAGCTTGTTTGACCATTTAACCATCACATGCATTTTTACCCTATTTGAATGAACCATACTCTTACCATTATAAAAGCAAGGTTCCATACACCACTTTGGTTGTTCATCTTCTCGAAACTCTCTCTCAAATCCAAGTATTCATCTTCAACCTCTTGTTAGTTTGATTACATAAGGTCAAACAAATACTACTCTTGTTTCTAACTAAATCTTATTATTTAAAGCTTGATGTTGCAACATATATATAATATACACCCCTTGTTTCCTTCGGCTTTCACTTCTCCGGTCATGGTCTGTTGAAGTGTTGTGCTACAAGGCAAGGCTACATGAAGGACTATTATAGTCCTTGATATATACCTTAACTTATGCTTTAATTTATGGAAGTTTACTAGTGTTGTTTAGTTTCTAATTACTTTTAGTTTCCAAATCATTTTATTAATAGTTGAATGGTATTTGGTATGTGGCCACCATTTTCGGTTTTATCCCGAGTCAAGTGTCGAACCAAAACTGAACTTTTGTTTAATACTTTATTGTTAACATATTGTATGAAAGATTTGAGTATTATTATTTTAAAGTTTATATTATTGAGTTCTATGGTATTGGATATGTGGCCACCATTTTCGGTTTCATTCCGAGTCAAGAGCCGAACCAAAACCGAACTCCTGTTTAAATACTTTATATTTAAAAAGATTTACATGTTACAAGTATGAATTGTGTATTATTATTTCTAAGTTCATTTTAATAAGTTCTATGGTATTGGGTATGTGGCAACCATCCTCGGTCTTATTCCAAGTCAAGGACCGAACCAAGACCGAACTAAACCGAGTTCACTCGCTTAAGACACACTAGTATGTTTTTAGCCACCGAATCTTATATTTTCTCTAAAACTATTTTACAAACTAATTTTAAATTTTTTTTCACAAAACACTTGGTATGTTGGATCTAACTTGATCTTATAACAAGTTTGGACCGACAAAACCAAACACTCGCTTAACGGACGTTGATGTTCTTCTTAATAGAACTACACACTTGGTTAAGCTTTTTTTGATTTCAATGAGTTATCTCATAACATTTTGGAACCTCGGCTTCGAGCTTGACCAATTATCAAGACTCGAACCGACAAATCCGAACACTTGTAAATTCTCGTTTTGGTATCTATTTAACTTTACAATATTGCAATTGTACCTAAATATTTACTTAACAAGGGTTAAGTAAAAACTAATAAATATAATACCGAGACCCGACTTCGAGTAAACTTACTTTTCAAAAATCAAATACTTTAATTCCTTATGTGTTTACATTTTAGCCTTCAAACTTTAATTATTTATGTTAATTGTCAAGTTATTTTACTTTAAAGCTTTCAAAACCATTTACTAACTCAAGACCCTTTTTAATCTAGGTCTTGCCCATTGAACTTTCCCATCCCCCGTTTTATCGCAAACTATCCATCAAGTTACTTATTTCATGTGAGTACATTTCATCCCCCGTTTTCACTTTTATACTTTGGGGTAACATGCATACCTATCCAAAACAAGAACGATTTATAATACTCTATCTTCAAACCACAAATTTTAGGGTGTATGATACTTAGAATACTTGCTCTATTGTGTGTTATATGCTTCATATACTTTACTTGCACGAGTGTTTATTTTATGTTGTTGTGGAACGCAATAAGTATGATCATACGCACCCCTAACTACTTAGCCTTGTGCAATTAGCATAGGGCATCATTATCCGAGTATGTCGGTTGCTACCGATTAGAAAAGATCCTCATTTACATATGTTTTATATACCACGATTGATGTCAGGTCCCCGTTTGTAGGTAGATCGTTAACAAATTAAGTCATAACTCACACAATAATGTGTTGACAAGAGAGTTAATGATAGGTTGCAATATTTAGAAAGAAAATATATTTAGAAAGAAAACCGTTTGATAAAGGCGGAATCAATAACAAACGATTTGGTTGCTGAGCAATCAAACAAAGTTAACTAACACACAAGATTCACTCAAAAGATTTCCATTTATATAAAGTTAATCATACAAATGAGAATCTATTTAGGGTTTCTTGATGGGAAAGTTTGTCCGTACGATTCTAAGAACGGCCGTCACTTGACAAATATTCTTTCTATTATCGTATTCAGCCGCTCTCCAGAGGTGTGCCCTAAATGTTCCTTTTATAGGCCTGATACCTCTGGACAGCTGTCATTCCTTCTAGAAATCCTAAATATATTGTATATATTCAAATTACATATTCAAAATAATCCTAAGTGTAAAACAAGTCTTCCGGGTAGGCTTTATAGAAGTAAACTTCTCTGAGTAGACTTTGTGCTCTGCCTTCCTTCTTAGACTTGGTAACCTTGAAGTGTGCCCGGGAATAGTTTTTCGGGTATGATTTACTTGGAGTATTTTCCAAAGGAAAATACTTACCAAGCAGACTTCAATCTTCTTGATTATATCAGACTTTGCCCGACATAACCTTACTAGCAACCTTGTTCTTCATTGGTCCTATCAACTCCTTGCTTTGAATTAGCTTATTAGCAAAGTGTGCTTGGGAGCACTGTACCTTGCTTGAGTTGAACCCTGCCCGATGTTACTTAAGATATTTCATTAAACATCAAGCTTACCTGGACCACTGTATTATTAAAGAATACCTTGCCCGATCTTCCAATCACTTGGCTTCAAGAGCTTGGTTAGCCAAGAGCTTACTCTGAAGTAAACCTTACCCGGCTATAAAGAACAAACCTGCTTGATATAGAGAACCTTGCAGGGGTATACACTAACTAGTGAACCCTACCTGGTTAAACACTAAAGTGTGAACACTTCCCGGATAACTTCTAAAGAAGACTTCAAGAAGATAACCTTGCCCGATAGGCAAAATATCATGCCCGACTAAGTAAAACCTTGCTCAGATGTCTTAGGTGTGCCCGACTTCATACTTATCAATATCTGAGGAGGTTGAGAAGATTCCAATCTTCCTTGTAGTCAGTTTTGGGTCAAATCTTGACTCAACAATCTCCCCTAGATTGGAACACCTCATCTGTCCCAAAACACCTCTATGGTTACTTACACAGGATTATGGGTCAAATCTTAAATCAACAATCTCCCCTAGATTGGAACACCTCAGTTGTCCCAAAACACCTCTATGGTTACTTACACAGGATTAAAATACACATAAAATTAAAGTCAAATTACATATTCAAATAACATAAACAAATGATTACATATTCAAAAGCCGTCCGAAGACATTACAAAATAAAGCCTATTCTAAAGATCTTGTCTTTTTCTTGCATTGTAGGCAGCTTGTCTTCTGTTGACTATCACTGATGCAGCTCTTTGCTGGAAAACATAAAGAATCTGGCGATGAGGGTTACTCTCATGTATGTGTAAATCCCTTATGTCTGTTAGATCTTCATTGTGCAGGCCGGTCAGGTCATCATCTCTTTTGATTATTCCCAAGATAAGCCCATCAGAATTTCTCAGTACATAATGACCATTATCTTCTTTGTATTCAATTATTGCAATGATGCTATTCCTCTGCACTGTATAATTGGGATATCTCATTCTTCTTTCAGAACTGATGTAGGTATTCATATTTGACACATGATTCTCATTTTTGACCCTCATCTGGTAGTACAATTCAGCATTGGCCATCTTTTTCATCTTTGCAATCCTTCTTGTCTTGTCAAGTTGAATCATTTTTCAGCTCTTCTTTTCTTTCAAAAATGGGAATCCCTTGTCAGCTTCATCTTTTAGGAATTTAGACAGATCATTTTGCTGTCTTTCTGCCAACTTGCTTCTGTCTCTATAATCATACAAATCAAGTTTAGCCATTCTTTGCAGCTGCTCTTCAGTGAATTCAGCAAAATCACATCTAATGACTATGTCTCTCATCAATCTACTTTCCATAATCACTTTTAACGACTCAGAGACAGAATCATAGTAGAGATCTCTGGGAAGATCTACACTGGATTGTGGTCTTGATGTTCTTTGTGATTCAGTTCTACTAGATTCTCCTCTACCAGCTTGTTGATGTCTTCTTGAGATTGGGGGTCTGAATGGAATAGACTTTTTAGGTTTGTTGGGCCCCAACTTGAAAGTTGTGATAAAAATTGATTCTACCATTTCAGGTGGAAGGTTGGCAAGATCAGTAAGGTTTTGTCCTGCTTCTTTATGAAGAATAAGCATCATTTTCTCTATCTCAGGATTGTTTGACAATCCTGCAGGTACAAACCTTCCATCAACAAAGCTTCTAGGGTTCTCACCTTCCTTCAGAACTTTTTCCCACTCTGCCTTTTGTATGTAGAAAAGTTCTTTCAAATCTTCCTTTTCTAAGGCATTAAAGGTGGCTTCATCCATTCCCCTTTGGTTTATCATTATACCCCTCAAAATTTTAATCATTTCATCATTTTCCCAAGGAATTATAGGTTCATCTTCTTGTTCAGGTTTTACTTCCTTTGGGATTGGGGTTTCATCAGTAGTTGCCTCTACTGATTTTTCCTTTTCAGCTTCTTGTTTCTTCTTTAAAGTTGTCAATCTTCTCTTCTTCTTGACAGGCTCTTGTTCAGCTTTTGACTGTTCATCAAGTGGCTCTGGTTGTAGCCTTTTGAGTTTTTCTTTTCTTTTCATTTTGTTGAAAATTGTATCAACTGAGGCCTTATCCAGTCCTTCAACCATTCCAGGTTTCATACATTTCTCCAGCAAGTATCCACATTTTCCTCCAAATCTCTCTTTCAAGGCTTCAAGCTTTTTAGCCTCTTCATTCTCTTTAACAATTTTTTCTTTTACCTCTTCCCTTTTGCTTTCATATGCCTCTTTTAATTTGTCAATCTTGAAGTGAGATAAATCTTTGTCAGAATACCCATGAGTTCTCAAATAGTCTCTGTATTTCTGGGCATCCCTGTTCTTTTGTTGTATCAACTTCTCAATTGTATCTCTCTCTTTGTTCAATCTTTTCTCTACTTCATCATCATTCAAGTCAGCTAAGCTTTCAAAGCTTATGCCATACCTTCTCAGTTTCACAATCAAAGGGTTTTTTCCTTTTAGCATCCAAAAGACTTTGATCAATGTTTGCCCTCTGTTCATCAGTCACTGTAACTTGTGGGGACATAACATTAGCAGCTTCAACATCCTTTCCCTGATCATCATTATTGTCATTATCAGTTTCATCAGAGTCATCCTCCTCCTCAGTTGTATTATTTACAACATCTATTTTTGGTTCATTAGGAGTTGGCTCTTCAGGGATTGGTACATTTGGCACTCCTTGCATATGTTCATCAGGCTTTAAGGTTTGCAAAGGTATTGCCCTTATTGGACTTACCTCATCATCAGGAGTCTCTACAAAGTATTTATTCTTATCATCCCATCTCCCTTTCTTTGCAGACTTAGCTCTTTCAGCTGGTTTGAATGATTCTGGTTTGTCCCTTTTTCTTAAGTATTTCTTTCCATACTTGGGATCATCCACACACTCCCATTCATCTGGGTTCTGTCTAATATCATCTTCAATCTGTTTAGCCCATTTCTTTGTAGCCATTGAGGCAACGGACTCTCCAATTTCTTCTTCCATATTCAAGTCCATATTCACACTGGTTGGTTTAGCAGTTTCAGTCGATTCCTTTGGTGGCTGACTTTGAGGTTGAAACATGCTAAACACCATGGCAAAAGAGTTGTCAACTTCCTCAACTCTTTTTAACTTAATCAAAGCTTCAATTACATCTTGATCATCAGCCTCTTCTTCATTAATCATTTTTGCAACATTGGCTTGACTGATCATGTCACACCCTCACTTAGGGCCTAGGCGTGTGACCAATAGTTGGTACATGTTTTGAAAATATATCAGAGTTTTAGCGAAAGTCTTTAGTTTATAATAAAATATTAATTTATATTTTTAAACATTAGTTTATTTGTAAAATCTTTATTTCTAAAGATAATAATAAGATTTGATTTATTAGAAAGCTTTTCGAATAATAAATATTCGAGAGTTTGATTTGTAAACCTCGATTGATTTATAAAACTTGTTTATATATTATTTGCAATAATTTAATAATTTTAAAATTGAGCCATCTCTACCTTGCGAGCGTCTATCTCCTTGAATGGCTCTAATTCCTTGCTACATGTACTAACTTTTATTTCCTTTAATCATGGGGGAAAATACGTCAGCGATATGCTAGTGAATCGTTGACTCTAAAAATATTTTTATAAATCTTTCTTTAACTGACAAGATAGTGTTTATGAAACAATCTCAGCAGAAACGTCCATTATTTCTGGGATTGTACCACTGCCATACACACACAATTACGGTTCTCCGGGAGTTGATACCATTTGGAGAACTTTTATTATGACCTCTAGTCTGCGGCCACGTAGCCTTGACTGATAGACTAGATTGATTATGTTTGGATCCAGACACATGTGTACTCGGTCTGAGTTGTTTTTATTTTCTATCTTGTATTTTAATATAGATCACGTAATCCCATAAATCTTTATTTGACTGTCTTTATTAAGATAAACAACCCGTTTATCTTGACTGAAAAAGGTTTAACGTATTCACCTGTGATTGTCTGTTCTGAATGATGTGATGATCTCGTTTGAAAACCTTTGTGAATGAATGGATGATTGACCTTATAATATCAGCTGACAGTTGACTTGATTTTCTTGATTATTTCAGGCCTTCTATGCCTGTAACTTGATTCGACTATTCAACACATGTGCTTACTACCCGCTCACTATTGTTCTAGCTTACCGTCATTGCTCGTAGAACACTACTAGTTTACACTAACTCATTTTTCTTTCTTTGTTTCCCTTCTTGCTTTTTAATACACAACATATACTAAGCTTTAATAACTGAAATATAAGACTATATATAGTACATATAGTCGGCTAAATTATGACAGATGTTTAACATAAATGAAGGGTGTCAACTAAATTAACTACGTGGCATCTTAAGATTTTACTTTATGGCATCCAACTAATGCGTGGCATTAATTTAAATATGGGAAGTGTTATGGTAATCCACGTACCCTTATCATTGACGGCCATATATTTTTAACATAAACATATTTAACTAATATATAGGAACTTCAAGTTTGTCAATTATATTTATTTCGGAGGACTGGTTAAATTGTTTTGACACTCATTTATTTTGACACTCATATTAACTTTTTAGTTCATAAACATGATAACACATAAATTTAATCTTCTAAAAGTACCCAGTATGTATAATATTAATTATTATATAGCTACAAAATATTATGTTGTGACAATACATAAACAATCATTTGTTTAAATTGTAACATTTGTTTAAACGTTTGAGTAACAATAATTTGAATATAAACTTAAAAATTTTGAAAATAATCATACCATATATATACATTTTAGCTTTAGAATTATTATAAGTTAGCACTTTGGTATGAAATTTTGGTGGGTGTTACATCCTCCCCACCTTGAAATGAATCTCGTCCTCGAGATTCGTGGTGAGTGATTCCTTGCTTAACGGTTTATTATTAGACTTTGTAATCCGCCGCTTGGGCTTAACTTGAACTATTTGAATGGTTGCAATATATGATTTGTTGTTAACTCATATCTTTGGATGACATATTCAGTCAATAGTTCAGAATATCATAAGTAACTGTAAATTGCTAAGCACAGTGGCCAGTTGTGTTTAACTATTTACCTTACCTTTTGTATTCTAAACATTTACTGATGTTAACAAGATTGCTTCTTGGATTTAGTCTATCGAATCCTTTTAACTTATTCATCTTGATACCTTTCAAGATATTCATACTTGAGTAATAATATTCCTTTACTTTTTGATCTTGACGGATTCCTTCAGTTTATTTCTATCAATTATACTCTTGAAATTTAAATGTTCGTATAACTTATTTTTCTTGGGTAGACATGTTCTTATGTCTTAGTTTAATTCATTCGTTTCATCTTTAATTCATCTTTCTATTGATGATGAAGTATAATATAGTCTAAATTTAACTATCTCTTTTCATAGGTATTAGCATTCTTATGTAAAGACACGATCTGTATGCTAATATTTTTCTTTATATACATTAGGGATTTAAATACCCTTATATGATTACCAAATTTCTCATTTAAAACGAGATTACAAACACTTTACAAGAGCTAACTAATTTATTAGTTATTTCTAATGCCTTTAGATCTTGACTTTCGTTGGCATACTCTTGTCTACTTCTATTCTTGGTTGGATGCATCTTGTATGTTTAACATATTAGCCTTTCCTTTCTTAGCACCACTTCCAATAACGTTGTTTGTCTTATTCGGACATTCTGAGCTGAAGTGTCCGTTTTCTCCACAGCTAAAACATACAACTGTTTTCCTTTTGCAATCGTCTTCCGAATGACCGAGTTTATTGCAAAAGTTGCATGTGATTAACGGAATATTTTTGGGGAAGTTTGTTGGTCTTAAACATTTCCCGTGATGTCTTTTGCCACAGCTTTGGCAGATTGGTCTTGTATATTTAAAAGACCTTTCCTCATTTTCTTTGCCTTTCTTTATTTTCTTTTCCTCAAATTCTTCTTTCTTTCCTTCATCATTCTTATCCTCTTCTTGATTTATAATAAGACCATTCATAAGATAACCGACAAATTCCATGGCTAAATCAGCGGTTTGAGGCAAATGAGATCTTACCATATCTCTAATTTCACGAGGTAAACCCCAAATGTAGCGGGTTACTTTGTTGGATTCGGGTATTACCAAATGTGGTACCAATCTACAATACTCATGAAACTTAGTATTGTATTCTCTGAGATTAGTGCCTTCCACCTTGAGGTTCAAAAACTTAGTTTGAATAAGATCGATTTCATGCATGGGAGAGAACTTTCGTAACACCAGTTCTTTGAATTCTTCCCACTTCAATTTGTACATAGTTTCTCTACCCTTTGACATGATCAGGGTATTCCACCATTCCAAAGCCTCATCTTTAAAGTATTGAGAGGAATACTGGATCTTTTGAATCTCAGTACATTCGCTGATGATAACAATGGACTCGATTTCTTCAAGCCATCGTACAACTGATATGACACCTTGATCGCCATAAAATTCTTTTGGTCCAAATTCCTTGAAGTTCTTAAAACTACTTCCTTGAATTACTAGTTGTTTCTTGAATTTACGATATAATTTGATCTCCGCGTTTGAGCTATGAACACTTTCTTCATGATGAGAAGGTTTCTTATACGGATGATTTCTTGATGATTTATTTGAATGTTCTATTTTATGTTTGTGTGACCCTTCTTTCATTGCATCGATGAAGGGGGTCATTGCATTATGAATCATGTCTTGGATTTGAACAAGATACTGCGCAGGAATCTCCTGTGCAGGTTTCGTTATATCCTTGTTGCTTCTATGAGTTGAAGCTTCATCGTTATTCCCTTGATTGTTTGGGTTCGACATTCTGTAAACATAATATATTTTAGTATGAACGAAATTATTTATTTGTATAATAATGATTGAATGTTTATAACGGATGTGTGACATTGAACAATTGATATAAGTACAACAGATTGATTTGTTTATGAAATGTTTAATTAAGCTTGTCTCTTTTCGAGAGGGTTCTTTCTAATCTTTTGTGCGTCTTGTAATGACGCAATCTATTATTTATTCTTTATTTGAGAATTTGATGTTGAGATATTCATATGAAACGCTAATTATTTTATATTATTTTCCAAGTATTTTGACGATGATAGTCGATGGGGTTCTTGCGAGGCATCAATGCTTTCTTGTTGTGTATTCTTGAAATGGTTAGTACATACCTTGTGTACAAATAGACCACGAGAATTTCTATATTTCTCTTTCTAGGTCTGTTCCTTTTAATCTTTGCTTAATTATGTAGTGTTGGGGTTAGTCATCTTTTTAGATTTTTGTCCACCTGGACATTTCCTTTATTTCTAGCTATTACTTTCTTACTTCCAGATGCACTTGGAAGAATTATCTTGAGAGTTTGTGTAATCTTTCTTGACATAATTCTTTTTAAAAGATACATTACTAATTTTAATGAAATTTAAATATATCTTTTATTTATGTTATTACAAGATTACACGGTATTTATTACAATTGTATTTGTTTACAACTACTAAGATTCTTATTTCTTCTATCGAATAATCAGCTTCTTGTCCTTGGTGCTTTCTCCTTTCTTATTTTCTTTTTGCCTATCCTCAGCATCCATTTTTTTCAGTGTGAGCAAAGTAAGAATCTTGTATTGTTGAATAGTATTCCTGTCCCTGAGGATTTCCTTCTGGATAAGTCATTACGTTCTTTTCTTTTGGCACCATTGATTTGTTGGATCTACTTGATACGTCTCCATACGTATGCTGATTTGGAATAATCTGGGCTAGCGGGATGTTAGAATCAAATGAATCTGAATCTTCCTCCATTGCTGTTTGGTATAAACTTTCGTCGCTAGATATAGGAATTGGGAGAAAAGGTGTTCCCATATAGCCTTTCCTTTTACCGGATCGAAGTTGAACGGATTCTTCGCTAGATTGACGATCGCACATCTGTACGAGGTTATATTAGGGATAAGAGCGCGTTTTCCTATCTTATCCGTACTTGTTATAATTTATTGGTATTAAATTTTTAATCCTTCAATTATTTCTTTGATATCCTTACTTGGATACTAATGATAATTATAAACTTATTTCTGATCGAAGCCTAGGTATGATTAAATACCTAATTCGCTAAGATCGATGGCTCTAATACCAACCTGTCACACCCTCACTTAGGGCCTAGGCGTGTGACCAATAATTGGCACATGTTTTGAAAATATATCAGAGTTTTAGCGGAAGTCTTTAGTTTATAATAAAATATTAATTTATATTTTTAAACATTAGTTTATTTGTAAAATCTTTATTTCTAAAGATAATAATAAGATTTGATTTATTAGAAAGCTTTTCGAATAATAAATATTCGAGAGTTTGATTTGTAAACCTCGTTCGATTTATAAAACTTGTTTATATATTATTTGCAATAATTTAATAATTTTAAAATTGAGCCATCTCTACCTTGCGAGCGTCTATCTTCTTGAATGACTCTAATTCCTTGCTACCTGTACTAACTTTTATTTCCTGTAATCATGGGGGAAAATACGTCAGCGATATGCTGGTGAATCGTTGACTCTAAAAATATTTTTATAAATCTTTCTTTGACTGACAAGATAGTTTTCATGAAACAATCTTAGCAGAAACGTCTATTATTTCTAGGATTGTACCACTGCCATATACACACAATTACGGTTCTCAGGGAGTTGATACCATTTGGAAAACTTTTATTATGACCTCTAGTCTGCGGCCACGTAGCCTTGACTGATAGACTAGATTGATTATGTTTGGATCCAGACACATGTGTACTCGGTCTGAGTTGTTTCTATTTTCTATCTTGTATTTTAATATGGATCACGTAATCCCAAAAATCTTTATTTGACTGTCTTTATTAAGATAAACAACCTGTTTATCTTGACTGAAAAAGGTTTAACGTATTCACCTGTGATTGTCTGTTCTGAATGATGTGGTGATCTCGTTTGAAAACCTTTGTGAATGAATGGATGATTGACCTTATAATATCAGCTGACAGTTGACTTGATTTTCTTGATTACTTCAGGCCTTCTATGCCAGTAACTTGATTCGACTATTCAACACATGTGCTTACTACCCGCTCACTATTGTTCTAGCTTACCGTCATTGCTCGTAGAACACTACTAGTTTACACTAACTCATTTTTCTTTCTTTGTTTCCCTTCTTGCTTTTTAATACACAACATATACTAAGCTTTAATAACTGAAATATAAGACTATATATATAGTACATATAGTCGGCTAAATTATGACAGATGTTTAACATAAATGAAGGGTGTCAACTAAATTAACTACGTGGCATCTTAAGATTTTACTTTATGGCATCCAACTAATGCGTGGCATTAATTTAAATATGGGAAGTGTTATGGTAATCCACGTACCCTTATCATTGACGGCCATATATTTTTAACATAAACATATTTAACTAATATATAGGAACTACAAGTTTGTCAATTATATTTATTTCGGATGACTGGTTAAATTGTTTTGACACTCATTTATTTTGACACTCATATTAACTTTTTAGTTCATAAACATGATAACACATAAATTTGATCTTCTAAAAGTACCCAGTATGTATAATATTAATTATTATATAGCTACAAAATATTATGTTGTGACAATACATAAACAATCATTTGTTTAAATTGTAACATTTGTTTAAACGTTTGAGTAACAATAATTTGAATATAAACTTAAAAATTTTGAAAATAATCATACCATATATATACATTTTAGCTTTAGAATTATTATAAGTTAGCACTTTGGTATGAAATTTTGGTGGGTGTTACAGATCAATTCCTCCTGTACTGCTATCTCCTCAGGAGTCAAAGTTTGGGCTAGGATTTCCCTATCACTTATTTCTCTTATAACATTCTCCAACTTTCTCCTTGCATCAGCATCAGCTTCTTCATTTTCTTTAAACAAAATGTCTTTCTGAGGATTTGTCTTAACGTGCTCTTCTTCAACCACCTTTGCTTTACCTTTCTCCAATCTCCTCCTCACATCTTCTTCATCCTCAGACTGTTCATAATCATCTATTTCTTTTTCAAGTACTTCCAGTTCTGGGTCATGCTCTACTCTCTTGGAACTTGCTTGTTGTTCAGTTTTAGTTTCAGTGAGTACAAGTTCCTCAGTAGCAGCTCCTTCATCTATTTGGGCATCTGTCTGCACATCAGTTTCAGTGACTAATTCATCAGTTGCAGCAGCTTGATCTGTCAACTCATCAGTTTGAATATCAGTGGCTACATCAGTGTTTGCTACATTGTCTTCAACATTCATCTCTTCAATTCCTTCTCCAGTTTCCTCTTCATCTCTCTCCACATCATCCTCTTCTCTCCATACAACATTCATGATCTCATCATTAACATTGTAATCTTCTTCTCCTACATCAGATTTGTCAGCCTCATACTCATCATCCTCCATCATTCTTTCATCACTCTCCTCCTCATCATCATAGGCATTCAGAATACTTGTTAAGCCATCAGCATTTATTCTTGCATCCTCCATCACTACATCCTCAACATTAGCAACAGTTAGCACAATTACATTCTCCCCCTGTTTTGGGGCAGCTGAGGTCTTCTCAACTCCTGCTCCAGGGATTGAATTTTCATCATAGCCCGAGCCAACTTGTATAATAACAACACATTCTCCTTAGTCACCTCTTCATTTCTCTCTTTTAGCTTAGCATTTTCCAACTTTAAATCAAGGTTTCTTTGGAATTAAAGGTTTTCAGCAGTAGGAGTTAACTGTGGTGATGTAAAGAAAGGATTAGGTTCAGATTGGTTTTGAGTAGTGGTTTGAGTGAGTGTTGGGTTGATGGTCAGTGTGAGTGGGGTAGATGCTTCAGGTGGGGTTTGGGTATGGATAGGTGTAGGATGGGTTGTTGGAGATGTTTGTGGTGGAGTGGATATATTAGTAGATGTTTCATTTTGGCTTTGGGTTAAGATTTGGGTTGGGGTTTGTGGTTGTGGTGACACATGTGGTGATTGTGGTGGTGATGGTATAGGTTGGTTTATAGGTAGTGGTGGTGATGGTATAGGTTGGTTCTCCCCCTGTTCCTGTGCATCAACAATCATGGCTCCTCCAGCCCCTCCTTCATCTCCATCATCATCATCATCATCATCATCATCATCATCATCATCATCATCATCATCATCATCTTCATCTTCATCTTCCAACTCATCAATCTCCTCTTCCTCCTCTGAGCTCAGCTCAGGAACTGGCATTATATCCAAGTCATGGTTCAACAACCATGGCAAGATCTCAAACGGAATGTTTGGATTGAATCTGTTGGCATTTCCCGGATTTTTAATTCGTTTAAATGTGTTGGGATTCTGCAGAGTATGAGTAGTGCCTATGGTGGGTAAATCTCGCAACTCCCTGTTAAAGATTATCTGTAGAAACCTGGGATATTGCATAAATCTGTCTTTCTCATCCTTTTTCAGATTTCCTACCATTCCTTCGAAGATCATCTTTGAAAAGTTGAATGGTAGATCATAAATGATTGCAACTGTGGCGTTTGCTAAATCCCTACTCATTAGATTCCATGAGCATTTCCTTGGAGCAAATCCTTGAACCACATGGTGAATCAGAAATCTGTATATCAAAGGGAACATTCCCTTTTGAAATTGCCCATCATGTACTGTCCCCCGGTATCCCATAGTCTGTTCAAAAATCCTCTGCAGGTGATCAGTATTGAAGTTGATATGATTGTGGTCTTCATCGTGTAACTGCAAACATCTTCTGATCAGTTGTTCCGTGATCTGAATTTCTTGTCTTGCCATTGTCGCTTCAATTCTTCGATCATTGACGTCATCATACAGTGTTGCTGAGCGCCAGAAATCCAGTGAGTGATTTTTATAAATGATTGGACACTCAGTGAAGGCAAAACGAAAAACAATGTTATCATCATCGCCACTTCCTCATTGTCCGGAGTAATCTGCAACATGGCGCACATATTGTGTTTCTGTTCAAAGGGATACTTTGATCATTGTCCGCCATATCTGAAAAACAAACACAATCAAACATATTCAAAGTGAAATTAGTTATAAAGTTCATTACTTTAACTAAATTCAAGGCATAAAATTGAAGAAGAAAGAGAGAAAAATCATCAAGAACCTGTTCTTCGACAAGTTTATAACCTAAACACAAAAACAGAGTGGTAGTATTCAAATACACAATCAAAACCCATTAATGTCTAATCGTTATCAGAAATCACATTATGAATGCTTACCGAGTCGGAATTAGAGGGCTAATTAAAGTTAGGGTTTGGATAAAAACGAATGCGATAAGTCGGTTTAGGTTTCTTTGAGAATAAGCAGTTGCAGTGGAAGGAGAGAGAGAGGGAAAAATAATGTCGAAAAAATATCTCTAACTCCCTCTTATATACCTTTTTTTTTGAAAAGGGGGTTTTAAATGCATTTGTCGTGTAGTGAGTTATTAGCTGTCAAACATAATAAGCTTATCCATTTAAAACCTTACCCGATAAAATTAAAACGTCAAACTTTGCCCGGTATATTTCATTATAAGATTGACAAAGTTTGACCGGTACCTTCCACTTACAAACATTGCTTGGTTAAGTTAAGTAATTTAAAGTCAAGTTATAATGAAGAAATCTTACCCGAAATACCAGATTTCTTGAGAACTCAATCACAAGATAGATAACCAAGTATAAAGCTATCAAATAAACAATCTTGCTAGGAATCAATTAAGATACCCATATGCATTTCTCAATTTTAAATTAAAAGCTTAAACTAGCATACACCCTATCAGAATAAGAAACATATTCAATCAAGCATACTTTGATGTAAAGTGTGCCCGAGCAACCTTCATAAGAGTACAAATTGTGCCCGAACAGTCTTTCTATGCAAAGTATACCCGAAAAACCTTCCTAGAGTACAAGGTATGCCCGGAAAAGGAGATCTAAAAGACAGTGTACCCGGAAAGTTAAATTTTGAAATTACCAAGTATATTGGGGAAACAAAAGTGTACCCGAAATATAAAGTGTGCCTGGAAGACAAAGTCTGCCAGGAAACACTTGTAATTTCAAAGAAATCATAATCACAAATAACACATAGCATGCCCGGAACAAAAATTAAACATAAAAACACCTAAGTGTGCTATAGTCTAAAATTTCCAAAGCGTGCTCAGAAAAACTACTCAAATATCAGGTATGCCTGGGAACTAAACTAAAGTGCGTAGTCTACCCGAGTAACTTCAAATCAAATCATAACTGAAAATGACAAACTTAGATAAAAGTATCTAAGTGTGCCCGGAAAGATTATAAAGCATCAAACCTTACCCGAAATACATATTCAATCATAAACAATCAGGCTTGCCAGGAAGGTGACTAAAAAATAGTAAACTCTACCCGAAAAGTATCAAGAACTTCAAAGCATGCCTGAAATTGCTAAACTTAGATAAAAAGCATCTAAGTGTGCTCGGAAAGGTTATAATTCAACAAACCTTACCCGAAATACATATTGTTTGCAGTTAGTATTCAAAGCTTGCCCGGAACAAGAAATATCTTGTTGAAGGCTTGCTTGGTCACATATTCAAAGACTTCAAGCTTGCTCGGGAATGTAATACATTAAGTATACTCTACCTGGTAAGTGTAAACACCTTAAAGCATGCTCGAAAATCATAAACTTAGTCCAAAGTGACTAAGCTTTCCCGGAAAGGTTATAAAACATCAAACCTTACCCGAAAATACATATTCAACCATTTTGTGCCCGGGAAGGTTTGAAAACATAAAACCTTACCCGAAAATACATATTTGATGGTCGGTTAATTTGTATATGTTTTAGACCGTTTATTATTTATTTTTAACTGTTTATTCTAGAACTATCGATACTTCATACGTGTATTATTGGATTTCAGGTCATGGGTGTTAAAGTACTCAGTATGGACCTGTTGTGACACGGAATGAAGACCCGGGATATCCAGCACGCAAAACGATGAATTAATTAAAGTTTGCTGTAACAGAGTCCCATCGCGGTACGCGATGGGCTTGCTGAAGGCCCCAAGTCGTACCGCGATGGTAGTTTATAATATGTTGACTTTTGGTCAATTGCGGTACGTGATTGACCATGGAAGACCCCGTCGCGTACCGCGACGGTAGGTGCAGACGGGATTTTTTAGTTTATATAATCTTTTTCTTCCTAGAAAACCCTAACTCCGTTTTGAAGAATAGAGGCGATTTCCAGCAGTTCCTATAGTCGATTTCACTATCCTAGCTCGTGTCAAGTCCATATCTATGATCCATATCGTACGTATTGAAGATTCGATGATGTCGCGGCTTGGCTAATCTCCTAGAATCGCACCCGGGATGTATAGTTTGTAACCTTTTACAGTTTTTCTCATGTGATTAAGAATACTTATGTTTTGTTATTGATGATTAATATATGATTATTGATTTTTGGTATTTCTGAGTGTTCGGTCGGTTTAGGTTTACGTTGGTCTGAACGATCTGTTAACAATTGCTAGATAATTAGTCATATCACTGTTTGGTTAGATTGAATACAATAAAACATACAATTACCCTTAACTGAGTCACACTGACAAGGACTGTTTGATAACCAGTGCCGTGTGTAAAGTAATTATTGATGTCTAAGGTTTTGTCTGATTGATCAGTTTTCAGTTAATCGTTAATAATTAATCTGTTATGTTGCATGAGATACTGTTGGTTGCTTACTTGAATTCCCGGGTGTGATTTGCTTTGTTAACTGTTTGAAATTCGTTTACTTGTTCATTGCTTAGTTCTCTGAATTTACTAAAAATTGCTTGTGTGATCAGAACTAAAAATTAGTCACTTCATAATATTAAATCTGTTACACGAATACATTGGCCACATACTCCTTGTTATACAATACCCTACTTGCTCTAACTATTTAAAATATTTAGGTTTTTGATTGACTCAAACGACGGTCATCAAAATGGCGCCCTTGCCGGGGAGTTATTGCGCTTAGTGTTTTTCATGTTATTTGATTTCTTTGTTTTAGTTTAGTTTAGTAATTTTTAATTTTATTTTTGGTTTTTATTTTATTTATCTGTATTTTACGCTGGTTGTGTTAGTGTGCAGATTACAGGTTTATGCGCACCCGCCATTCGGGCCGACAGTCTCCGTTAATTTACAAGCCCGAAATAGAGAGGTTAGTTCGGCAGAACCGAGTTCAGAACAGAAATTCAGAGATGGAAGACAAGAACCAGAACCAGAACCAGAACCAGAACCAGAACCAACACGAAAACCAGAACCAGAACAATAACCAAAACCAAGACCCACACCCACAAACTAACGCGTTTCACCCAGCCAACATACCTGACCTACCAGACTTCAATAACCAAAATGACCAAAATCACTCAGCTTGTGCTTCCAGAACCCGAAACCAAAACCCAAGACGAAAACCTAAACATCAACTTTGACCGAGCCGGATCATCCGCTCCAAATAATAACCCCAACCGCCGAGTTCGGATAAATCTCAATGATTTTCAGCCGAGTGTTCTGACAAAAGAGGAAGACGAAGGGGAAAAGCATAATGGAAACGAAGGTTTGGAGATCGATGATGAGGTAGACAGATGGGTTATAAATAATCGGGCAGTTGAGCCCGAGAACACAGGTTTTGAGCAGGAAGATGTGGGTTATGGTAATTGGGGTGAAGAGGTAGAAGAGCCGGTTAATAGAAGACAGGCTGAACTAGTTAACAGAAATAGAAAGGGTCGAGACAGGGTGAATCGGGCGGAACGAGCCGAAAGAGTTCGTGGTATTCAGGTTAACCGGGGCGGTATGGGAAACCTCGGGGGGCTTATTAGGAATTATATGGCTCCGGTTCACGGTGTTAATAGTCAGTTTAGGCCAGCTATCTCGGACGGAGCATCCCCGTTGGTCCCACAGGAACGAGTGCAGGGACAACAAACTTTCAAGTCCTGGCCATCTTACATTAAAATCGTTCAACATTTCCACGGGTTGGCTTCGGAAGACCCGTATTCGCACTTGACCGATTTTTCGGCTATTTGCAGGTCTATCGGTGACGGTACGTTTGATCAAGATGAAGTCAGGTTGCGTTTATTCCAATTTTCCCTAAAAGACAAGGCGAAACTTTAGTTTAACTCACTACCGATGCACAGTATCAGAAACTGGGCCGAGATGCAACAAGTTTTTCTAAACGAGTTTTATTCACAGTCGAAGACTACCGAGGCCCGTTCAGACATTCGCAACTTTTCACAGTTCTCTGGTGAGTTATTTCATGAAGCTTTTACCAGGTATAAAGACATGATCAGGAAATGCCCACATCACCAAATCGAACTGTGGGAACTGGTAAAGTGTTTTGTTGATGGGTTAACATAGGAAGACCAAAAGCATCTTAAGGCCTCGTGTAATGGTTTGTTGCTGAATCAGCCTGAGGAAGATGATTGGGATTTTTTAGAGTTTATGTATGAAGATTCGAAATCTGAAGCAGCAGCTGAAAGACGAAGACGGGGTAATTCATCAAGATCAGTTAAGTCAGTTGCGAGTGAGTCTGAAAGAATTACTGAGTTGGAACGTGAACTGGCTGAGTTGAAAAAGGGTAAGAAAAGAGAGGTCGGGAAAGTTGGTGTTAAATTCCCGGTTTATGAAGATTGTGGTGAAATCGAGCATAAGGCAGAAAATTGCCCCGAGTATTATGATGATGTGGAGGATGACACCGATGAAGTTAATTATGCTTACGGGGATTCCAAAGGCCAAGGGTTCAATTCGAACACATATCACCCGGGCCTGAGGAATCACCCGAACTTTCGTTATGGGAACGCGTCTTCTCAGTTGAACCCGAACTTTCAGGGATCGAGCCAGAACAGATCGCAGGGTAATTACCGCCAGAGCGGTTATCAGCAGGGTTCGAGTAATCAGAATCATGGGAATAACAGAGGCGGTAACCGGGGTGGAAATTCTTCGGGTAATCAGGATCAACAGAGAGGGTCTTCGGGGAATTCGGATGAGTCGGTGAACTCAAAGTTGGATGCGTTGTTGAAAGTCATGACTGATCATAAAACTGAGACGAAGCAACAGTTCGAGTTACAAGATAAGTCATCAGAGGCAATAATGAAGCAGATCGGCCAGCTCGCTTCAGATGTGGCAAAGTTACAGAAGAACACGAGCCAACTCCCGAGCGACACCACAGTAAACCTGAACCACTGCAGTTCCAGTTCGAAAAAGCACGTCAATCAGGTAAGTATTTTACGTAGTGGTAAGAAATATGATAATAAGGTTGGAGGTCCACCACCATTGGTTGATGGGGTGGTGGAAGAGATTAATGAAAATCTCGTCAGTGATGACGAGTCGGAACCGATTAAATTAAATGAATCTAACAAAAGTGAAACTAAAAATAATAAATCGGTTCCGAAGGATGACACCAAAAACTCTAAGGGTAAGGAAAAGGTGAAAACTGTTCCATATCCCGATGCTTTGTTGGCGCCATCAAAGACGAATATGACATTAAAACGAGGCCCACAACAAGAAGAAATGTGGGAAACGTTTAAACAAGTAAAAATTAACATTCCTCTTTTAGATGCCATAAAACAAATTCCCGCCTATGCTAAGTACTTGAAAGAGTTGTGCACACAGAATAGGAGTCATAAGATTCCTAGACAAATTGATTTTACTGATAACGTGAGTGCAATTCTTTCGGGTGCTTTTCCACCCAAGCTACAAGATCCGGGAACGCCTATTATACTCATTCAAGATAGTGATTTTAAAATGACTCGGGCGCTTCTAGATCTTGGAGCTAGCATCAGTATTCTCCCGGGCAGTTTATATGACCAGTACGATTTTGGCCCGCTTCGTGCGGCTGCCACTACGGTTGTCTTGGCTGACCAGACACCGAAACTTCCCCGAGGAATATTGACTGACGTTATCGTCAACGTGGAAGACTTTTACTTTCCAGTTGACTTTTTGGTTCTCGATTATGTTTCGGGTGAAAGGACCAAACAGCCCACGGTTATCCTTGGTAGACCATTTTTGGGTACTGCAAATGCCAACATTAATTGTAGAAATGGTACTGTTGACATGGCATTCGGTAACCGTAAGCTGAGAATTAATGTTTTCACACGTGGAAAAAATTCTCCGGTCGATGACGAGTGCTTCATGGCTGATGTCATTGACGAGTGTATCCCGCTTTAGGACTTTGTCGTCAGTTCGGATGGCACAGCGGAGACGTGTTTTTTGTTTGACAGGTTACAGGTGGAAACAAACAAGTTGCTGGAAGAGGAAGAAAACAAATGGAGATCGCAGCTGTGTGAGGAGACTGTCCACCATGGTCAGTTCAGGTGGAACCGCTTCCCGAGAAGATTGATACCGGGTTAAAACCGTCAATGCTGGAAGCAACGAAAGTTGAGCTGAAAGAGCTCCCAAAGCATTTAAAATATGTTTTTCTAGGTAAGAATAATACATTACCTGTTATTATAGCTTCTAACTTATCTGTTGAACAGGAAAATACTTTGATGGAGGTGCTAGTTGCGAATAAAAAAGCAATCGGGTGGACGATAGCAGATATGAAGGGAATCAGTCCCACCATTGCGATGCAAAAAATTTTAACAGATCCGGCTGTCAAACCTGCGCACGATGCTCAGCGGAGGTTGAACCCGAACATGAGGGAAGTGGTGAAGAAGGAAGTGCTGAAATGGTTAGATGCGGGCATTATCTTTGCCATAAGACAGCACGTGGGTGAGCCCGACACAGACAGTACCGAAAAAGGCGGGCATCCAAGTCGTCAAGAACGACTCAGGTAACGAGGTCGCCACCCGGCCGGTAACCGGGTGGCGCATTTGTATTGATTATCGTAAACTGAACGCGGCAACATCAGAAGATCACTTTCCGTTTCCGTTTATCGATCAAATTGTCGAAAAGCTATTTGGTCAAAAATTTTATTGCTTTTTAGATGGGTATTCCAGGTATAACCAGATAGCTATTCATCTTGAAGATCAGGAAAAGACTACGTTTACGTGCCCGTACAGCACATTCACGTTTAGGCGAATGCCAATCGGGTTATGTAACGCCCCTGCCACCTTTCAGAGGTGCATAATGAGTATCTTTTCAGATATGGTGGGGGAGTCTTTGGAAATTTTCATGGATGATTTTTCGATTTTCGGCACATCTTTCGAGTCATGTTTAAACCAACTCGAAAGAGTTTTGAAAAGATGTGTCGAAACGAACTTGGTTCTTAGTTGGGAAAAGAGCCATTTTATGGTCCAAGAGGGAATTGTATTGGGCCATGTTGTTTCGAGTCGTGGGATCGAGGTGGATCGGGCTAAGGTCCAAGTCATTTATACTCTACCTCATCCCACCAATGTCTAAGGCATTAGGTCATTTCTGGGGCATGCCAGGTTTTATAGACGATTTATTAAGGGTTTTAGTGACATTACCAAACCTTTATGCAATTTATTACTTAAGGATGCCCTGTTTGACTTTAATGATGAATGTGCTAAGGCTTTTGACATTTTGAAATTAAAACTAGTTGACGCCCCGATCTTGCAATCACCCGATTGGAGTTTACCTTTTGAAATAATGTGTGATACAAGTGATTACCCGGTCGGGGCTGTTTTGGGTCAACGGGTTGACAAGAAACCCGTTGCTATATACTATGCAAGTAAAACCCTCTCGGATGCTCAATTGAATTATACCACAACCAAGAAGGAGTTACTAGCAGTAGTATATGCTCTAGATAATTTCCGGTCTTATATTTGGGTAGTAAAGTTATTATATATTCTGACTATTCTGCTGTCAGGTGCCTCATGGACAAAAAGGATGCAAAATCGAGGCTTATCAGATGGGTTTTGCTGTTGCAGGAATTTGGTCTAGATATTCGGGACAAGAAAGGGAGTGAAAATGTTGTTGCAGATCACTTGTCCCTAATTATGGTGGAAAATGAGGACACAGATGGGCCCATTAACGAGTCCTTCCCGGATGAGCGTATTCTGGTAGTTTCACAAAATCCCTGGTTTGCTCATATTGTTAATTTTAAAGTTGCAGGTGATTTACCAGAGCTTTGGCCGAGGAGAAAGAAGAAACAGTTGATGTCCCAAGCTAAACAATACATTTGGGACGATCCATATTTGTTTAAAATCCATGCAGATCAGATGATCAGACGATGCATACCCGAGGAGGATGTCAGAGCGATGTTGGAACACGCACATTCGTCTGCGTGTGTTGGTCATTTTAGTGGCCAGAAAACTGCTCAAAAAGTTTTAACGAGTGGTTTCTTTTGGCCATCCTTGTTTAAGGATGCTCACGAGTTTGCGACACACTGTTTAAATTGTCAACAACTCGGGAGTATTTCAAAGAGGGACGAGATGCCCTTGAACCCGATCCTTGTAGTTGATATTTTTGATGTTTGGGGGATTGATTTCATGGGCTCATTTCCTAACTCGCACGGTAATCTGTATATCCTAGTGGCCGTTGATTATGTGTCTAAATGGGTCGAGGCAATAGCCACTAGGACAAATGATCATACAGTCGTTTGCAATTTCGTTCAAAGTAATATTTTCTCGAGATTTGGAGTCCCCCGAAATATCATAAGTGATGGGGGATCTCATTTTAATAATTTTAAATTCGGGAAATTTCTTAAACGATACGGTGTTGATCACAGAATAGCAACTCCTTACCATCCACAAACGAGTGGACAAGTGGAGGTTTCTAATAGGCAAATTAGAACAAATTTTGCAGAAAACCGTTCGGGCGGACCGAAAAGATTGGTCAACTAAGTTGACTGATGCTCTATGGGCCTACCGAACTGCTTATAAAACGCCAATTGGAACCACCCCTTATAGACTTGTGTATGGAAAGGATTTCCCTTTTCCAGTTAAAATTGCACAAAGAGCGTTTTGGGCTACTAAACAGGTTAATATGGATTATGATGATGCAGGTAAAGCGAGGAAATTGGCTTTATGCGAGATCGAGGAGTTGAGAGACGAGGCATATGATTGCGCGTCCATTTACAAGGCAAAGATGAAGAAAGTTCATGATGCTAATATCCGGTTGAAGAATTTTGAAGTTGGTCAACGAGTGTGGTTGTACAACACGAGAATGAAACTCTTCTCGGGCAAGTTAAGAAGTAAATGGACGGGCCCGTACTCGATTGTAAGAGTCGGGAATCATGGTCAGTACGAGATTGAAGATTTTGATGATCATTTGATACAAGTGGTAAATGGCTATAGACTGAAGCCATATTTGGAGATGAAGGACATACACGAGCTGGACGAGGAATCCGTGAATTTCGTTGTGACTTCTCCGGTTTATGAAGATAACTGAGTTCGAAGCATTGTCGAGCTGTAGACTTTAAATTCAGCGCTTACGGGAGGCAACCCAGGGTCGGTAAGTGTCTTTCCAGTTTGTTTTATTTTTATTGAGTCTTGTATTAGTATCGTCTCGAGTTTCGTGCAGTAAACGCCAAGTGTGGGGAAGCTCGTCGAAGAGTTGGAAAATTGAGAAGTTCGGTAAGCATTGCTTAAGTACACGTCATTCCAGGTATGTCAAGGTATTTTGAGTTTTGCACGTGTCCAGGGTGATGTCGGGATGCCAAAAAGCTTCATTTTAATAAAATATTGATTATGTCAGAGAACCCATCGCGGTACGCGATGGGATTCTTTTTACCGCCATCACGATACATGATGGGGTTAAAACCCTAATTATCTTAATTTGGGCGGAGGTACGCTCCCATTCTGATTCTAACCTATCGCGTACCGCGATGGGCCTTGGAGATCCGCCGACCCGGGTCCTTTATAAACATCTTCTTCTTCTTTCTTCTTCTTCTTCTCCGACCTTCTTCTCCCTTACTTCTTCTTCTTTTTCCGGCGAACACCACCGTTCACCATCTCCAATCCTGCACCATCCATCCGATCATCACCACAACCACCGCCGTATCCCACCATCTCTGTCTCTCTGTTCACCCAGTCACCACCACCGCACCCTACCCTCCCTCTTTCCTCTCACCACCGCCGTCTCCCTCCATCTCCCACCTAACCACCCACCGTCTCCGTCCACCCTCACCACCCACTGACCACCCCCACCCAGCCGCTGCCAACCACGTCCATCACCAACTGCCGTCCACTGTCGCATCACCATCGGTAGTATTCGATTCACTTTCGTTGGTCGACTTTGAGGTAAGTTATTTTAATATTATTGTTCTATTACATCGATGTGCGGTTAATGGGATTAGTGGGGTTTATTGGGATTTATGGTTGTCGGGTTATTGTCGAATTACTATAGGGTTGATTTGGATTTGTCGGGACGATTGGGTTTATTGGGACATTGGTTCGGGTTATTATTGGTTTATTGGGATTTATGGTTGTCGGGTTGTTCGGTTTGGTTATTCGGTTGATAAATCAAGATTGTTCAATGTGTCGGGTCGGGTTTTGATATTCACATCTGAAAATCATTATTTTATTACAAACTAAATGATAGTGTTTGTTCCATATTAAATGATTTATGTGAACGTATTTTTAAAATATTTTATTAATACTTCAAAACCCAACTCGACATATTAGTTGTTTGCTTTGCACGTTTTTCGAGACAGTTGGTTAGTTTGTGTCAGGTATGTTAGTTTGTCTTTTGTTATGTTTGGTTGGTTGTTTGTCTTTTGTTTTGTTTGGTTGTATGCGGTTAATCGAGTTGTGTCGAGTCACGTTTGTTTGTGTTTTGTTTTGTTTGTTTGTTTGGTTGTGTGTGGTTAATATTAAAATAATATTAATATTTTAATATTAATTTATTATGTGGGACGACCGCGAAAGAAATGCTGTACGGTTGTCGCCACATTGAGGTTGACATATCTAATTTGCATGTTTGATTTTGTAGATATGTCTGATGCACCAGAGTCCTCGCGCACCCGGCGCAAGAGACAGCGGACTGATCCTCGTGTCATCCGCTATGACAGTGATGAGGTGCAGATAGTCGACGGCATCGAGCCAGCAGATATCATGGGTGATGGGCGTATTCCTCATCAGGTTCTCCGATTTTATCTCACATCAGAGGAGTACACCAGATTGCAGCGGATCCGACAGATGCAGCTTCTTCACCACCGTTCATTTGATTGGACATTGCTGCGTCAGTTGGAGATTGACTCCCAGGTACAGCCACTATTGACTGCTCCGTGGGCAGATGTGCTTGCGTGTGACTTGATTCCGTATGTCGAGCTCACACGTGAGTTTTATTCGACCTTTAACTTTATGCCCACGGAGTTCAGTGAGCCACGCGCAGTTTCATTCTCAATGGGACGGAAGTTGCAGGAGATGTCCGTCCCAGATTTCGCGGTGGCCACTGGATTTTATACGGCCGAGCAGGTTCAGGCGCCTGCCTTCATCCAGAGTATGGTTACACGACACATACTAAGGACCCCTGTGAGCACTGGCTCACGGAGGTCCAGCTCGGCCAGTATTGGGCGGAGATCGCCGATGGGGCCTACTCCAGTGCTGTTGTGGAGTCGTCTATTCGGGACCCCGTCCATCGCTACATTCACAAGATCATTTCCTGTACTCTCGTCGGCCGACATTCGGGCCACGAGAAGTGCGGCAACTTAGATCTGCTGTGCTTATATACTATTCTTGGCAAGCGACCGGCCAATGTGGCGATGCTCCTGCTCACGTCATTCACTCGGGGTAGCAGGCTACAGGGATCTTCGGCACGCTTACCCTTAGGGCCTTACATTACGAAGATCGCCGAGCGGCTTGGGGTTTTTGAGCGTTACCCGACTAGATATTTTACGCGGGGGCCACCTATAGGCGTTTTTGGGATATTGGAAGCCCGTCGGGCCGGGATCGTTGAGAAGCATGATCCAGTAGCTTTAGTACCAGTCCGACAGGGTCCACATGCACCACCACCAGAGGGGTCGGAGGCTGCAGTTTCTCTACAGAGAGGTATTCCGACACGCAGTCAGCGTGGTCCGACTCCACATATCATGCTACCTCAGCAGCAGCATTCACTCCGAGAGACATCAACATCTTCCTCACGCCAGCCGAGCAGGCCGTTACATTGGCTATGATATATCAGCGGCAGTCGGAGATCCTGAAGGAGGCTCGGGCCCATCGACAGGAGGTTCGGTCCGATATGAAGGAGGCCCGAGCACATTGGAGACACGGGCCCATCTGGCCCGCCATGATGACTATTTTCGTTTGTTATTTGTCTCCTCGCAGGTACCGCTCCCGCAGTCATTGATTATCACAGCGGAGCAGCCTGTGGATCTGCCAGAGGACATTGCTGACGATCAGCCGCATCAATAGATTTTTGGGTTACCTTTTTACTTTATTGTGTTTTTATTATTCTCATGGTTTGTATTATATTAATATTATATTTGTGGGAATATTGTATGGGTAACCGGTTGGGTGTATAAGTTTATATATCTTTTGATTGCTGCTGTGTTTGATTTATTTGTATATTTTGTTGTAACCGAACTTTGTGGGTGTTGTTCGTTATAAACCCTCACGAGACCCCATTTGTCCTCCCAGGCTACCGGGGGGTTTACAGGGCTTGTTGCATACGCTAAATGCAATCGTGATTCCTACGAAAGTGAGTTAGGTCTTTTAACGCTTTTAACTAATTTAACAGAATTTATTATGAAACGAATTAATTGGGCTCGGTAATTGTTTTAATAAATTTAACAAATATTCATTTTCATAACTCTTAAAAGACCTATGTCTTATACTTGTGAGAAGCTTGCTTCTACACGTCTCGAGATTTTGCAGGTTCGATTGTCAGTTTGGTAATTGGATGAGACGAGAGTATATGAGTGTTATGAGAGTTCACGAGCCAACTGGTCCTTCTCCAGTCACGTTGATATCAGGTGATTTTAGTTTCTTAATTTATTTTTTTTTATTATTTTAAACGTTAAAAGTGTAATTGTTTAATTTTTAGTAGAACCTCCACACATAAGCCCCGAAATTTTATAATTGCTTAATAGTCAAAAGTCAATTTCAACCCCGTCCCTCAAATGTTAATTAATTGTTTTATCAATTTTAACTTTGAGGACAAGGTGAAGTGTTCTTACATTGAGGACAATGTAAACCTCAAGTGTGGGGATGGGGGAAATTTGAAAAATTTTAGCCCGATAGTACCTCGAAGAGTGTTCAGAAACCAAAGTTATTGACTGTTAATTATTGCCATTAATGCCAAGTTATAGGTTTTTAGTTATGGTTGGTTTGTTAGCTTCTCATTAGTCTTACTCACAAATGTTTTTATAACTAGAAGTTGAAAATGGGGTCGTTTAGGCGGGGATAACAAGTCAAGGGACGGGTATACATGTTTCATATCGGCAACCCATTATTCCAGACATATTGTGAGATGGCCCCGTATACTTAATACACATACTATATAATAGATATAAAACATGTCTTACACCATTGATTGAGGGAAACCAATATGTTTTACAGAGTTAGAACTTGCTTGTCACATGCTTATCGAGATCTTAATACCACCACCTGTATGGAGATTAGGACTTTAGAAAACCTTTACACACACTTTTCCTCCACTAAATAAATTTCCTTACCCGACAATATCCCCTTAGGAGCCCATTTGGACCTCATTCCTGTTTATTTGCTAAACCAGACATTACACACCATTTCATACTTGGCCTTCATTGTATTGTAACCCTGTGTGATGAAATCCAGTTCGTTATCGAGTTGTATATAGTCAGTTGCTGAGCATAGTACACAATGTATGTATATCTCGGTTGAGTTGTAAATATGTGTTTATCAGAGTTGTATAATTATTTGCTTCAGGGTAGTGTCTATCAGTTGAAAAAAAAATTGAAAAAAAAAATAATAAAAAAATAAAAAAAAAATTAGCAAAACGCCAAAAAGAAAGTTACTTCTTATTCAGTTATGTAATTAGCAGTCTTTTTGTTTCTTTTTTCAGTTGTCTGTGTATTTATTTAACTGGGTTTCATCTACCTTAGTCACTAAATATGCCTATTCCGCACCCAACCTAAGCCTCAGCAAAACCCTAGTCCGAGTCTTTATGCAACAGGTGGGTAATGGGTGGAGATAAGACTGACCTGCAAGCTTATTAAGTTGTGACTCATATTTGGTATTTGAGGGCAGAGACATATACTGGCACATCTTTTGCTAGTCCAGATATTAAACCGAGAGTAGTGTTGATAGCGTGAGGGGTATGAACATGTATGCCTTAACCGAAAACAAAGTACACTTGTCTGGGCGGCTCTATTGTTTTTTATTATAGCATATAACCGTATTTGTGAGATCTCAATCTAAAATCAGTGTCAGTCTGAGAAACTGGGTATGACCTTAAACCTTACTAGTATTAATGGCGATAATCTGCATACCTATGACGGAGGTCGATGTTTGCTTTAGAGTTTTGCTTGAGGGCAAGCAAAAGATAAGTGTGGGGATGTGATGGTCGGTTAATTTGTATATGTTTTAGTCTGTTTATTATTTATTTGTAACTGTTTATTCTAGAACTATCGATACTTCATACGTGTATTATTGGATTTCAGGTCATGGGCGTTAAAGTACTCAGTATGGACCTGTTGTGACACGGAATGAAGACCCGGGATATCCAGCACGCAAAACGATGAATTAATTGAAGTTTGCTGTAACTGAGTCCCATCGCGGTACACTATGGGCTTGCTGAAGGCCCCATCGCGTACCGCGATGGGAGTTTATAATATGTTGACTTTTGGTCAATCGCGTACGGAAGACCCCGTCGCGTACCGCGATGGGAGGTGCATACGGGATTTTTTAGTTTATATCATCTTTTTCATCCTAGAAAACCCTAACTCCGTTTTTGAAGAATAGAGGCGATTTCCAGCAGTTCCTATAGGCGATTTCACCATCCTAGCTCGTGTCAAGTCCATATCTATGATCCATATCGTCCGTATTGAAGATTCGATGATGTCGCGGCTCGGCTAGTCTCCTAGAATCGCACCCGGGATGTATAGTTTGTAACCTTTTACAGTTTTTCTCATGTGATTAAGAATACTTATGTTTTGTTATTGATGATTAATATATGATTATTGATGTTTGGTATTTCTGAGTGTTCGGTCGGTTTAGGTTTACGTTGGTCTGAACGATCTGTTAATAGTTGCTAGATAATTAGTCATATAACTGTTTGGTTAGATTGAATACAATAAAACATACAATTACCCTTAACTGAGTCACACTGGCAAGGACTGTTGATAACCAGTGCCGTGTGTAAAGTAATTGTTGATGTCTAAGGTTTTGTCTGATTGATTAGTTTTCAGTTAATCGTTAATAATTAATCTGTTATGTTGCATGAGATACTGTTGGTTGCTTACTTGAATTCCCGGGTGTGATTTGTTTTTTAACTGTTTGAAATTCGTTTACTTGTTCATTGCTTAGTTCTCTGAATTTACTAAAAATTGCTTGTGTGATCAGCACTAAAAATTAGTCACTTCATAATATTAAATCTGTTACACGAATATGTTGACCACATACTCCTTGTGATACGATACCCTACTTGCTCTAACTATTTAGAATAATTAGGTTTTTGATTGACTCCAACGACGGTCATCAATATTTAACCTTTTTAGGCAAAATGCAACACTGTTTGACTTAAACCAATATTTTTAACTGTATTTTTATTAAAGATCATTGTTTAAGAGCAAATGGTGAATTTAGAGATCAAATTTCAGTCTTTGTTCCTTTCAAAACAATTTCTTTCTTTTGCTGAAAAGATCTCAATAATGGGATCATATTGACTAAGTAGCTTTCTCAATACTTCATTCTCAGCATTATTATGACAACTTAGACAGGTCAACAGCAGGTCTAGACTTAACATGAATTTCATCTCTTTGGTGATATGATTTAATTTTCATTTAATATGCATGATTCTTAATGGATAACACATGATGTTTTCTGATGCTCCTTATCTATTAAGGCTTATTTGGCTTTCTCCAGATCACTCCAATTTGACTTTGACCCCATGGATTTGGTTAAAACTTTTAATGACAAAACATATTTTTGAAAAATTTTAAGATTCTTCTTTTCAAATTTACAAACATATGTGAGGTTGAACATTGGACTTACATGCCACGCAATTCGGACTTACAGGCCTTTCATTCAGGATGTTTAAAGGACTTATATGATTGCCTCCACCCCTGTAGTTCTAGAGTTAACCCTCATGTTTGCATTTTCTTTCAAAATGTTTTGTGAACATCAATCAACTTTTGGTTAATATTTAAAAAAATATGTTGTTCACTGTTGTTCTGTGTCATTCTTTTAAATCAAACATTTCATTTTGGAGACCAAATACCAACTGGCTTGTGTATGACTGGATAATCACTTTCCTACCTATCATTTGGAAAGATATATATAGGAACATGCATAAGATATAACATTTTCTTTATGTTTATATCACCTTAGATTTTACACATCATGAGAAAGCAACCATACATGTTAATGTCTGTACAAAGTACCCTTTTGGCCTATTAAATCCATATGATTGGCTAAGTAGTCAATGTACTATCATTTCCCATAATTTAAACAGTTTTAAGTTCAAACACCCCAATATCTCTTATTTGTGTGGTGAATGGCTATCCTGTTTGACCACAAGTGGTCAACAGGACCAACATACATGTGAACATATGTCCTTTCAAAGTCAGAGTTATTGATATGATTTTCAGTGAATGAATAGAAAAGAAGTTATTATTGCACCAAGTGCTTACAGTTTTCTAGTTAATGGTTATCCTTCAAATCTATGCAGATTATAGGACCAAACATACATGTGTATGTCCTTCCAACCGGGCACATGACATAATTTTCAACAAAGATAACTACTTGAGACTTTTCATTGAAAAATCTTTCTTTTAAGCTTCTATAAAGCTTGAACTGAATAGTATTATCATATCTCAACACCATTAACAACTTTCTCATGTTGTGATCAAAACTTTTGTAATTATGCAAAATTCATTGGAAAATTCATTTAATCATTTAATTTTGACATAAAAACACATTTTGACATAAACAATTGTAACATATTCAAATCTTAATCATTAATAACATCATCAAAACAAGCAGACAAGACTAATATTCAAGGTCTAGCCTATTCTAATAACATCAAATGATCAGACAAAACACATAAACAAGCATATCAGCATGACATCAGACAAGCAAATGTCAAAATTTAACACTATTAAACATTACTTATCATAACATCAAAACAGTTAACTGACATTCAAACATAAGAATCAATGATACCTAAGTTGCACAGATAATTACATAACACATTTCAGTTAACACAAAGCAATTAACATATGCAAACATATTCATCAACATTCAATGTGTGTGACCTCAATAAATAAATGATCAATTAGCACATAGAGACACACACTCAACACATATCCTTAATCAGACCTCATCTGAGTTGATCATCCCTAGGGCTTTCAAAAGAAAGTTGAATCTGGTTCTGTCAAATGGCTTGGTGAATAGGTCAGCCAAGTTGTCACTTGTCTCAACTCTTTTCATCTCAATCAAACCTTTTTCATTGCAATCTCTGATGAAGTGATGTCTGATTTCAATATGCTTAGTCTTTGAATGTTGAACTGGATTTTTAACAGTAAAATATGCAGCAGTATTATCAATAAAAATAGGAATGTTCAGAAACCTCGAACCATAACCCAGCATTTGGTTCTGAATCCAGAGAACTTGGGCACAGCAAGCAGATGCAGCAATGATTCACCTTCTGCAGTTGATATGGACACAGCAGTCTGCTTCTTGCATTGCCATGACACCAGTCTGTCTCCCAAAAATTGACATCCATCTGAAGTTGACTTACTGCTCATGTTGCAGCCATCATAATCACTGTCTGTGTAGGCAATAAAGTCAAAAGATTGGTTCTTTGGATACCAAATTCCTAAGTCTAGTCTTCCTTTCAAGTATCTAAAAATTCTTTTGACAAAATTCATGTGGGAGACTTTTGGACTTGATTGGAATCTTGCACAGACACACACAGCATACATAATGTCAGGTCTTGTAGCAGTTAGGTACATCAGGGATCCAATTTTGGCTCTATATTCATGCTCATCCACAGGCTCCCCCTTTTCATCAGCTATCATCTTTTTTTTGTGTCCATTGGAGTTGAAGCTGTTTTGAGCTCTTGACATTTGAACTTATTCAAAATGTCCATCACATATTTAGTTTGGTGAATAAAAATCCCATCAGCTTTCTGTTGAACTTGCAGTCCCAGAAAGAAGTTCATTTCTCCCATAGAGCTCATGTTGTATTTGGATTTCATTACCCCTTCAAACTCCATACACATTTGTTCATTTGTTGAACCAAAGATGATATCATTTACATAGACTTGTAGCAGCAGTAAGTCTGATCCCTTTCTTTTGTAGAAGAGAGTCTTGTCAATGGCTCCCCTTTTGAAACAATTTTCAAGAAGATGATTTGACAGCTCATCATACCATGCTTTAGGAGCCTGATGCAATCCATATATGGCTTTATTAGCTTATACACCCTGTTTGGATACATTGGATCCTCAAAACCTGGAGGTTGAGCAACATACACCTCTTCATCAATCTTTCTATTTAAGAATGCAGACTTGACATCAACTTGGAACACCCTAATGTTCTTTGAGGCAGCATATGCAAGAAAGATCCTGATTGCCTCAAGTCTTGCAACTGGTGCAAAGACTTCCTCAAAGTCAATTCCTTCTTCTTGAAGACATCCCAGAGCCACAAGTCTAGCTTTGTTCTTAATCACCAAACCCCTCTCTCTACCCTTTTGTTTCTGAAAACCCATTTTGTGCCAATTGCTGACATGTTTCTTGGCCTATCAACCAGATCCCAAACACGTAGATCTCTGAACTGTGCCAATTCCTCCTGCTTTGCTTCCACCCAACTGTTGTCCTTTAGAGCTTGAACAATGTTCTTTGGTTCTATTTGGGATAGGAAGCAGGAGTATAAACAGATGTTTGCAATTTCAGAGTGGCTTCTAGTAACTCTTTCATTTATATCTCCAATGATGTTTTCAGAGGGATGATTCTTTTCGACATAAGGAGTTTGAACTATCATGTCAACAGACACATTTGTGTCAAGATTTGATTCATTGAGTTCTGGTTATTTAATGATCAAATCAGCTGTTTCACTGTCATTACTTGGTGCTTCTTCATGATTTTTGTCTTGAAGTTGATGCACCAGTGTTGTCTAAATTCATCCTTTCAAACAGATCTTGAAATCTTGCAGTTGTTAAAGCTTCTTCATTTGTTTGGTTGCTTGGATTTCCCTTATTCTGAACTTGATCATTCTGAACTTCTTGATTGTCATCATTGTCTTGAACTTGGTCAACTATGTCACTTGAGGGATCTTTTATGAATGTATACTCTTTTTCTTTACTAGCAACCTTCTTCCACAACTCTTCCAAGTCCAATGTTTTTCCTCTTTTCTTTTCAATCACACTGGTCTTGTAGAAAGAATCATCAAAATCTTCAGGATAAATCTTGAAAGACCTTATCAATTTCTCATGATCAAACAGCCATGCTGCACCATCAACTGTATTGAATTGATTCTCATTAAAGATGATGTCAGATGATTCAATAACACTCAAATGGTCTTTCACATACTCTGTAAGCTTTTGAGTGAGTTGAATATCCAACAAAGAAGCAATCCAAGGATTTAGTTTGAAACTTGTTCAAGTAATCCCTGGTGTTCAGAAGAAAACATTTGCATCCAAGGGCTTGAAAAACTTGATATAAGGCTTTCTATTGTTGAAAATTTCATATGGTGTCTTGTTATGCCTTTTGTTAACAAGTACCATGTTCTGAACATAGCAAACAATATTTATGGCTTCAGCCGAAAATGTAACTGGTAGATTTGCATCTGCTATCATGGTTCTTGCAGCTTCAATAAGTGTCCTGTTTCTTCTTTTCTGCAACACCATTTTGTTCAGGAGTTCTAGGAGCTGAGAATTGTTAAAATATTCCTTTTTGTGTACAGAATTCTTCCATGACTCCATTCTTGTACTCAGTGCCATTATCACTTCTCATTAATTTAACTTTCTTATTCAGTTTGTTCTCTATTATTGTTACAAAGCCCTTAATCAACTCTGCAGTCTCATCCTTTGTACTCAGGAAATAAACCCAAGTATATCTTGAATAATCATCAATGATCACAAGACAATATCTTTTCTTACCTATACTTGGCACACTCACAGGACCAAACAGATCCATGTGAAGCAATTCAAGTACATGATCAATTAAGTTGATGATCTTTATCTTATGAGAGGATTTGTGCTGCTTGCCTTTCTGGCATGGACTGCAATGATCATCCAGTTTGAACTCTCTTGTAGGTAAGCCAATGACATGCTCACCCTTAACAAGTCTGTTCATGTTCTTTAGATTCACATGACATAGTTTCATGTGCCACAATTTTGCTTCATTTTCAGTGGCTTTGGAAACAAAACATGTGCCACCCCTTGCAACAACTTCTTTCATATTAAGCTCATAAAGATTGCCATTTCTTGGGCCATCATCATAATCATTTTTGGTGGGATTACAAATTCAGGTTTTAAGATGAAACAGTGTGAGTCATCAAAACCAACTTTGTATCCCTTATCACACATTTGTAATATGCTTAGCAGATTGTACTTTAAACCTTCAACATGAAACACATTATCAAAAGAGACCTTTCCATTTGTTAAAATTCATTTTCCAACAATCTTTCCTCCATTCTCATCACTTTCAAATGCTACAGGACCTTCCAACTTTTCTTCATAGTTAACAAGTGACCTCTTGTCACAAGTCATGTGCCTACAACATCCACTGTCCATGTACCATATGTCATTTAGTGGAGTGGACTGTTCCTGCACAAAAGAAAAAGTTTGATAAGTCAAGTGATGAAATGCAAGTCATTTCAACTTGCAACTCATCAGTTTCAATTTCAGTGGCTGCACTGGAAATGAGTGTTGTTGGTTTAGGATCTTCATGAGTCAACTCAATGTTGTCTGAGTCATCTGTTTCATATCCACACTCTCTAGGAGTTTTAACAAATGAGGTTGTTTTGGGATTCTTCTGGTGCATTGTCATACTCTTGAACTACATAATCTTTCTTTTATGAGTATTCTCTTACCTCAGCAGTTCTACCTACTTTAGCCTCAACCTTAGGTTTCCAAAGAAATCCTTCTGGTTCATATCCATGCTTTAAAAAGAACTTCTCATCACCTGTCAGTTCTGTTGGTTTCTTTCTTGAAAAGACACCTTTGGTTCTTGTCTTTCACTGCTAGGTGAACCTTGAGAGCTATCAGACTCAACTAATTGAGTATCTTGTTTGGACCTGACTCTCAAAGGCTGAAAGTTTCTTTTGACCACTTTCTCATTATTCTTAGGAGACACACTCCTTCTTGCTGATTTAGACACTCGTCTCCTTGTTTTAAATTCAGTGTTATTGTCATGTCTTGTCTTTTCGGCTGATTTCAATTAATCTTTATTCATGGTTTCATTTCCACACGCCTTTCCTTTTCCCAGGTATGCATCATACCTTTGCTTGTATAAAACAAAGTCTTGTCCGTACTTTATTTCATCTGGGACATGAAAAGGTTTGAAGTTGAGTCTCTCATTACATGAGTCTGTGTGATGACCATACTCATCACACTTCTTGCACCAAACCTTTCCCTTGTATCTTTCATGTTCATTTGGTTTCTTGAATCTTTCACTTGGTTTGGGTGCTTTGACTCCAAGTGTCTTTTGAATCTTCAGACTATCATAATCAATTGAAAAAGGAACAAATTCCTCACTTTTGATGTCTTGACTTTCATGTTTACTTTTGACAAAGACAATCTTTTCCATAATCATAGGTTCCTCATCTTGACTTTCTCTATGTCTTGACTGTCTTTTCTCATATTCTTCCACGGTTTCCACTTCACCAACATCAAGCACCTCATGACTAGAAAAGACTGGATAAACAGGGATAAAGTTTTCAACTTCTATAGTTTCTTTCATCTTTTTCTTGTTGTTTTTCTTTATCCTTTCCAACACAGCTTTTCTTGGAGGCCTCACTGCATTATAGCTTATCTTCTTCCTTTCACAAATGTCAAAAGACACATGTTCTCTTTTCATTCTTTCATTTTTCTTTTTCATTCTTGGTGTGACTGGTGGATACAATGGAAGTTTATCAATTGATTCAGGTTTCTTCACTCTTCTTTCTCTATCAGCAGCCTTGATCTCTTCTTCAGTTATTTGATCACTCAATTCACTCAAATCATCTTGATTAAGATCATCAGAATCAAAGTCATCTTCAGAGACTTGCACACCAGTTGATTATTCTTCTTTCACTTCTTCTTTAACCACAAACTCACCTTCTGCATTAACCTCAACATTTTTGTACAAATCAACAAATTCTTCTTTGTCATGAAAAACATCTCTGAATTGTTGCAGGTATGCATCTCTTTTCTCTTTATCAACTTTTGGCATAAAGTTGTTGTTGAATGGTGGTGGTACTGCCTTGTATTTGTCTTTCTCATCTACTTGGATTAGAATACCACGAATGTTTCCAGTGGAAACCAAGTTCTTCAAGAATTCATTCTCAACTTGCAGTTTTGTGTTCTGCACCTTTTCTTCAACAATCATCTTCTTCAATCCCTCAATCTCAGTGGTGTATCTTTTCTGAGCTCTGTAGCTACTTATGCAGTCTTCTTCTAAACTTTTAATCTTTTCTTCACTTATCAACTCACTTGCCTCATATCCATTGATGATACTTTGCTTCCTAAAACACTCACTTTCCAGCTTGCCTACTTTTGTTTTCAATTCATTGATTATTTCATTCAAATCAATAGTAGGATTAGAGTGTACCTGAGATGATGATTCAGCTCCCTTCTCAATCAATACCATAAATGCCACATTTTCCCTCTTAATATCATCAGCAATGTCTTCTTCATGATTGCTCCAATCAAAATTACCCTCATGCTGTGTGGTGACAACCACATTTCCTTGACTTTTGGGTTGATTTTGATTAGTTGGGACTGAGTTGTTTGGCTTAGTTTGAAGGTTTTGATTGTTGTTTCTTTGAAAGTTTTGATTCTGAGGCACAGTTTGATGATTGTTATTCATTTGAGACTGTTGAAAGTTGTTGAAGTTGGGATTGTAGTTATTGAAGTTGTTAGGATTGTTGTTTCTCTGCTGATTCTGTTGATATTGATGCTGCTGATTTCTTGACTGGTTTTGGTACTGGTTCATCTGAAAATTTCTTGGCATGTTACACTCTCTAGCAAAATGACCAGGTTGTTGACAGTTATAGCAAATGGTTTTTGACTTATCAAAACCAATTCTTTCATTTGGCCCTGATATAAGTGATCTACCAGTCCTGTTGTATAGCCTTTTGCTTCTAAGAGCCAACATGGCTGCTTGCCATTTCAAATCCATGTCTTCCAAATCATCAGCATCTATCTATTCAAGGTCATCCTGAATAACACTTGTATGAATCAGATTTTTTGCTACAAAAGCATTGTATGATTATGTAAATATTGAGAGCAAAGCCTGTGTTTCATTTCCTTGGCCACTTCCACCACCAGTATAAGGTACATGTCCACTTGCCATTGAGGCAGAATCTGTGTCATCAATTAGTTGGACATTGAACCTTTGCTGGTTACCATGATGACTTGTGCTACCACCAACAAAATATTTGGGTGTATCAACACCATGCTCAACTGGTTCTTCAATGATAGGAATATGTTGTTGATTTTTGGTTGTCAAGTTTCCCATTGTTGCAATGAGAGCATTAGTGACCTGGAAACATGGCTTCTCTTCTTTGATCATTTCATTTTCAATCATTTCAATTTCAGCAGCCTGAAGGAAGCACACTACATCATCCACTTTCAAATCATTGAAATTGGGCTTTTGAAGGATGAATTTGCAGGAAGTGTACCATTCCTTAGGCATTGAGTTGAGCAGCTTTGTATTCAAGTCAAAATCAGTCATGACATAGTCAGTGGTTCTTACCTCATTCACAATTGCTAAGAATCTTTCCAGAATTAACTTCAATCTCTCTCCATCCTCATATTTGAACCTCTATAGCTGTTGCTTGAGCCTCTGTTTTTTGATGTTCTTCAGTTTAGTGTTCCCCTCAAACATTTCAAGGATTGCATCATACATAGCCTTAGCTGTGGTGTGATGTGCAACCTTGATCAATATTTCCCATGACAGACTTAGCTTTATCAAGGCTAAGGCCCTGTCATCCACTTTTCTCATTCTGTCTCTTACGGAAGCAGTTGCATTAGCACCATCATTAGTGTTTTGAGGACCAATCTTGATTGAATTCCACATATCCACATCACTATAGCAAACAGCTGCTTCAAATAAGACCTTCCATTTTGTGAAGTTTTCCTGTCCATAGAGTCTAGGAATCTTATTAGTAGACACTTCTTGTTCTTCGTAACCAGACAATTTTGAAAATCAAAATCAGTTGATTTGTAAAAGACAAGTTTTAAAACAATCAGATTTGAAAACCAGTTGTTCAGATCTGATGAATCTGGTGCGAATAGAACAAGAATCAGAGGTAAAGATTTAAACTTTAATTGAAATAAGGAAGAGAAAACACCAGAAAGATGTAGATTTGGACTGAAATGAGGAACAGAGCAGCTGACGTCACTCTTTAATGGAACAGTGTTCTTCTTACATCATTGGTCTTCAAATCTTCAATCAGCAACAATTTCTGACTAAAATAGCAGTGACCAGCTCTGATACCACTTGTCAGGTCCCCGTTTGTAGGTAGATTGTTAACAAATTAAGTCATAACTCACACAATAATGTGTTGACAAGAGAGTTAATGATGGGTTGCTATATTTAGAAAGAAGAAAGAAAACCATTTGATAAAAGCGAAATCAATAACAAACGATTTGGTTGCTGAGCAATCAAACAAAGTTAACTAACACACAAGATTCACTCAAAAAATTTCCATTTATATAAATTTAATCATACAAATGAGAATCTATCTAGGGTTTCTTGATGGGAAAGTTTGTCCATACGATTCTAAGAACGGTCGTCACTTGACAAATATTCTTTCTATTATCGTTTTCAGCCGCTCTCCAGTGGTGTGCCCTAAATATTCCTTTTATAGGCCTGACACCTCTAGACAGCTGTCATTTCTTCTAGAAACCCTAAATATATCATACATATTCAAATTACATATTCAAAATAATCCTAAGTGTAAAACAAGTCTTCCGGGTAGGCTTTATAGAAGTAAACTTCTCCGAGTAGACTTTGTGCTCTACCTTCCTTGTTAGACTTGGTAACCTCAAAGTGTGTTCGGGAACAGTTTTTCGGGTATGCTTTACTTGGAGTATTTTCCAAAGGAAAATACTCACCAAGCAGACTTCAATCTTCTTGATTATATCAGACTTTGCCCGACATAACCTTACTAGCAACCTTGTTCTTCATTGGTCGTATCAACTCCTTGCTTGGAATTATTGGGAGCATTGTACCTTGCTTGAGTTGAACCCTGCCCGATGTTACTTAAGATATTTCATTAAACATCAAGCTTACCTAGACCACTGTATTATTAAAGAATACCTTGTCCGATCTTCCAATCACTTGGCTTCAAGAGCTTGGTTAGCCAAGAGCTTACTCTGAAGTAAACCTTACTCGGCTATAAAGAACAAACCTGCTTGATATAGAGAACCTTGCCGGGATATACACTAACTAGTGAACCCTACCTGGTTAAACACTAAAGTGTGAACCCTGCCCGGATAACCTCTAAAGAAGACTTCAAGAAGATAACCTTGCCCGATAGGCAAAATATCATACCCGACTAAGTAAAACCTTGCTAGGATGTCTTAAGTGTGCCCGGCTCCATACTTTTCAATATCTAAGGAGGTTGAGAAGATTCCAAACTTCCTTGTAGTCAGTTTTGGATCAAATCTTGACTCAACAATTGATGCTTTTATTTATAGTCTCATATTAGTTTGTGGATTTTGCCTCATATTATATATACTCAAAACTATGAAATTGCTCACCAACATACGTGTTGACAAATATTATTTTATGCATTGTTATAGGTTTGATTATTGGTTGATTGGAGTTCGAGGATGCTACTATATTTTGAGACCGTTATAGTTATTAGAAAAATGAACAATTTATTTCTTATGCTTGATGTTATTTTGTATGAACAAGTTGTGATATTTGGTTGATTGAATGAAATGAATGAGTTGTTTAAATATTATCACTTTAATAGTGCCTTGTGTTCTTGAGCAATCCGTTGCACACCGGCATGTTCCGCCGCCTTTGGTCGGGATGTGACAGATTGGCATCAGATCTTAGACTATAGGATAGGCGGTTAGACGTAACGGCCTAGTATGGTTTTGCTTTAGGGTCCTTATATGTGATGCTTATACGTGTTACCCTACTTGATTGTTCATTACACTTATATATTTATTTTCTTATTTATTTAATTTAATCTCCAAAATTTACACATGCACACACTCACATAGTATTCCAAGGTATCCTTACCTTACCGCAAAAAGTAGGTTTTTCATATCATTTTTATGGATCACAAACTTAATTTGGATCCTGTTATTTAAGATCCCTTAAAACTTGAATTTATATCGGGTTTGTAGCCATCATAGAGGGCAAAACACTATGAAACAACCATTTGACAAAAAGATTCCAAGAATCGAAGGTGATTTACTTACCTGGGATGGTTGAATTGTAGTATTCATCTTCTACGCCAACGAACCGTGTTATACATGTCAATACTTTAAGTTGTCGAATGCAGGCATTCCGGTTGCCTCCTTATATTTTTTTTGGAAGCATAAGAGCCACGGTGATACGTGGACGAATGTTTTCAACAACCCGATTACCTCATCGTTTACTTTTTATTGTTATTATTATGATATTTGGGACAAAACGTGTAAAACACGGTGATTTCGTGCACATGTTAAACTCCTCACTTTACAACGATTTTTAAGATTTAGTGTTGGGACAACTAGTCATGGTGGTTCATGCAAGTTTTTCCCGCTTTTAAATCCTAACACATTGTTTCAAAATTCAAAGATTTAAACTATTTAATATTTTATTTTTTTACTTGGTTTACTAACATAAGAAATTTTGTTTTTAACATCCTCATCCTCATAAATCTAGGACTCACAATCATTAAAACCCCATGTTTACTCATTTCCTTCATACTTATATCAATTACCTCGAACTAATTATATTATCTCTCTATTAGTATTTTATAATGCCTCCAATTCGTCGCCAAACTCGCAAACCGGGCTCTGGTCGTCGGATGGCCCTATGGTTGCTAAAGAAATCGCCGATGTGATTCCCGGACTAATAACTAAAATTCAAGCCACCCAACCCACCGTTACTCAAACCACACCTAACCTCGCACCCTTTGCCTTGAAAAATTTCACATGTGCCAACCCCTCTAAATTTCATGGCATGAACTGTGCCACTACCTTATTACAATGGTTGGTAAAGATGGAAAGCGGTTTTACTCTTTGTGAATGTCCCGAACCCAAGAAAACCACATACGCCTCAAGCATGTTTGAGGGAACCGCCCGCACTTGGTGGAATGGCGAAATGTTCACCAATGGGGCGGAATTAGCTGTGGCCTACTCATGGACCAAGCTCAAGGAATTCATGATGAAGAAATTTTACCGAAAATATGAACTTCAAAAACTCGAATCTGAATTTTGGGAACTTAAGAAAGAGAGTGGTGACAACTCTGCCTACTCCGACAGCTTTCATAAGCTTAGTCTCTTGGTTCCCCACTTGGTCACTCCCCACGAACGGGCGATTGACAAGTATGTTGGTGGTTTGCCTATACAAGTCCGCGACTCGGTGATGAGTAGTAAACCGCAAAACCTTCATGATGCAATTACCTTAGCCGGTGCTCTTTCCGAAAACTATATCAAAGCTGGTACCCTCACCATCAAAAGCTCCAAGAAAACCAATGAGAAAAGTACACCCGAACCATCAACTCTCACCAAAGTTGACCCGCAACCCCAATCCATAAACTGCTCCAACTCATCCCACCACACCAAAAAGAAAAGCAAACCTAATTATCGAAACTATGCTGTCACCTACCCGTCACAACTTCAAGCACAATCCCAAGCACCCCAATGCTGAGAACCGTATTCTGGCTCTCACCCTTTGTGTAACACTTGCCAACACCATCATACCGCTTACTCCGCTTGCCATCAATGCACTAAGTGTAACCGCTATGGTCACAGTAGCAACGTGTGATGGGGAGCCTCTCGTGGACAACCCGCTCCTCCAAGATTCGCTCCAACTAACCAAAACTGACCCGCACCGTTTGTTCCAAACCCTCCTCCTCAACCTAGAGCGTGTTTCATTTATGGAGACCAAAATAATTTTCGCAATGCTTTTCCTCGACTTTCCTTTGTTAACCAAGCCCAAGTCATGCCCACACCATACTACCAAACCCAAGCCTACCAAGTTCAAACATATCAACTTCAAATACCACAACTCTTGGCTCCTCTGGCTCAACCGCTACAAGCCACGCAAGCCTTTCCTCCTCCACCACACCCACAAGCTATGCAAGCTTTCATTCCTCCTCCAGCTCAACAAGTCAACCACGGAAACCAAGGGCGTGCCTTTATGATGAACGTCAACCTAGCTCAAGCTGCCAACGATGTGCTGAACGTTACGTTTTAGTAAATTAGCACTTAGCTTCAATTTTATTTGATACTGGAGATGATAGGAGTTTTGTTTCTTTAAAATTTGAATCTATTCTTGTCGTACCCCGCACTATACTTTCTCTCCCTTTTTTTGTCGAAGTCGCCAATGGTAGTTCCATCACATTTGATTCGGTCATTCGTGATTGTATCCTCACTCTTTGCATGCATGAATTCTTGATCGACCTCATCCCGAAGCAACTGGGAAGCTTCGACATCATAGTAGGCATGAATTGGTTAGCTTTGCACCGTGCTGAAGTTGTTTGTTATGACAAATTCATTCGAATCCCACTCGTCAATGACAAATTCTCAAAGTCTTTGGCAAAAATATCCCCAAGAAACTCAACCTCATGTCTTGCTCTCAATCTCGTAAGTACTTGCGCCAAAAGTAATTTCCATTCATAGCCCAAGCGGTGGTGAAAGATCTAAAAGTAAAGAAAACTCAAGACATTCTCGTTGTTTGTGAATTTCCCGATGATTTTCCCGAAGACTTCTCTGATATCCCACCCATTCGTCCTGTTGAATTTCGAATCGACCTTGTGCCCGGCGCAACTACCGTAGCCAAGGCTCCTTAACTTTAGCTCATTCGGAATTGCAAGAGTTATCGAACCAACTTCAAGAACTCTCCGATAAGGGCTTTATCCGTCCAAGCTCTTCCCCTTGGGGCACTCCCGTCCTCTTCATGAAAAAGAAAGATGGCCCGTTCCGCATGTGTATTGATTACCATGAACTCAATAAACTCACCATTAAAAATCGTTACCCTTTGCTTCGAATCGATGACCTCTTCTATCAAATCCAAAGCGCAACTTGCTTTTCCAAAATCGATCTTCGATTGTGTTATCATCAATTGCGTATTCATGAAGAAGACATTCCTAAAACCACTTTTCGTACTCAGTATGGACATTACGAGTACTTGGTTATGCCTTTCGGATTGACCATGCACCCGCGGTATTCATGGACCTCATGAACCGTGTTTGAAAACCATTCTTGGACAAATTCGTAATTGTTTTTATCGATGACATCTTTATCTTCTCTAAGACCCAAGCCGAATATGAGCATCACTTACGTTCCATTCTCGACCTCCTAAGAAAAGAACAACTTTATGCCAAGTTCTCAAAATGTTAATTTTGGTTAAAAAGAAGTTCAATTTTTGGGTCACGTCGTCAATGCTAAAGGTATTCATGTTGATCCCGCCAAAACCAAGGCTGTAAAAGATTGAAAAACTCTATCCACTCCCACAGAAGTCCGATCTTTCCTTAGTTTGGCCGGGTATTATCGGCGATTCATTCTAAACTTCTCTAAAATCGCGGTACCCCTACCGCACTAACTCATAAAGTAAAACCTTTTGAATGGGGACCGAAACAAAAAGAAGTTTTCCTAACTCTAAAGCATATGCTTTGAAACGCTTCCGTTTTAACCCTCCCCGATGGAAACGACGACTTTGTGGTATTTTGCGATGCATCCAACCATGGTCTCGGTTGCGTTCTCATGCAACGTGGCCAAGTTATCGCATATGCCACAAGACAACTTAAGGTTCACGAAAATAATTACATGACTCATGATCCCGAACTTGGTGTCGTCGTTTTCGCTCTAAAAATCTAGATACATTATCTTTTGGCACAAAATGTGTTGTATTCACCGATCATAAAAGTCATCAACACATCTTTGACCAAAAATATCTCAACATGAGACAAAGTCGATGGGCCTACTTAGTGATTACGATTGCGAAATTCGCTACCACCCGGGTAAAGCGAATGTCGTGGCTGATGCCCTTAGTCGTAAAGTGAATGTTAAATCCGTTCTGCTTCATAGCATCATCATCCAAACCGATCTCCAAGACCCATCTATCGAGCCCAATTCACCTCCATTGATGAAGGCAATATGTATTACGAAATGTCATGTGGAGCCTAACTTCAACTCGAAACCAAACCGGATGGCTTGCTTTATTTTCTCAATAGTTTGTGGGTTCCCGATCGTGATGAACTTCATACTTACATTCTCGAAGAATCTCATATGTCGTGATATTCCGTGCATCCCGGTGCGGATAAGATGTACTTCGATCTTCGATCCATTTATTGGTGGCCGGGTATGAAAAAGGACGTAGCACTTTATGTCTAAAAATGTTTAAATGCTCAAAGGTTAAAGCCGAACATCAAAAATCTTTTGGTTTAATCTAGCAACCTCCTATTCCCGTTTGGAAATGGGAAGACATTGCTATGGACTTTATCACCAAATTACCCTCCACTTAAAAGCAAAATGATAGCATTTGGGTCATCATTGATCGATTAACCAAATCGGCTCACTTCATCCCAATCTGCGAGAAGTACTCTGTCAAACAACTCGCTCAAATCTATGTTCGTAAAATTGTATGCCGCCATGGTATTCCGTGACCATTATTTACGGTCGTGATGCTCGTTTCACCTCCCGTTTTTGGAAATCGCTTCAAGAAGCTTTGGTCACTCGCCTCGATTTTAGAACCGCCTATCATCCTCAAACCGATGGCCAGTCCGAGCATACAATCCAAACCCTTGAAGATATGCTTCGATCTTGTGTTCTTGATTTCGGTGGAAATTGGGATTCTCATCTTCCGCTTATCGAATTCTCTTACAACAATAACTATCATTCTAGCATTGATATGGCTCCTTTCCAAGATCTTTATGGTCATAAGTGTTATTCACCGATTTGTTGGAACGAGATTGGTGAAGCATAAATCACCGGTCCCGAGATGGTCCAAGACACTACCGATCGCATCAATCAAATCCGCAAAAATCTCCTCGCTGCTAGAAGCCGCCAAAAGAGCTATGCCGACAAACGGCAAAAACCCCCCATTGAGTTCAATGTTGGCGACCTTGTCCTTCTCAAAGTATCCCCTTGGAAGGGGTAGTCCATTTTGGAAAGAAAGGTAAACTATCACCCCGTTTTGTAGGCCCAATCAAAATCCTCGAAAGGATTGGAAAAGTGGCTTATATACTCGAATTACCGCAAGAACTTACTGGGTGTTCATCCATTCTTTCATGTCTCAAACCTCAAAACGTGCTAAGCCGAAGGTGATCTTCACATATCTCTCGACGAAGTACGTATCAATGAAACCTTGCAAATGATCGAAAAACCCGTTGAAATCGTGGACCGCAATGAGAAATGAACCAAACATAGCCGCATCCGTTTAGTTAACGTCTGTTGGGAATCACGGCGTGGCGCTGAATTTACTTGGGAATGAGAAGACGCTATGAAGGAAAAGTACCCGCACTTGTTTATTACGGATTCATCTTAATTTCGGGACGATATTTCCTAAAGTAGGGAAGACTATAACATTTGTCATTTTTCGGTTTAACTTGCATTTTTATTTGTATCAAAAACCCGACCCGCTTTGATCTTTCGGATTCCTCGTTATTAACAAAATGTTGGATTTTACGTTCGTTTATGTTTCACAAATGTCGAATCAAGAAAACATCATTTTCGGTATGTTAAAACACCTGTTTTTGATGAAAGTTTACTTAAAACAAACTTTAGGGACTATTATTGTCAATTATCAAAAGCTTGTTTGACCATTTTAACCATCACATTGCATTTTTACCCTATTTGAATGAACCATACTCTTACCATTATAAAAGCAAAGTTCCATACACCACTTTGGTTGTTCATCTTCTCCAAACTCTCCCTCAAATCCAAGTATTTATCTTCAACCTCTTGATAGTTTGATTACATAAGGTCAAACAAATACTAACCTTGTTTCTAACTAAATTTTATTACTTAAAGCTTGATGTTGCAACATATATATAATATACACCCTTGTTTCCTTCGGCTTTCACTTCTCCGATCACGGTCGGTTGAAGTGTTGTGCTATAAGGCAAGGCTACATGGAGGACTATTATAGTCCTTGATATATACCTTAACTTATGCTTTAATTTATGCAAGTTTACTAGTGTTGTTTAGTTTCTAATTACTTTTAGTTTCCAAATCATTTTATTAATAGTTCAATGGTATTGGGTATGTGGACACCATTTTCGGTTTCATCCCGAGTCAAGAGCCGAACCAAAACAGAACTTTTGTTTAATACTTTATTGTTAACATATTGTATGAAAGATTTGAGTATTATTATTTTAAAGTTTATATTATTGAGTTCTATGGTATTGGATATGTGGCCACAATTTTCGATTTCATTCCGAGTCAAGAGCCGAACCAAAATCAAACTCTTGTTTAAATACTTTATATTTAAAAAGATTTATATGTTACAAGTATGAATTGTGTATTATAATTTCTAAGTTCATTTTGATAAGTTCTATGGTATTGGGGGATGTGGCAACCATCCTCGGTCTTATTCCAAGTCAAGGACCGAACCAAGACCGAACTAAACCGAGTTCACTCGCTTAAGGCACACTAGTGTGGCTTTAGCCACCGAATCTCATGTTTTCTCTAAAACTATTTTACAAACTAATTTTAAATTGTTTTCTCCAAAACACTTGGTATGTTGGATCTAACTTGATCTTATAACAAGTTTGGACCGAAAAAACCAAACACTCGCTTAACGGACGTCGAGGTTATTCTTAATAGAACTACACACTTGGTTAAGCTTCTTTTAATTTCATTGAGTTATCTCATAACATTTTGGAACCTGGGCTTCGAGCTTGACCAATTATCAAAACTCTAACCGACAAATCCGAACACTCGTAAAGTCTCGCTTTGGTATCACTTTAACTTTGCAATATTGCAATTGTACCCAAATATTTACTTAACAAAGGTTAAGTAAAAACTAATAAATAGAATACCGAGACCCGCCTTCGAGTAAACTTACTTTTCAAAAATAAAATACTTTAATTCCTTATGTGTTTACATTTTAGCCTTCAAACTTTAATTATTTATGTTACTTGTCAAGCTATTTTACTTTAAAGCTTTCAAAACCATCTACTAACTCAAGACCCTTTTTAATCTAGGTCTTGCCCATTGAACTTACGCATCCCCCGTTTTATCGCAAATTATCCTTCAAGTTACTTATTTCATGTGAGTACATTTCATCCCCCTTTTCACTTTTATACTTTGGGGGTAACATGCATACTTATCCAAAATAAGAATGATTTATAATACTCTATCTTCAAACCATAAATTTTAGGGTGTATGATACTTAGAATACTTGCTCTATTGTGTGTTATATGCTTGATATGCTTTACGTGCACGAGTGTTTATTTTATGTTGTTGTGGAACGCAATAAGTATGATCATACGCATCCCTAACTACTTAGCCTTGTGCAAGTAGCATAGGGCATCATTATCCGAGTATGTCGGTTGCTACCGATTAGAAAGGATCCTCATTTACATATGTTTTATATACCACGATTGATGCTTTTATTTATAGTCTCATATTCGTTTGTGGATTTTGCCTCATATTATATATACTCAAAACTATGAAACTGCTAACCAACATACGCGTTGACAAATATTATTTTATGCATTGTTACAGGTTTGATTATTGGTTGATTGGAGTTCGAGGATGCTACTTTATTTTGAGACCGTTTAAGTTATTAGAAAAATGAACAATTTATTTCTTATGCTTAATGTTATTTTGTATGAACAAGTTGTGTTATTTGGTTGATTGAACAAAATGAATGAGTTGTTTAAATATTATCACTTTAATGGTGTCTTGTGTTCTTGAGCAATCCGTTGCACACCGGCATGTTCTGCCGCCTTTGGTCGGGGTGTGACAGTTGGTAACCCGTTTTGACATAAAAGTAACAAGATAGAATTTCAGTTGATCCATTCTGACCGTTTTAATATAATATCTTACCTAAACAAAGACAATAAGATACCCCTCGTATCGTTATGAAAGTTAACATGTATACATGAATTCTTGATAAAAAGCCAAAAGTTGAAATGTTGTAGTTCGGGCTTTTGATGTTTAAAGGTATGTTTGACAACGGACCCTAATAACAATCTCTTAAACAGTTTTCCGGTATATGTGAAATCGGGTCGGGGTGTGTTAATCGGATACGAGTAAAATCAATGGGCGATTCGAAGGAAGTATTTCTTAGTCATCAAATTATGTTTGCAAAATTTCTCATTGACAACTACATTGGCATTCTCATCCCACCTCATATCTCAAAACTAAAAATTACATTAAAGCTCAATATATTTTATCTCTTCATTTTAATTAAATAATACTCTTTTATACGTTTATCATTATCTTTTCTTTTTCCTCACTCACAACCACTTTAAAAAAATATTAAAAATTATAGGTGGTGAAAAATAGTTTTTCAAATATACAGAATAATCACTCATATTCTAAATTATAAAAACTATTCGCTCACTGCACCATAAATCACTCTCTAAATTATAAAACCATTCCTCACATAAAGTAGGGAGTTGAATGAGAATGCTCTTAACATTTTTTTTTTATTATAATTGAGTCAGAGATTGTTTTACCGGATTAGTTTGTAATTATGTCTCGTTCTATCTAGTTTCTTTACTAGATCGATTTTTTAATATATGAGCCTATTGAAAAAAAAAATAACATCATCTTAACATTTCTTAACCTACTAAATACAAAAGGTATGTTACTACCCATGAGGAACAAGTTTTTATATCTCCAAACCTAGGGGCTCCTTAAGGCTTTATTTTTGTCAAGCTTTCAGAAATTGAGATGTTACATCATAATAAATGTTTATATGTTTAGAGAGTACCAAACTTTATTCTACATGGCATTTCGCTTTCTTTATTCTTTTCTATCGAAGAGTTCCTATCATTTAAATTTAGGTATATTGATTTTTATTAATCTTAAATATAATCTTTTGATCGTTGCATGTCCTAATTAACGAATTCGTTGATAACGATCCCACCTTTTATCATATTTGTTTCCAACATCCGCGGCTAACAAAATTCTAACGATGTTAGTTGTAGCTCTCCGGAAAAACATTTTGGCTGAAAAACTCAATTTTTTTTTCAAAAAACTCAAAATTTTTGTCCCAGATATATTTGTAACCTTGGATCAGATATTTTAGAAATTTTTCTAGTAAAATCTCCAATTATTGAGGTCGCATGAACCCTAGAACCATCGTCGAAATCGATTGGTGGTGCTCAAGTGGTGGTGGTTGGTTGGTGGTGAGTCAGTTGGTGGTGGTGGCGGTGTTTAGGTGTTCACGTTGAATTTTCCGTAAAAATGTGATTTTTTAGGCCAACCGTGTTTTCTGACGACCCGCAAGTAACGATGTTAGGATTTTATTAGTCGCGGATCGTTGGAAATAAATACGTTAAAAGATGGGACTGTCAATAGTCAATTCGTTAGTTGAGACTTAAATCAACCAAAAGATGATAATTATGATTAATAAAACTAATATACCTTAAACTTATGCACAACACCCTTGACTTTTCAAGTAATGTACAAGTAATCCTTCAACGTTATCAACTTATTTGCCTAAGGTTACTAAACAAACCGATGTTTTTATTTATATAATCTTTTAAAATGGCAGCTCACACACACACTTTATTATTACTTCTAAATTACACCTTTTATTCACCATAAGACTTGAAAATTCACGACCTTTTTTTAAGTTTTGTCTTTTTTTTAAACAAATTTATTGTGTGTTAGACCATCGCTCTCCCCCAATTTGGAGAGTTTCGTTGCCTCACTACGGTATGACTATGTTTTCATAACCAGGCCTACGTTGGCTTCAAATTTGGCTTGGGCATCCGGGGCATACCGTCGGATGCCACTTGACAGTCGTTATGCCACTACAAGAGCAGAATTCTCTGGCATAACACACAGTGGGACGAAAACGCGGTTGGGCTCGGGATTCGAACTGACAATCTCGCAAACCTTAGCTCAAATATTTTATTGTCATCATCCACCAAAAGTGACACAAGTGAAGGATAAAACTTAAGTCTCCATTAGAGAACCCAAGCCTCCTAACACTAGATCATAAGTATATAACACCGCTACCCACTTACCAAATGCATCTTTTGTTTGCAATTTTAGTTTTAACACCTTTTCCTATACTTTTTATACCTATAAACTTTCATACATAGAAAACAAAAACTCGGTCGGTTAATAAAAAGCATATGGTATTGTTAAACTTAAAAGTACTTGGTACTTCTTTTGAAGACGGAACTACAACCACATAAGAAAACCCCTTTATTGATACACAATTGAAGAAACACATATCTGATCCAATCCTAGGATTGGATCAATATTTCCACCGGGTATGGGTTAATAGGAGAATTTGTTGAAGTGAATAGAACCATGCTAGATCCAGATCTAATCCTGCAAAACAGAACCACCGTGAGCTCGTGGGGAAGTACGGGATGGGGGTCTTGGCGTGACAATAAGTATTGTTCTTATCCAAAAATAAAGTATAGAGTGATTGATGTAATATCGGAAGTGTGAATCTCCATACCTAATGATGATATGTTAGGTATTTATAGCCGGTGGTAGGGGAAAGTGATTGGTGGAGTTGTCATTTTTGAAATATGATTCCTTCTACCTGAATGGACACGTGACCACTCTTGATAGGAAGTGACGGCTAACCATATGCATGGGCATAACAGAATGTCCAGCTGGCTTCCCCTAATTGGACGTGCTATCACGTGCTCTCCACAATGAGGTAAACGTCGCTATGAAGGAATAATCTTCCCAATCTTCTAGAAGGGGTTAGTTGTAACTACCTTTTTTTCGAATAAGTGAAGTCATCTGCTTTAATCCTCCGCATGTGGGAGGTTTCCGCATCTGCGGGTAACTTCTGTTCTTCACTAGAAGGGTACTTTGGACTTCAGACTTTGGTATATGATTCCCACGGATATTGTGGATGATCCGTGGTGAATTTTATGGGTATCTTGAGTGGCTCGCGTGTGTTATATCATGGGCCCTTGAATCTATTCACTACCCTAACTCTATTACAACATATTGTTGAAGAAAACGAGAAGAAAATAATATTCATAGACAAGTGAGAAAGGTCTAATTGGAGTCAACGAAATAATATATTAAGGACGAACTAACAACACATAGATTAACTTTTACTTTAGCATTAAGATAGTAATTAAATGCAAGTAAAATTGACACATAACTAAAAGGTTATGGTTATATATTTAAAATTGTTATTACATTACTCGATCACCGTTTAGGGCTATGTGTTGTGAAAAGGTGAAGAGCGCGTGAAACCCTAACTACCACATACAATTGCCTAGCGTGGGACACCGCCTGCACACACAGTGACACGGGAGCGAAGGATGCATCCGTGGGGGTTCTTCTTTGGCATTGGGCAACGTTTGATTTCTAATTAGTAATTAATAATATAAACCAATCATTTATCTCATCATATCACCACAATTCATATCTTATTCACTATAACTTATGTTTCTGGATGTAAAATATGAAACCATTTACTGAATCTGTGACGCCTATATAAAATTACCTTTTTTTTCACTCTTTACACCATTATAACGGTTTGGCCTAAGGTGTTGTTTGATAGCATCTTAGTGGAATATTAAAAGGCTACCTCTAAATCAATCAATGTATGGGTGTATATTGTTAAATAGCTCATGGGGCCTCTTAATGATTAAGTTTCATAGACGTGTTAAATGATTCAGAGAAAACTGTTAATCCATCATACCTGTTTTTAATTTAGTATAAGATTGTCAAACATCCCTGTAATATAACATAACATAAGAGCATTATCATCCCTTCGACCCTTCCCCTATATATAAATCCAAATTTACACTAAAAATCACAACATTTTATCTCTCTTTTTTAATTAAATAATATTTTTCATATCTTTATCAATACCTTTCCTTACTCATCTATATATAAACACTTCCAAAAATTATATATATATATATATATATATATATATATGGTGTTACAGAAAATTTTTCAAATATAAAAAAAATCAAAGCATTTTCTTTCTTTCACTCACAACACCTAAACCACTCCCTATATTATAAAAAGGAATTAATTGCAAATATGGTCCATGTGGTGAAACCCAAAATGCAGGTTTCAACCTCGTGGTGACATTTTCACAGATATGGGCCATGTGGTGGTCAATTATTGCAATTGGGACCCCGTCGTGAACCCAAAGTTTGTTTTTCTTCGAAAAGACTATTCTACCCTTGCAATTTGCAACCCTATGGTTTTAAATACATACAATTTGGACCCTCTGTCTGTTAACATATATTCCCTCCAACAGTTTTAAACAACCGAATGTTGACTTTTTAGGGTTCACTAACTTTGACTCGTTGACCTTTATTGTAAGCTGCTTATTAAAATATATTAAACATAAATAATCATAATCTTGACTATCTAAACTGCTAATATGGGTAAAATCAACCAAATTGATATGGAATCAAAATTTTACATGGTTTGACTTTCCTAAGTCAAACTATGACTTTACACAACATTAATTAACTGAAACACAAGGTGCACACAAACATGTATATACATTCAAATCCATACAATACATACTACACAAAGTTTGACTTTTAGAGGTCAACTATGACTTTACATACACTCAAATCCGTACAATACATATATATATATATACAGATACACACATACATGTATATACAGAAATACATACATACAAATACACACAGATTCACACAAACATACAGATATACAAACCCATTTATATTGACAGATTGATACATACAAATACAAATGCATACAAATATCTTCACATGTACATTTATATACTCAGATGCATGCATATACACAGACACATAGACCACACACATATATGTACATATACATTAATGTATACTAATGCATACACATAGATGCCAACATATATATTACATACATATATACACAGTCACATGTGACTGTGAATAAACAATTATGCCCCTGTAAACACATATATAACGGACAGTTATGCCCAACAGTTATTCCAACATACATATATACACAGTTATATATGTGTTTGTATACATATTACATGCCCAACAAACAAAGATATAAAGACATAAGCACATGCACACATTGTTCCTTAAACACATGGCATAGATACATACAAGCATACTAAAAGATTAAGTTAACATAAGTTATTAGTAGTAGGTTATCATTAATATAAGTGAATACATAGTACACATTAGAGGTTATAGTAATATAACCAAACACCTAGTAATTATAGTAGTACCAAAATACCAGATTTTTAGTTCATCCAAACACCTTATTACTACTTATTATAGCTTGTAAGCACTAATCTAACCAAACAAACCTAAACAACTACTCCAAAAAATCTTGTCCACCTTTTGAAATTGATGGTGTAGATCCTGTTCGACCAGGTGTACACCGGGTGTTAGCGAATATGGGTCCATGACAGATCGAGCAACATCGCAGCAACAATGAACAAGCATGAACACGAGCTTGATTAGTAATCGCAACTACAATTTCGCATTTCATAACTCAAAATTCAGACCCGATTCATACCCGAGAATAACTGGGTGTTAGCGAATATGGTTATTAACCATGCCATTACGGTGAATTGATGACGATGAGATGGCGATAACGGCGATATGACGAAGACAGTGATGTTATGACGATGACGAGAGGTTAGGGTTGTAAGTTGCGAAGGGGAGGGGGTTTTATTGAGCCGGATGTTGGTGTGTGGGTGAAGAGACAATATTGGCCTGAAACTAACAGAAGTAACAACCTTTAACTAACGATTGGACCCGATTGCAAAATATATGACCACCGCATGGCCCATATCTACGAAAATGTCACCACGTGGTTAAAATTTGTGTTTTGGGTTTCACCACCGAGACCATATTTACAATTAACTCTACTAAAATTTACTCACATAATATGATGCGGATAGATTGAAAATGTTATAATTCTCTAACACAACAAAAACAAATAATATTTAAATAAGTGACTCTATATGAGATCATATTTGAGAGAATAAATATCTCTAAATATCTTTCCCTGTATATATACATAGTTGATTATAAATTACGCACTCATCCCAACCAACACACCTTAGTCTTCCTCATCTGTCTGTCAGTAGACCCAAAATCTTGAATTAAGGATCCCCACATCATAAAAACCATCACTTTTCATAAACCCTTTTCAATTAATTCCTCATCTATAAATACCCACGCCCATACCCAAACTTTAAAACTTGTCGGTGCTTTTATTTGATTTTATTTTATTTTATATTCTCTCAGTTTTCCCTTTTTACCCCTCTCTGTTATGGAGAGTAATTGTCCAGCTGAGAAGAGGAAGAATAATCAGAGGCCGTACAAGGGTATCCGGATGAGGAAGTGGGGGAAGTGGGTGGCCGAAATTCGGGAGCCGAATAAGCGCTCCCGGATTTGGTTGGGTTCTTATTCATCGCCTGTGGCGGCCGCACGAGCGTATGACACGGCCGTGTATTACCTTCGTGGGCCGACAGCACGCTTGAATTTTCCAGAACTGTTGGCGTCTGATGGGACGTTGGGAGAGTTGTCGGCGGCGTCTATACGGAAAAAGGCCACAGAGGTTGGGGCGAGAGTGGATGCTGAGACGAGTTGTACGTCGTTGCATATGAGTGGTACGTGTGTACCCGGTTCGGAACTCAAGGCGTGTTGGTTTCGAGAGAAACTTGACTTGAATATGAAACCCGAGCCTGAGGAGAATGGTGAGGATTATTGGTGATGCTTGGGCAGTTGGGGTGCAAGAAATCCCCTTTTTTTTTTTCTTTTTAATATTTCGGTTGCTTTTTCATGTATTGTCTCGGAAACGGATGAAACAACTTTTGATGTTTACAATGTACATATAATCTTGTCCGTCTTTGTCTTTTTGTGTTTTTAATTTCTTGTGTGTTTGGTGGTGGTTGTTAACCGTCCTAACTAATATAATTTTTAGTATAATATCCTTTTTTATCAGTAAATAAACAAAAATTAAATGCAATAAAGAAAATCATGGACTGTGATTGATTATATGAAAATTTACTTCGATGTTATTTTATTTTCTAGTAACAAAATATTGGAAATATATATATCACACGAGTTGAATTAAAGAAATATATCATACACTAAATAACTAAAATATTATATAGCTAGTGAATAAATGAAGTAACAAATGGTTGGTAACTAAAATTTAGAAATAGTAAAACAATATTATGAGATAAAGGGACAATTTTATATAATAGTAATTACGTTTTAAAAGTGTTTTAATTATCTCACTCAAGTTTAAAAACGTTTCAATTAAGGCACTCAACTTTCATTTTTTATTAAATATTTTGACATATTTTTTTTATCATTTTCCTTTTTTTTCACATATGAAATCTTTTTATCTTTTTTTTTTTCATGTTGATGATGAGTGGTAACATGAGTTTTATATTTTATCATTATTTTTATTTTTAATATAATTAACGTTGTTCTAATTCTTAAATTTAACTGCGCATATTGCAAATCGCGACCCCCACATCTTGGTTTCTTAACGCGCAAAAAAATTTGTGAGACTTGATTTCAAAATTAGTGAGCCGATTTAGTGAAAAATTGCATGAGTGACCTAATTGAAAAACTTTAGAAACTTTGTTAGTATTTTATGACATTTTCTCTAACTTTCCCTAAAATTTCATTGATTAATTATTGTTTTTTTTAAATCCACCTTTTGAGTTAACAAATAAAATATGAAGTGTTAAAAGTAATAAAAACGAAAAAAAGCATGGCTCACATAACTGTGACATGTGACGTACGCAGTTATTTATTGTGTATAATTTTTTTCTGTTGGACCACCTTCCACGCTTCAATTGGGAAAGGAATACAACATAACCCCACTCGGGGAAACTGGAGGGGAGATATCATTCTCTAAGGACATCACGCGTAAAGTTTAACGAGTGAGGAAACGGATAAAAAAACACTGTGGAAATTCTTCCAGCCTTCCAACATGGAAGGGCAATATCCCCTACATAAAGCTTATTGATGGAGACGGTTTTAGAAAAAGGTAATAAACCTCGCATTTTCGTTAAATCTACATATTTATTTTAATCCAACTTTTACATCATCTATTTCAAGAATCAAAACAGTAGTAACATCTTTAAAATTTGAGTAATTACTTGACCACGTGAATAAACTTTTTATGGTTAAAATTGCATGTTAAGTTTTTTAATTTGTGATGCCAATGTACTATATTTGTGTAATTTAGGCTTTTTTTAACAATAATTAAAAGAGGAACACTTCAAATGAGTCTAGTATCAAATAAATCGTCTTCCTTTTACACTTACATTTTTCTTATTTTATAAAATTTCAATAATTAGGTTCATAATGGAAAAGGGAAAAGTTTCTCATCCAAGACAAAATATGAAACAAGGAGTTTTTTCTCAAAAGAGTGTTGATGGAAAAAATATTTACTAATATAATATTAATATAAAACTATTTACCAAAAGAGTGTTCTTAGATAACTTTTTGTTTCTTACTTCTAATACTATTAAACCATTTTTTTAATTACTCTCAAACAAAATGTGAATTTGACATGAATAATAAAAAGTAGAATGGGTAAAATGAATAAGATATTTTTATATATTCGGTCAATCAAATTGTGTCCATAATAATATTTATGATCTGAAAAAAAAAATACAAACTTCATTCCTAAGCTATGTAAAAATTTAAACGAAAAAATAAGTAGGCAAATAGATTTCCTAGCAAAACAGAAAAAAAATGATTTTTTTTTTCAAAAACGTCCACTAATTCAATGATCAAACTTCTTTTTATATACATTTTTTTTGGTAGACTATTTTTTAAAATATCAAGATGCGATGTTTATATCTTTTTCACACACAATACAAAGTGAAAAAAATGGTTTAATAGTATTAATTATTAAAATACAAGTTATCCAATAAAATTTGGAGTGAGAAACAAAAGTTATTTAAAAACACTCTTTTGGTAAATAGTTTTGTATCAACACTATATTAATAAATATTTTTCTCACCAACATTCTTTTGGGAAAAAACTCATGAAACAAGTGTGATCAATTAATAAACAAAATAATCGAAGCACGAGGTGATATGGTCCCAAATATCTGGTCTTATTAGTTATAAATATATTTCGGCTTGATGACCCAATCACGAATAACGTCACACAAAAAGGCACCAAGACATTATTTGAAAGCTTTTATCAACTAGAGCCACTTCTACCTAACATGTGTTTTTCTGTTTTCTTGCCAAATACAACTACACTTGTTATTTGTAGAGATATGTATAACAAACAGTAAGAGTCGGTCTCCGTATAAAACCTCATTATATATATATATATTAAAAACCAAAAGTCGGCCCTCTCATAAATATTACTGTTCATGGATTTGTGGCTTTTATTTTGACGCGTGTACAACTTCTTAACCTCACCCACTCTTTTCACATATTCCACCGCTTCTTCTGTGCGTATTATTTTCACTCTTGATAGAGGCGGCGGATCACTACCGTCATTCTTGGTGCGCCAGTCGCCGATGAATTGAAGGGTTTTCTCTACTTCATCCTAAATCAGAACACGACAACGATATACGACGATGTGCCAGGTTATTTGGAACCCTCGGTGGCATCGCGATGCGGGTGTTACAGTGTTCAGTTGGGCGGTGACTGCGTTTCGTAATTGTGGCCCGTGTATTTTTCCTTCTCTGAGCCCCTGTCTGTTGTTGACGGCGCCGGAGTCGTCGTTTGCAACCATCTGTGAAGGTTGTCTGGTGGTTAAGTGCTCAGGTGGCCGCGATCCATAGGTAAGCCATCTTCTATCGGTTATGATTTGGAAGCCTTGGTGACAATTACCTTTTGTGTGTTGCCATCAGTTTGGTTGATAATATGTTTATGATGATATTAAATTTCATCACCAAACATGATTCGATTTGGTTATTAGGGTATATGATAACCCAGTTTTTGGTAATAGATTTGATACTGTGTATTGTAGGTGATTTGTACAGTTTATGCTATTGTGGGTTTCAGTTTCAAATTTCGTATATGCATATAGGACTTTAGTTTGGGGTTTTCTAGAACATGTACAACATTTGATTTGATGAATGTGATTTATTATATGTGTTTTTACAGCTGGATTTGAGGTAATTCATGTTTTGAAAATATGAATTGAAGGCTATGATGACTTAACATGAATTGAGTGAAGCTCCAAGATTCTCTGCAACTTGGCATGGCAATATTGAAGGATGGCAAATACAATATATGTCTTTACTTCTCCACTTGCAACCTATGTTGCAGCCATTGTGGTGTAATCCTCTTGCTCTAATAATAAACTGGTATGAGCCTAATTTAGTAAAAGTTTGTTTATTATTTATATTGGATTTTGACTGTTATGTTGCTTTGGGTTGCCTGACAGTTGAATGTTCCACCTCACCTAATAAATCAAAAGCGATAGGTACGTAATTCCAAATTATAAACGGTTAAAATAGGATGTTACACTCTTATGTTTACTTTGACAAACTTTTCTTTTACAGGTTTACCCATTAGAGATAAAAGATAACCCGAATCAGAAAAACTGTGCTATATTCATCTCTAACCGATCAAGATCGGCTATCGTTTGCATTCGGTTAATTTGCGGATTTGGTAATTTTATATGAAACTCCGAATAACTTTGCAGGGTCAGTGTACAAAGAACAAATCGGCATGTTAAAGATCATGGAGACCAACAGGTTTGTTGTTCAACAGTTATGTCATTATGTGTATTTGTGTTTTTTCATTTTTGGGTTGTCAAATCCTTTGTTGTAAGGGTACAAAACTTAGGAGTTTACACGTCCTTCAAATCTCATGTTGATATTTGAGTGACCAATAAGCTATGTTAACTTAAAGCGAAAATGGAGGAAAACATAACTCAACGTGTCTGCGATCACAAACCATTTATATAAATGCATCAAACGGATTGACGGGTAATAACCAAGTTGTTGAATTATAAAAAGAATTGAGTTAAAGGGTCATATACAGGTTAATGGGTCCACCTGTTTAACTTAACATGTAAATAAAACCATAACACAACGCGTTTAATTATAGTTATAACCATATTCATTATTTTAAATGTTTCAAAAGTTAACTTACACCAAGTATAGCTATAGTTCTATGATTTGTTGTTTCAACTTATGTGATCTTTTTTTGTTTACTGAAAGTATTTTTTTCTGATTTATGTTCTTTTTTTTATCTTTAATTGAAGTTTGTGACAATCTGTTTGAAATCCCACATCTAAACAATACCTAAATAAACAGCGCTTTTAGATTGGACTCATTAGAGTATGCATACTCGGCAGTGCAGTTCACACGCAAATCAGTTACCTCACAAGTAAGAACCAATTTTTATCTTTTTCGTATTATCCAACATTCCATTTTCTTAAAATTGCAAAAAATGTGTCTTTTAGTTAGCTAACATGTAATTTTAGCTTTGAAGTAGAAGACTGAGAGGATATGGACCATGATATTCTTCAAGCTTTGAAGGCCGTGGTTCAACTCTATGTGCAAATTTGTCGTTTTGTGGTCACATGTTATTTATTATTCTTGAACGTTGTATATTTTTGGTCGTGATTTATAAACACACCCGTTTGCTGCAACGCGCGGGTAAAATACCTTGTTTATTAAAATGAAGAATAGAAAGCAATACGCAGACAACACATAAAACATCGAGTTTTTCACACACCTCACATTCATTCCATCTTGATTGAGGATTTTCATTTGATCTGATATCGTTTATTTTTGAACATTTGTTCGGATTTGAAATCTTTTTTCCTATATATGTGTTGGTGCATAAATGTCAGTAGTTCATAGTCTAGTGTCTGTAATCGAGTCTGTAATGTTATTTATGTTTTTGTACAAGCGAAGTTGTCAATAAGTTCGCCTAGGCGAACTTGTTGAACAAGCGAAGTTATGGACAACTTCGCCTGAACATATCAGGCGAAGTTGTCGTGTATTTATATTGATAGGTTACGGCTTGAGTTGGTTAATCGTGAATCAGTTAGTTAGCAGTTTTGGTTATCGAGTTTGTTCGGTAACGTGTGCTTTGTAACAGTGATATTTACATCACGTGAGTTCGGTTATAACATATAACGTGTTTCGTGTATTCGTGTGTTTGTGTTCTATACTCGTAACGATCTACGCAGGGATTCCGCACCTGAGTAGACCGCGATATCTCGTGCGATCCGTTCAGGGAACCTACAATTGGTATCAGAGCCTTAGGCTCTTATGCTATGGTTCGAGATCGGCGTTTTGGTGTTTCTGGCACGAATCTGATGCGTTCTTGGCTGAACAGCGCCGCAGGCGAAGTTATGGGATTCAGGCGAAGTTGCCGTCACTGTTCGTAGGGTTTCGGCGATGTTATTGGCCAGGCGAAGTTAGCAGCCAAGCGAAGTTTTAGCCAGGCGAAGTTATAGCCAGGCGAAGTTATGGACAGGCGAAGTTGACTTTAGGCGAAGTTGACTTTTAGGCGAAGTTAACTTTAGGCGAAGTTAACGAGAAAAAAAAAAAAAAGTATTTTGGTGTTTTCGTCTGTATGGCCCGGTGTACACGATTATTGTGAGACCGAAGATGTTGTACCGTCAACGAGTGAACTTGTTATCTCTGGGTCTTACGTGTGAACAAATACGTGTCAACTCTGGATATGGAGTTAAGTTTGTGAATGGGATATTGATTGAAACTGGATATTGACACATATTTGGGTGTTTGTGGGCAATGAAATTGTTGTTGTTCGAGGTTGACCAACTGAAGAAAGTCAAATTGAACTGAAGGTTTTTGTCATTACTGGATTGCGGTCAGAGCATATTATTTATGTTATTTTCAAGGCGTTCGAGAATTGGATCCTGAAACGTGATGCTTATTTATTAGAGTGAAAATTCTGGAACAAGTTGGATTTAATCGGGAACTAAAGTGTTTATGTTCTTGATTGTTATCCCTGGTGATTGAAGATGCTTTGGATTAATTAATGGTCATGTGTTAGATTCTGTCAAGGTGGTTTTGTGATGAAATTGATCACTTGATGTTGAGTAGTTGAAGATTAAACCTTATCGTATGCCGACGAGTTGGTGAAGTTGTGGAGGAAGCCCAACTTCGCGTGTTGGTGAAGTCAGATGGACTCACGTGATTGGTTGAGATGATCTATTGGCACGAGAATGCATGCATTTCAAAGACCTCAATCGTTATAGTCGGAGAAGCTTACACTGAAGGGGAGATCTGATATGGAAGACGCTGGGTGATTGGTAGATTTGTGAAGCTACATGACAGTTTCAGACACGGCTGGTTGAAGAGCAAACAGAAGATCATCAGTTAAGAGGGAGTCTGTTGGTGCATGTTTTGTAACAGATGATCTTTCGTGTTTGTTAGAATTGAGAGCAACGGTCAAAGGGGAGACTGTTGGTGCATTTTGTGACCGTCGCTATGCAATTCAGACCAGCGGAGACGCCATAGGTGAAATTAGAACAACTTCGCCTTAGGCGAAGTTAGAACAACTTCGCCAACGGCGAAGTTAGGACAACTTCACCTTAGGCGAAGTTATCACAACTTCGCCATAGGCGAAGTTATGAACAACTTCGCCTACAGGCCCAAGCCCGTGAAGTTTATATATATATATGTGTGTCGTGTTTAGGGTTAAGTATCCAGTAATTCAGAGAGTTGTGTGTTACAGTTTGAGTGTCGAGAGAGAACAAACAGAGAGAGAGTGTCGTTAGGGACGACCCGAGGTAGAGCTCACCTCGGGTCGGACGTGTTTCTGTTTATGTTACGGTATGTAACGTGTTTGTTTAATTATTATTATAAAGAATCTGCAGATTTGATTATCCCGTTCTTGTATTTGTTCGTGTTTTTTTTCGTGTACGTGTTTGTGTTCTTCATCTTTACACCAATAAACGAGTCTAGGAGGATTCCGCACTCCTAGACCTCGTGCGGATCTCGTATCGATCGGCGACGCCCCCGGGGGAACTAACAAGTTATCCGTAACTTCGCCTGATGCTCAACTTCGCCTGAAACTTAAATTCGCCTGAGGCGATGTTGTGGTGAGGCGAATTTAAAGATGAAGCGAAGTTGTTCCCAACTTCGCCCCAACTTTAACTTCGCCTGGAACCTTTTTAACTTAATAATTTTTAGTCGAACTTAAAGCTGAAGCGAAGTTATTCCCAACTTCGCCCAAACTTTAACTTCGCCTATACAGTCTTTATCACAACTTCGCTCATGGTAATAAGCGAACTTGTGTTATGCTTTAATGTTTATCTAACTTGGTTCGTTTGTTGCAGAGATGGCTGCTGTTGCCGGTGCTGGAGGTGCTGGAGGAGATGACGGTGATAACCAGAGGCAATTCTTTCCGGGTCACAACATGTTCATCACCTTAGACCCGGAAATGAGCTGTGTTGAAGACTACCGTGAGATCATTTCTTTCCTCATACGCTCGAGGATATTTCACGCAATCACGACGACTCTGCCGATATCCTTACCCAATATCGAGGATTTCTGGCAGACGGTGGAGTATGATTGTCGTGTTGAGCCCCCGGTCATGAGAGCAACAGTCAACAACCAAGAAGTTCAGTTCTCATCTGAACAGATACGGGTGGCGTTACGATTTGGAGAGGAGACTCGGAACGACCCTACGGAGTTTGTGGCTCCGTTTCGTGATGGAGCATTTCTAAGAATGGGCTATTCTGGTCCATTGGGCGATACCCAGAGACGGAAGGGGTTCCTACTAGATCAGTGGCGCTTCCTCATGCACGTTATAATAGTATGCATGTCTGGGAGGAAGGCGGGCACTGACGGTATGGGTGCGACCATGCAGTCCGCAATGACTGCACTGACCTATAACAAACGTTATAGCTTCAGTCAAATGGTCTTTTACGAGATTGATAGACAGAGGAGGGCGATGGCTCGTGAGCGGTTCATAATGTATCCAAGATTCATCCAGATGATCTTGAACCATGTGGCTCTAGCTTTGCCTTAACGACGCCCGATAAGATACGTGGAGAATGTGAGCAAACGTATCTTTGCTCAATGCCGTACTTCGAGTGCGAGGAGCAAGCCTGAACGTCGTCCAAGGCATACTCCACTCTTTGGGTTCTTAATAAACCCGGGGTATGTTCCTGCTGCTGGGGACGAGTTCAGAGATCCTCAATCACGACAGGCGGGAGCACCTCAAGCTGTACCTGCTGCGCCTGTTGTGCCGGCTGAAGAGGATGTTGACCTTGATGCTGCATTTGGCGGCCAAGGTTTCTTCGACATGGATCGTTTTGATCCACAAGAAGATGTGCAGGTCTCTGCTGCACAGGTTAGGGAAGTGAGTGTAACTAGAGCAGCTACGACTGTGGCTGACTCAGATCTTGACGATGTGATGGATGAAGCGAGGAGGATGTTGGTGACACGTGAGAGGACGTTGGGGAAGAGGAAGAGGACGGTGGATGATAGTGAGTCAGAGGAAGAAGAGGAGGACATACACAAGTTGATCAGACGTTCGAGACGTGAAAGGACAGGTGCTGGTATGGGAGCTGGAGAGACTTCACGTGTTATACGTTTTGCTCCATCCGCACTGTCAGGTATGTCAATTGTTCCTACTTCTGTACAGGTTACAAGCGCTGCAGATGTTCCTGTGGTGGCTACATCAGCTGTTGGCATCCCATCCACTACACTACAGACGACGACTCCGGAGATTGTGTCGTTACCACCTCCAACGCTTACTCCTTCAGAGGTGGTGGCACAATTTGTAGAGTCGACGGTCGTCGCAACTGCAGGGTTGTCGGTCACGATACCACCTGCGGTTACGTCCACAACTGCTTCTGAAGTCCCGGTTGCGTTCGAAATCCCTGCTGAGTATACTCCAGATACGTCTAATTTGAGATTTGATTTCGATGCAACCATCTCAGACTCGGAGAGAATAGCTGCACTTGAGCGGGTCGTGGCAGAGCAATCAAGAATCAACTTTATCCAGACCCAGGCTATTCAACGCCTTGTAGCAGAAAATCAACTACAGTCGTCCCTCCTGGTTGAGCATGGGAGGATTATAGATGCTATGAAGGCGTTCTTGGCATCTCAGGGGGAGACAGGCTGTAGAGGCGACGAGTTAAGGACTAAGAAGAGAAACGACAGAGACGATGATCCCAATGCACCGAAAGGTGCAGGTGGTGAGTTGCCAAGAACTACTCAAACTCTTGGGACTTCCACAGCACAGGGGGAGTCTGCAGGTGCAGTTGGTGGTGATGAGGTGGTGATGGTTGATGATGAAGATGATGTGATTGATGCGTTGAGAGAGTTAGATGATGATATGCTAGATGATGATGTGTTTGATGATGATGTGCTGCCGTGTGAGGAGATTGAGAAGATTGGCGCACAGATTGTGATTGAAGATGGGATAGAAGAGGGGGAGATAGTAGAAGAAGACGTTGAACACGAGATCCCTGATGTTGAGAAAGCCGACATGGGTACTGAGATGGATGAGACTGAGTGGGAGGAGCAGCCTAGGTGGAAGGAAGGCTGTGCTCATTGGTTTATTAAGACCAAGAAGCCTGCTGTTCCAGCCATGTTCAAGAAGAGTTATAACATCAAAGGCTATGCTGAGTCGAAGAAGGGAATTATCTGTTGGATATATGATGAACAGATAAAGTTGTTTGTGGTGAAGCGTTATGATGGTATTCAATACTTCAAAAGAACCCTGAGATCTCTCAATACGTTGCCGGAATGTGAGGTGAAGGATTTGGCCAGGTTGGGCCTGATAAATAGAAGTGACGACAACATGGCAAGAGTGATTGGGAAGATCGTGTGGAAAGAAAGCATAAAAGAGAAGAAGTTTGAATTATTAAAGCCACAGAAGGGAAAGCTCGTGGAGGATACAGAAAGGGGAATGAGAGCAGATGGCAAGCCATGGATGGTGGTGATAAAGTACAAACCGATCCGATGCATCAAGGAGGTTCCTATGAAGACTATGCCTCAAGATGTGTTGAAGAATCTTAAATGGTGGTATGTTGATTGCCAGACTGCTGAAGCCGTGATGGAAGACGAAGACGAACAAGAAGTGCTGAGGGTGTATGATCCGATGCATCTTGTTAACTTATCGAAAGTTGATCTGCAAGTGTTGAATGAAATGAAGATATTCTATATTCCTGCTTGGAATGACGAAGCAAGGAAATATCAGCGAGTAGTCACGGTATGTGTTAGAGAAGGAGTGCATGCGTGAAGATACAGGATTACAAGACAAGAGCTTAAAGATCAAGATATGAAGCTACTGCCAAGGGGGAGTCTGTTGGTGCATAAATGTCAGTAGTTCATAGTATAGTGTCTGTAATCGAGTCTGTAATGTTATTTATGTTTTTGTACAAGCGAAGTTGTCAATAAGTTCGCCTAGGCGAACTTGTTGAACAAGCGAAGTTATGGACAACTTCGCCTGAACATATCAGGCGAAGTTGTCGTGTATTTATATTGATAGGTTACGGCTTGAGTTGGTTAATCGTGAATCAGTTAGTTAGCAGTTTTGGTTATTGAGTTTGTTCGGTAACGTGTGTTTTGTAACAGTGATATTTACATCACGTGAGTTCGGTTATAACGTATAACGTGTTTCGTGTATTCGTGTGTTTGTGTTCTATACTCGTAACGATCTACGCAGGGATTCCGCACCTGAGTAGACCGCGATATCTCGTGCGATCCGTCCAGGGAACCTACAATATGAAGACTGAACTGATCAGAATTCAAAATCCGGAAAAAAGTTTATCAAGCCGGCGCTTTCACAACGAGACGACCATGTTTACAATATAAATAGATCAATTGACTTGTAGAAAACACAATGATTATATTTAGGGATGCACATTTGGTACTTAGTACTGGTATTGTACCAATAGAGATTTGGTACAGTATTCGGTACCCACCTTCCAGAATTTCGGTATCGGTATTTCTGGTACAATACCAATACAATATAGGGATGACATATTGTAATGGACACGTACCGTGCTGATTGATTCGCTACGGCATTCAGTACCCACGTTTTAAGAAATTTGGTTTAGGCATTTTTCGTTCTTGGGCCGGTTGGGTACCAAATTATATTCCATAACAATGATGCAACCAAATTATTTATTTGAATTTCAGTTTATCTTAGAAGATTTCACAGCAAAATTATTGTATACTAAATGATACCGATTAAAAATAGGAGATAAGGAGATAAGCTAGAAGAATAAGTTTTGAATGCCAATATATCTAACTATCTATATAATTGTTTATTATAAAATCTTACGTGTCACTCTCATGTTGTTCCCCTATTCTCTAGAGCCACCAGATTGCTTGATTTCTAAATGGAGGTTTCTCATGCATTAGACCCGAATTGCGGGTATAGGTCTCACAAAACCCGGATAGTCTTTAAATGAGTTATAACATCTCATTTATTTGTGAAACTCTTTCATAATCAATCAATAATTTTCGCGGGTCATGAGTCTCACCAAACCCGGATAACCTTTAAACGGATGATAACATCTCATTTATTAGTGAAATAACCCCGTTAATCATCAAAAAATAATTTCCACAGGTTATGGGTCTTATCAAACCCTAATAGCTCTCAAATGGGTTATAAGATCTCATTTATTGGGGAACACTTTCATTATTTAAACTCTAATTAAATTTCTCTCTTTTACATGTTCTTCGTTGTTGATCTATCATCTCTATCGCCCGATACTACCCACCATCGTCAACTACATCAACGTCTCCTTTTTCATTAGACAAATATTTGTGTTCATGTTTGTTCATTTAAAAAAAATCAATATGCTCGTGTTCGTTTATGTTTGTTTATTAAAAATCTAAAAAACCTACACATCTCAATTGAAAAAACTCAAACGCTAAAAAATATAATAACAAACTAATATATATGTATTAAATTAAAACAAAACTACGTTAAACAAAAAAATAAAACACCATAAAATAAAAAACGATTAAAACAAAAACTTAAATAAACTTCCGTAACACGGGAGGATCAAACTAGTTGCATATAAAACCATACACAAATACAAAGTTCTATCGTCCATTCTCTGCCTGAATTCGACTATCGTATTCCCATGCATCAACATCATCTATTTGGAGGTATGTTTCTAACCAAAAATTAACTCAAGTGATGAAACAAGATCCACCCCTTCTCTTTTTTTTTCTACGTTCCCTCTTCACATAAAATATTTAGGTGTTTTTTGATGGTATAAGGATCGTTATATCGAAGACATGACATGTTATAGCGACGACATGTCGTTGTCATATGTTTGTCGGCAACACTTCGATGCTAAAGGTCAAAAGTTGTGTTGCCACAAGTTAATCACTATAAATTTTCCTGTTAGTCTCCCATAAGGCTCACTTGGTTTATGTAGTTAAGCTAGGGAAGATGGGTTTGATTCTCCCATTCAGTAATTTATTGTTTTGTATATTTGTATACACAAAATTAATTAAACTTTCTCTCGATTACCTTTTACTATTTTGATGGTATTTCCAGTCTAAGATATATTTTTTTACGTTTTTGCTATCATATGGTTTATCTTCTATACTCAAGAAAATGGGATCATATGTCTCTACGATGGTTTGTACGGTAGGCAAATGGGAGCGAGTTGATGGAGTTATTGAGTACATACCGTTAGGATTTATGAGACGTACCCTCGAGTTTCCAACTTTGACAAGTTATAATCAATTTAAATCTAACTTTGTGGGCAAATTAAATCTAAGAAGCGATTTTGAGATTACTTACCAGTTTCCTTTTCATTCTCAAAATCAAATTGAAACTGTGGTTGTTGAAATATCTGACGACCAAGACCTTATGGTATTTGTTAGAGAGGCACTTAAAGTCTAAAAATCGCATGGACTGGTTACATTGTATGTTGTCGTGTCACGCCCCAACCAAATGCAGCGGAACATGCCGATGTGTAACGATTGCCCATAAGCGCATGACACTATTTAAAGCGATAATATTTAAAACACTCGTTTAAATTTCATAACATCGAAATGTCACATAACATACTTGTTCATAAGATAACATAACAAAATATAGCGAATAAATATTGTTCATTTTTGCTAATATCCTAAAGGTCTTGATGACGTTTTCTCCAACTCCATTGTAGGTTCCCAGCCGGATCTACACAGGAGTATTTCGTAACACAAGGGTGCGGAATCCCCTACGTATATGATACGAGTGTTAATACGATGAACACGTAAATGACAAGCAAACACACGAGTATATAAGAGAATACTTGTTATATTGCCAAGGTAATAACCAATCAACCAAACACGTAACACAAGAGTGTCACTAAACAAGCCGTCCAAGTTACCCATCAAATGAGCCGAAGTTAGATATATATATTAGTGACAACTTCGCCTAACATACTAGGCGAAGTTGACCTAACTTCGCTCAACCCAAGTTCGCCAAAACATAAAAGCAAAATAAACAAGTTTAACACAAAAACGAACAATGTAAACGATTACAGACACAAATAAACACGAGATAATGAACTACTGGCATCATGCACCAACAGACTCCCCTTAGCAGTAGCTTCATATCTCTATCATGTTTCACGTGTCTTGTAACCCAAAAAGCATGCACCATCCGTCTTCAAGCATGAACTCCCTGTCTTACACAGACAGAGACCACCCTCTGGTACTTCTTTGCTTCGTCTTTCCACGCAGGAATATAGAAAATATTCTTATCATTAAGTACCTGCAAATCAGCTTGAGACAAGTTAACCAAGTGCATTGGATCATACAATCTCAGAATCTCCTGTTCATCTTCATCTTCCATAACGGCTTCAGCAGTCTGACAATCAACATACCACCACTTGAGATCCTTCAATGCATCCTTGGGCATCAGCTTCATAGGAACTTCTTTCAAACAACGAATCGGCTTGTACCTCATCACCATCCAGGGTTTACCATCAGCCCGCATACCACGTTCCTTATCTTCAACCAGCTTCCCCTTCTGAGGATTTTGTAACTCAAACTTTTTCTCTTTAATACTCTCATTCCACACAATCTTTCCAACCCATCTTGCAAAATCATCATCACTTCTATTTATTAATCTCAAAAAAGCCAAATCTTTTACCTCGCACTCAGGCAAGGTGTTGAGCGATCTCAATGCCTTTTTAAAATACTGAACCCCATTATATCGCTTTATCACAAACAACTTCAACTGTTCATCATATAACCAGCAAATGATACCTTTCTTCGATTCAGCATAACCTTTGATATTGTAGCTTTTCTTGAACATTGTGGGTACCACTGGCTTCTTTGTCTTGAAGAACCACTGAGCACAACCTTCTTTCCATCTTGGCTGTTCTTCCCATTCAGAATCACCTGACACATTTTCATCTTGAAATACCTTTTCTTGATCAACACCTAGAATATCATGCTCAACACTATCATCAACTATCTCTCCTTCCTCTAACCCACTATCAATCTCATACTATTCCCTGATTTTCTCAATCTCCCTAACCGTCAACTCATCATCACCCAACTCATCGTCTTCATCTACGACCACTGTCTCATCACCTGCACTGCCCGACGGACCAGCAGACTCCCCCTGAGATGTGGAAGTCCCAAGATTTTGTTCAGTTCTTGGCAACTCACTACCTGCATCTTTTGATGCATTGGGATCATCGTCTCTGTCTTGTCTTTTCTTTGTTCTCAGCTCATCACCTTTGCAACTAGTCTCCCCCCTGAGATGCTAAGAACTGCTTCAACTGATCAAACAGCTTACCATGCTCAACAAGCAGTGCAGTCTGAAGTTGATTCTCCGCCACCAGTCGATTAATAGCTTGTGTCTGAATAACGTTTACCCTCGACTGTTCAGTAACCACCCTTTCAAGAGCTGCAATCCTTTCAGAATCAGACAAAGTTGTATCAAAATCAAAGTTCATGTGAGAGGTATCCTGAGCATACGGTGGTGGAATTTCCAGGCTTACAGGAATAGCATATGTAGATTGAGTAGCAACTGGGGATGGCATAGAGACAGATAACCTAGCAGTCGCTCCCAGTGTGGACTCAACAAATCTAGCAACCACCTCTGATGGAGTAAGAGTAGGAGGTGGCAAAGAAACAATCTCCGGTGTTGATAACTGGACAATAGACGGAGCAATACCAGATGATGAAGATACAGGCACCAAAGGTACACTCGAGGTCACCGGCAATGGAACTGCCGAAGAAGCGGGTAACATAGACATACCAGATAACGATGGTGGAGAAAAATGAACAACCCTTGAACTTTCACCGACTTTTGCCTTCTTTGATCTTCGTACCAAACGATACAAGTCTTCCTCAAAATCTGATTCACTATCATCTGAGTCTTTCTTACGTTTGCCATGGATACGTTCTTGTCTAGCAAGAACTCGCTGTGCTTCAACAACATCATCAATGGAGGAATCAGACAAAGTCTCCTCGGAATCCCCCATAGAGGCAACAGACGGAACCACATTCACACCAGAAACTGCAACAATAGAAGCTTGAAGTTCAGCAGCAGGATCAACCCTTTCCATATCAAAGAAACCTTGTCCTCCAAAGGCATCCTCAAGATCAACCTGTTCTTCGGGAGCTGCCACAGGGTCAACAATAGGTGCTGGTTGTACCACGGGTGGTGGTTGAACCACAGGAGGTGGTTGAGGGATATCAGCCTGTTGCGGTACTGGATACATGATTGAGAATCATCTGTAAGAATCGAGGGTACATCAAAAACCATTCCCGTGCCACTGCGCGTCGCTAACGATCGATCTCATAAAATACCATCTGGCTGAAACTGTAAGGCTTGTTGTAAGTTAACGCAATCATAGCAGATTGCATCGTCGCACCCATACCGTCTGTACCAGCCTTGCGACCAGACAAGCACACAATCATCACGTGCATTAAGAACCGCCACTGATCCAATAAAAACCCCTTTCGTCTATGAGAATCCTAACGGACCCGAATACCACATACGAAGAAACACACCATTTCTGAACGTAGCCGGAAAGTCAGTAGGATTCTGAGTCGTCTCAGCCCCAAACTGTAATGCTTCCCTGATTTGATCTGCCGAGAACTGTACCTCTTGGTTGACAGTGGCACGCATAACTGGAGGTTCAACCCTACAGTCATATTCAACGGTTCTCCAAAAGTCTTCAATATTCGGTAGTGAAATTGGAAGAGTAGTAGTAACGGCATGAAAGATAAGTGAGCGAATGAGAAACGAAATGATCTCACGATAGTCATCAATTCCACGAGCATCCGGATCCAAGGTGATATATATGTTGTGACCCGGAAAAAATTATCTTTTATCATCTCCGCCTTCATCACCACCAGTGCCACCAGCACCTGCCACAACAGCCATATCTGCAAAACAAACAGTCTAAGTTAGATCTCTGAAGAAACAGTTCTTAACTTCGCGTTATACCGTTAGCGAAGTTAAGATGTAGCGAAGTTTGTAAGTTCGCTGGAAATAAAACTTCGCTTGATTAGAAGAGTTCAAACACAGAGTTACAAAACTTAAGCAAAGTTGCAAAACCAGGCGAAGTTTATACAATGGCGAAGTTAAAGATAACTTCGCCAAAACCCTAACTTCGCCGTCATAATCGGTGTATCACAATACCCAGTTTAGACGAAGAATGACTGATCAAAGAGTGATAAAATGAATATGGTAGTCCAATTAAGATTCCGAAAACATATTTTCATCAAAACAATCTTAAGACGGATTGACAAAAGAGGGTTAAGGGTTTATTAAAATCGAATTCAAACGGACATTGTGTAACACGTTGATACCCGAGTGACACCAATTATGTATCAAGAGAACATTAGAAACCTTATTAGCCGATGAAAAATGGATTTGGAAGATGATGATTCAAAGGTAAGTTCTCCGAGGGTTTGTTGATTGAAAAGTTTGACCAAGTTTGACCACCCCTTCACTTTATATAGTTTTTGAAAAATCCCAGGGGCGAAGTTAAAATAACTTCGCCATTTAGGCAACTTTGCCCCTTCAGTCAACTTCGCTTAAAGTCAACTTCGCCCATAGTCAAGTTAAATAAAATTTATAATAAACGATCAAAAACAAGTAACCAAGTGTTTATGAAGTCAAACCATAAGACAAAATACATAACAAAAGTTAAAAGGATGGGATCAAATTTCAGTCTTGTAGGAACCCAGCATGTTTTTAGAAAAGATCCGAATAGGAATCATACTGATTAAGAGGTTGTCACACAGATCCATGTTCAGCGGTATTATGACATAAAGAAATAGGTTGTAGGGAGGTATGAAACTTAGTATGGTTTTCATTGCTTCTGTGATACGGATTAGGTTCAATTAAGCTCAAAATTTAGATGGACATCACAAGAGAGATTGTGATGCCTTCTAACTATTCTCAAGGCGTATTTGGCTTTCCCCAGATCATCCCGAGTTGACTTCGACCCGTAGTGTCTGATTAATCAATATTCACATGTCGACTTTCCGATTCGTCTTCCCGAAGTCTCTTATAATTTGAATTATGCTTTCCTGCCTTTTTCTTGTTATTTGAAAGCAGAGAATCGTCATAAGGCTTTAACGAGTATAATCAATGATGATGTTTTTTTAATGAATAAAACTGCAAGTCCCGAATCTGGATCACTACAGACACATAACACTATCTTCGCGGGAATCAGGACACTCACGGGCTCGTGTATGACTGGGTAATCACTTTTCTGCCTATCATTCGGAGAGATATATGTGGAGACATGCACAGCTCAAAATGACTCTCCACAGTAAATCGAGTAGATTTAGTTTGTATCACTGTCACTTTTACGCACCATAGAAAGCTACCATAACATACAATGACTGTTCTAGTGTCTTTTAGGCCTAATTACTTCACCGGTTAGGCACACAAAATCAGTTTATCTATCACTTTCCAAGGTTGGATCAATTTTCATTTTTAACACCAATATTGAAACTTCTTGTGAAGTTATAGATTGAAATGTTATATCATTTCCCAAAAAAAATTTTAAATTCAGATGCCCCGATCAAGTCAAAGTCTTTAGGTAAACGGCTATCCTGAAGATCCAGTGGATCAGCCGGACCGACCATATACGAATATGTGTCCCTCCGACTAAGTATGAACGACTAATTTTAAGCGAAAGAATAAAAACCTATCATAAACCGCCCCGGTCGCTTTCAGTCATCTGGTTAATGACTATCCTTATAGTCTACATGTAGATGTAAGGACCAAACATATTCATGGAATATGTCCATCAAACTTAAGCAACCGACATAATTTTAAGTAATAGTGATGTGTTTTTTTTTTTTTTTTTGTTTAAGAAAAACATGGTTACTCAGGATTGATCATCCCGTTAAGCTCAACAAGTTTTTGAAAACAGGATCGGTCAAACGCTTTTGTAAAAAGATTGGCAAAATTATCCAGTGAATCAACCTTTTCAAGAATAATAAATTTCTTCTCAGCACAATCCCGTATGAAATGATGAAGAATGTCAATATGTTTAGTTTTACTGTGTTTAACGGGATTGTTAGTTACTGAGATTGCAGCAGTGTTATCAATGCAAATAGGAGTTTGAGTGAAATTCAGACCATAATCGCGCATTTGTTGTTGTATCCATAAAACCAGGGAGCAACAGTTAGATGCTGCCATGTATTCTGCTTCGTAGGTGGATATGGCTACAGAGGTCTGTTTCTTGCACTGCCACGACACCAATCTTCCTCTGAGAAATTGACATCCACCGGTTGTTGACTTCCTGTTCTGATTGCAACCTCCATAGTCAGAGTCGGTGTATGCTACCAAATTCAGTTCTCCTCCTTTCGAGTACCAGAGTCCCAACTTAGGCTTTCCTTTAAGATATTGCAAGATCCTCTTCACTCCCTTCATGTGCGATTCCTTCGGGTTGGCCTGAAAACAAGCACAAAGGCAAACTACAAATATAATGCCAGGTCTATATGCAGTTAGGTACATTAAAGAACCTATGATTGCCCGATACTGAGTGGGATCCACATCTTTATCACTGTCGGAATCAGCACCCAGTTTGTGGTTGACGCAGATTGGAGTGTCAAACGGGGTACTATCGTCCATCTTAAAGCGCTTAAGCACATCGTGAACATACTTAGTTTGATGAATGAACATGCCATCCTTCTTTTGATCTACCTGTAAACCCAAAAAGAAAGTTAATTCGCCCATAGCGCTCATCTCAAACCTTTTCTTCATGACTGCTTCAAACTCCTGACACATAGAGACTCGTGAAGCAGCAAAGATAATGTCGTCCACATAGACCTGGACGAGAAAAAAATCACCCCCTTTTCTTTTTACAAACAAAGTACTGTCGATCTTCGCTTTCTCAAACCCATTCTCTAGCAAGTAATCTGACAAAGTTGCATACCAGGCTCAAGGTGTCTGATGTAGGCCATATAATGCTTTGCTCAGTTTGTACACATGATCAGGAAAATCTGGGTCAGGGAAACCCGGAGGTTGTTCTACATATACCACCTCATCGACTTTTCCATTAAGAAACACACTTTTAACATCCAGCTGGAACACTTTCATCTCTTTATGTGCCGCAAATGCCAGGAACAGTCGAATTGCCTCCAATCTGGCCACAGGAGCAAACACTTCGTTGTAATCAATTCCTTCATGTTGATTAAACCCTTTGACTACCAACCTTGCCTTGTTGCGAATGATTACTCCCTTCTCATCTCTCTTACACTTAAATACACACTTTGTACCGATGGCATTTACATCTTGTGGTTTTTCAACTAATAACCATACTTTCATTTTTTCAAACTGTGCCAGTTCTTCCTGCATGGCTTCAACCCACGAGCTATCTTTCAGTGTCATTTGATAATTCTTTGGTTCTATATGACTGATGAAACATGCGTACAAGCATTCATTTATAATACCAATGTCTTTGATGCTTGCATACACGCATGTATTTTCATCCAAAATTCTTCTAGTACGCACACCGTCAGAAGGATTACTAATAACATTTTCCAAAGGATGATTCTTGTGAATTCTGGTAGTTTGTACAGGACCAACTTCCAAATCATTCTCAAGATTTGAAGAGAGTTCATCTGAGTGGTGCTGAGTGTGGAATGGATTGTAGAATTCATCTTCATTCGAGACGGCTGGAGTTTCAACCGCACTTGACGTGATAGGTTTATTTTCATTATATTGGGGACGTTGCACAATGGCCTCCTCTTCATCAAACAGCATCTGAGTTGCCATATTCTCATCTATTTCTGCAAAATCCAAGTAAGGCACATTAAAATATTTGAATAACTTATCATAGTCGAAAGCCTCTGCTGGTCCCATGCTAGGCCTTGGTGATTTGTAACTAGTAATGTCAGTGTTACAGACCATCTCAACCTTGTTGTTTGATAAATTAAAGACTCTTCTGTTGGGTGTCCCAACTACATAGCCAACTAAAATACCTTCGTCAGCTTTCTTACCAAATTTAGAGTTAGTCTTTAATATCGAACATGGGGACCCGAAAGGTTCAAGACCTTTCAGATTTGGCTTCCTACCATGCATAAGTTCAAAACAGGTTTTATTTAATATTTTAACAGTTAAAACATGATTAAGGATATAACAGGCCGTAGCAACAGCCTCAGCCCAGAACACCACGGGAAGTTTAGCATCTGCCAGCATGGTCCTGGCTCCTTCTATTAGAGTTTTGTTATTCCTTTCAGCTACTCCGTTTTGTTGCGGAGTATATGGTGCGCTATACTGATGTTCTATCCCTTTCTGCAAACAAAACATCTCCATTTGGTAGTTCTTGAACTCCGTTCCATTGTCACTTCTGATGAACTTTACTTTTCTCCCAACAATATTTTCCACTTTGGTAATCAAGTTAATTACCAACTGAACTGTTTCATCTTTTGCCTTCAGAAAATAAAACCATGAGTACCGAGAGTAATCGTCAGTTACTACCAAACAATACGATGTTCCTCCTAGACTCTTGACATTTACGGGACCAAAAAGATCCATGTGGAGCAAATCCAAAGTGCTGACATAGAGTTGACTTTCTTGGAGTGGTGTGGCTTCTTTTGCTGTTTTTCTTTCTTGCATGATAAACAATGGTCTTCAAAGTTGAAGTTCTTTAGAGGAACTCCAAGTACCAGCCAATTCCTGACAATGTAGTTCATCTTACGAAGATGAATATGACCCATTATTCGATGCCACAGCTCTGACTCAGACTCTGTAGCTTTTGACAGAAGACATGACTCTTCCGTCGCCATCTCGGTTGACCGCATGTCCATTACATATGTGTTCTTTTCTCTTGGAGCCTTCATCACAATCCAGGTTTCAGGAATCTTGAAACCAGGATAAAGCACGAGTGCCTCATCTTTTTTAAAATGCACGGTGTATTCTTTGTCACAAATCTGAGAGACACTCAAAAGATTGTGCTTTAGCTCTTCCACAAAATTTACTTTCTCCAACTTGATTCTTCCATTAGCAACAGTACCAATACAAGTAATTCTTCCTCCACTTTCTCCCGCAAAACTAACCCTTCCTCCTTGAACAGTCTTCCAATCATGTAACAATTTCTTGTTACCAGTCATGTGCCAGGAACAGCCACTGTCAACAACCCACATATTGTTTACAGCCCTGCTCGACTATTCCTGCACAATTAAAGAAATAGATTAAAAATGGGGGACCCAAGACCTTCTGGTCTTGGGTTGATTAAAACTGTTATCCGGCATCCAGTACCTTGGTTGCCCACGTTCTTTTGAGGAAAGTTCCAATTTGATCTGAAAGGAAAATTTCTAGATGACTGGCTATGAGGCCATCCAAACCTTCGTGAATTTCTAACATTAATGTGATTATAATTGTTGGTTCGGTGGTTCACTAGAAAAAAATGAGACAGGTTTCTTTGAAATCTTGGATTAGTCCAATGATTGAAGTTTGAGGGGTTAGCATTCTTACTAGCTGCATAATTAGTATTCGTTTTATTCTCAGTTTTAGTTGGCCTCATATTTCTAAATTTTCTCTGTTTCAGAGGACAGTCATTGACAAAGCGTCCTATCCTGTTACATCTAAAGCAAATTTTGTTCGAATTATTTGTGTTCTTTTGAACATTTGTGTCAAAAGTTGTTGATGTGCGAAAATATATATATAAATAAAACACAAGTCGCAACTAAGCTTTAAGAAACCAAACAATCTATCTTAGTTCACACAAACGGCAAGTGTACCGATCGCGTATAGCACATATGAGGAAAGTCCGGATATCGAACTTGAAGACACGTGAAAACGTTTATAATTACAAAACTCTAACCAAGACTCACCAATATATTTAATTGATTTATTTTAGAATTTATTTAACTACTTAACTTAACTGAATGAAAATTTTTGACAAAACTTTGAAAACTTTGGTTTAAATTCAATGAATAAAGACGTCTACCTAGGAATGAATCATGTTGATAGAAATAACAAGACAACGGATTGAAAATATTCACGACACCGGTTATAAAAGATGACACAACTAAAACTTGTTTAAGAAAGTCAAATTACCTCTCAGTCTCTCTAACAAACTCCAACTTATTTTAATTGATTTTAAAGAATAAACCGGAAAAACAATTATTAACGTGTTCAAATGACGACTCTCCTCTCGGTCTCATCGACACACTATCCTAATGGAGACAAATACTATGTCACCAAGGATAGAGGAACAATTTAACTTAACCCAAATTAAACCAACTAATTGCACATAAACACTCAAACTTGACAAGACAAAAACCCGCTCTCGCGCGGTCTTAATTCTAACAAGTAAAAGCAACGGGACAATATTACTTCTTATCACCTCTCGGTCTCAAAGGTGTATTTTAACTGATTTTAGATGATTTATATTACCCACTTATCCCTACGGTTGTACACCCCGCAATTAAACCCTAAACACCAAGTCAAGAGTCTAACAAGCAATTAGGGATGGCAAAAATCCCCGAATCCGACGGGGAAACCCGAAAACCGGCTTATTTCGGGTCGGGTCGGGTTTTGTTTTTTCGGTTTCGGGTCGGGTTTCGGAGATTGTTTCGGGTTCGGGTTCGGGTTCGGGTTCAGGTACCCCCGCCCCGACCCGCCCCGATATAATATATATAAATATAAATATAAATAATATATATATATATATTAAAAACCTACATCCAGTTTCAATTTCATATCTGCATATTGCCCCGCCGCCCCCGATTGTGTGATTCACACTTCTCTCCGGCCGACGCGGCCGTGAATCCAGCTCTCCGGCAATCCAGCTCTCCGGCCCACTTCTCTCCGGCCGACGCGGCCGTGAATCCAGCTCTCCGGCAATCCAGCTCTCCGGCCGACTTCTCTCCGGCATGATTTTTCGGCCATATAGACTTGGTTTTATTTCCTTTGTAACACATTGTTTCAGCTTTCATGTGTGTGATGCAGAAGTTTATTTCGATAAATGTTCAGTTATGTGATGAACCAATTTCGGGTCGGGTCGGATCGGTTTCGGGTTTTTGGGTTCGGGGACGGGGCGGGTCGGGGGGGTACAAAAAACCAAACGGGGAATCCCCGAATTAAACCCGACGGGTAATGGGGCGGGTACGGGGATGGTTTTTGGTTTCGGGTTCGGGTTCGGGTTAAGCAAAACCCGCCCCAAACCCGCCCCGTTGCCATTCCTACAAGCAATCTATTAATCAAAACCAATTCAATTAACTAATGCAAGAGGATTATAAGTAATAAAACATAAAACACAGCCATCACACACAATCTAATTTATGGTTTAGTTAAACTTTACATCAATAATTCAAATCTTGAACATTAACAATCCATTATACAAGTCTAAACTACTCAACAATCATCTATCCTAGGCAGAACAAGCAAGTTTAGCCTAACATTGATTTTGGACAGCCATGCATGCTTAAGAAAAACATCACAAACATCATCATAAACATAATCAAACTCATTCAAGATTCAAACACAATCAATCACAAGTCAAACTATCAATCAATTGTAAAACAATTCAAAGCAAAAGACCAATTCAACAAAGTTAGGGTTCTTGAACAATAACAAAAGTTTAAGATCAATTACTTAGGGTTTATGGCTGAGATTTATGATGTATAAGGTCCCTAGCAGCTGCACAAGATCACCCGGAGCCTCCTTCTTCTTCTCCAGCCGCTACAGCCACCAACAGCCGCTTTTTTTTCTCTTTTTTTCTTCCTGCTACAGTTGCTCCGATCGGACCTGTTGGCTGAAGTTAGGGTTTTGTATTTTCGGGATTAGGGCTGGCTTAATGGCTGAAAACTCTTTTAATTAACTTAATATAATATTATATAAGGCTTTTAAGATGTGGGCTTGGGTCGGGCCTTGACTTATAAGTTTGAAAGTTGAACAATTAAGCCCCTAAACTCTTCAATTTAACTCTTTTTCCACCAAACTTCATAACCTACAAGAAAACAATCATCTTTGTAATATTAAGCATAAACAAACCATAAAACTTAATAATTAAACTAAAAAGCAATTAAAACATGATAAAAATGATACAGAAAGTAAATGTGTATTACAACACATCAAACATCCCCACACTTAAACCTTTTTCGTCCCTAAAAAAGTCTAATGCAGTTGGATCAGAATCGGAAAATCAAAGTTAAATCAAACATATAGGTTATATTTTAACGCTCAGAAAAACGCAAAAACCGCGATCATCGATATTGTTGTCCACCTAAACCCATGCCTTAATCTTTACCGAGACAAATAAGATCCGACAATAATATTACTTAGTGGTTTACACAATTAAGACCCGCTTATTTTCTGCTTTTACCGGACCAGACCACCCCAACTTGACTTAAACCTCAAAATTAGCAGAATTAAAACTTTGTTGCTCAATATTTATGAATAGTTAAGACGATCAAGGGTATTGTTTATCCACCTAAGCTTAAGCATCAAAGTCTACCAAGCAGCCATTAGATATGATTAAGGTTCAATTATTTATAGCTAATGCTCCCCACAACATAACATACCCCCGTTATCAAGCAATACCCCAAATCCATAACCATAGGTGAGTATGCAAAATTTTATTTGTAGGCTTACATGTAGCGTGTCCCTTGTGGTCCGTTTCTTAATGGTAATGAGACGCGAGCAAGGGGACCCCACATGGCTAACAGCGTGGATGATCAAGTCTGTAGTGTATTTGTACTTTCGTACTTTTGTGATCATGTTTATAGACTTATAAGGGTTTGCTCTTTGGCTTTATTTTAAATATCCACAACCCCACTTAGGAATTGTGAATACCCAGCTAAATAGATTGCATACAGACCCATGGTCTCCGGACCCGAAGCATCCCATCAATACAGGATTTAAGGTTATAAAACATACGCCGATGAGGTGTAAAACACTAAACTAGCATTTTAAGATTATATCACAGGCTACAACGCATACTCTATACGTTAAACCTACCCAAGCATCATATGATAACGTATTCAGATTTTTAAAAACTCATGATATTTCCACTTTTTCATACCAAAATTTGAGGCTTGAGTATGGCTCGACCTTTCATTGCTTATTTTTCCACGGACAAAACGCTTTACCCACAAAAGATTTCCGTTTAACCGTTTTATCGAATTTGCCCTTTCATTTTCAAGGCTGAGCCTACCGACACATCCCAAGTTAAGTGCGTTTTCTTTTATCTCATATTATTAGTAGTTTGAAAAACTGATTTTCGATAAATATCATCATCTCCCACTTAATGCAAAAGAAACTAAAAACAAGGGACATTTTTTTATTTATTTATTTTTATTTTTTTTTCAACTTAGACATCGTACGAAAACGAAAAGCGAGTGAAAAATTTTTTATTATTATTTTTTTAATAATAATTTTTTTTTTTAAATTTTTTTCTACAACTAAGTAAAATAAATTCTCATCCCCACACTTAGAACGAAATCGTCCTCGATGAGAATAAGGAAAAGAAATAAAACAAAAATAAAACGTAAAGCATAAAATTAAAAACTTTAAAGAACAGAAATTAAAATATAGAACGGGTTACTCCCCTGGTTTAGATGCAAATTCTTTATCAGCTGTGTATGACTCAACGAACGACCGTATAGCATTTCATTTGCGGCCCGCAACCTCGGGTGAACCAGTTCCAAAACGCCATCAGAGCTACCATGCGCATAATAATACCTGTAACAACTCAAACTCGCTCGCATGTAGCGGCGTACAAAACAGAAAACAAAAACATAAGAAATAAACATATTTTTGTGTTTTTGAATTTTTTAAATTTTTTTTTAAATATTTATTTTTTTTGTATTTTTATATTTATAAAATAAAAACAAATAAAAACAGATAATAAAGATAATCATAATACAAACTCTACAACTCGGGCTGTCTCCCGAGTGATGCATCCATCACGACTATTCCTCGGAGAATGAGTCAAGGTAGAACACCTCGACTGTCTGATCAGTTATCGGCTCTCCTATGTAGTGCTTCAATCTATGGCCGTTCACCTTGAACTTCCCGCTTCGATCTTGTATCTCATTCGTGCCATACGGGACAACCTCAGTGACCGTGAACGGTCCTGACCATCGGGATGTCAACTTTCCCGGGAATAACCTCAATCGTGAGTTATACAGTAAAACCTTATCTCCACACTTGAACTGCTTATTACCCTTCAATTTCCTGTCATGCAGTTCCTTCGTATGCTTCTTATACCGAAATGATTGTGCATATGCGTGATCCCGGAGCTCCTCTAATTCATGTAATTGATGGAAATGATTACCCTCTGCGGCGGGTAAATCAAGATTAACCCTTTGAAGGGCCCATGAAGCGCGGTGTTCCAATTCAACAGGAAGATGACAGGCCTTCCCATAAATCATCCGAAATGGTGTGGAACCAGTCGGAGTCTTGTAGGCTATACGGAAGGCCCACAGAGCGTCATCTAATTTGTCGGACCAATCCCGACGATTTGAACCAACCGTTTTCTCGAGAATTACGTTTGATTTCCCCGATTACTCACTTCCACTTGCCACTAGTCTGTGGGTGGTAGGCGGTCGCAAGCCGATGGTGACCCCGTAACGCTTCAACGCCTTATCCATCTGCGAGTTGCAAAAGTGAGTACCTCGATCACTGATCAAGGCTTTCGGGACTCCAAAACGAGCAAATAGACTTTTCAGAAAACGGACTACCACTCGGGCATCATTGGTGGGTAGAGCTTTGGCCTCAACCCATTTAGACACGTAATCGACGGACACGAGTATGTATTTGTTTCCACGTGAAAGATGGAAACGGTCCCATGAAATAAATAGCCCAAATATCAAAAACCTCACAAACTTGAATGGCATTCTGGGGCATTTCGTTTCGTGAAGAAATGTTGCCCGACACGCTGGCAACGATCGCAACTCTTAACGAACAGGTGAGCATCCTTAAAGATAGACGGCTAGTAAAAACCAGAATCAAAGACTTTCTTTGCCGTAGAATTCACACCGTGGTGACCTCCAGTCGGTCCCACATGACAATGGCTCAAAATTTGCCATCCTTGCTTGACATCTACACACCTTCTAATAGCTGATCAGCACCAATGAGGAAAAGATATGGATCGTCCCAAAGGTAAAATTTGATGTCAGCAAAGAATTTCTTCTTTTGCTGGTAAGGCATCTTTGGGAGGTATCCGTCAGCGAGATAATTCGCGAAATCAGCAAACCATGGGAAAACCTTCCTCCTGTGTAGTAACGAACATCAGACTCTCCGTCGGAAAACGATCGTCGATCCTAACTCCCGAATCTCCTAAATCAACTCCCTCTAGTCGTGAAAGATGATCAGCAGCCACATTCTCGGCCCCCTTTTTATCACGGATCTCTATATCGAACTCTTGAAGCAAACAGGATCCATCGGATAAGACGAGGCTTAGCATCCTGCTTGCTGAAAAGATATCTAATAGCGGCATGAGACAGGACTTGTGACATCCTCATTTTAGTAACACAACCTCATCTTTTATCTCACCAGATTCAGAGGATTTGTCCGAATTTGATGAGACAGGACTTGTGACATCAGAACTTATCTGACTCGCTTCACTCGCATTAACTTTGGTATCTTTAGTAGAGACTCTGATTGGAACTGTCTGACTAATTTCAACATTAACAGATTGCTGATTACCAGGATTATAAGTATAGTTATTATTATATGGTGGTGGAACTTCCGTGAATCCAATTCCCCCTTTGTTGATCAGGGAACGTTGAACACTTAGAATATGGTCCAGCATCGCAGTAGAATTTCTAAATTGTCCAATTTTCCTGTTCAGTTCCACCACTTTCACCTAGTAATCAGCTATCTGTTTATCCTTTTCAGCTATTAGTTTGGTCTTTTCTTCTAACACTTCATAGCTAAGATCAATCACTTGTATTTTTTCAGCTAGGGTGGCTTTAAGGCTTCTGATGTCTTTTTCACTAGCTTTTATTTTTACCGAGTAGCTATTTTCTTTAGTTTTAGAATAGTGATGTTCCTCTTTTAATAATTTTAATTCTTTATCCAAACTAACATACTGATCGGTTAAGGCTTTTAATTGATCAGATAGTTCTTCACATTGTTCACAGTGAGGTTCAGAATATACCTCTGAGAGCTGATCATTTACTTCTGCCATGTATGCCTGGTTCTCCACTGGTTCTCGGTTGCCTCTTTCAGTCTCTATGTTCACTAGATTTGCCTGTTCAATCACCTTCTTAACTTGTATATTCCAATTGTATCCTTCTTTCTGTTGAGATACCATGGCCTTGATTTCATTCCACTTCCATTTTGTTGAGTAGGCCTGGTCTGACTTTGTTCGACTCTCTCATTTGTACATTCTCTAGTAAAGGGACCATTTTGTTGACAGTTTTAGCAGCGAACCTTTGACTTGTCGAAACCCGGTCTCTCTCCAATGAATTTTCTACCAGTCTTCTTCATAAACCTTTTCACCCTTCTCACAATCATTGCCATTTGCCACTGCAGATCTATTTCCTCCATGTCATCAGCATCTATCTGATCATAATCCTCATCCAACGTTGCAGGTTCGACAATCTTTCCCTTGATGTAATTCTCATATGAGGAGATGAAAGATGCATAAAGAGCAAACTGTTGTTCAGCTGATTTCACACTCATAGGCATCTGTGAGTAACTTTTGTTGGAGGCATTGGCTGAGGAGTTACCAGCTGAGGATTGAGTTTTTGACGAACTACTTCCACCCGCTACAAAGCATATGTCACCATCCATATTCATCACCACATGACCATCTTGTGTATAGTTTGGTTCACCTCCTGAGTAATACGCAGTTGATTATGATTTAGAGCTAGAGTTTGGAGACCCTTTCGCACCATACATTCCCGGATCTTGAACCTAATCAGTAGGCGTCTCCTTTCGAGACACGTTAAGTTCAAAATTACCTAACTTATTAACCACCTTCTCCAAGTCAAAGCTCTCAAAATCTTTATCTTCTCTCATCAGACCTGTGTACATCTCCCATTTTGGTGGGAGAGCACCGAGAAGCTTTTACACTATCTCTTCTTCCTTGTATTCAATGGAGTAGTTATTCAACTCGGCCATCAGGTGATAATATCGTGTTATGATGTCATCAAGTGATTCATTTTTCAGATACTTGAATACAGAGAATTGAGTTTTCAACAGTTTCGTCTTGGAAGTACGTATCCCAACGTTTCCTTCATATCGATTCTCAAGTGCTTCCCACAATTCTCGAGCAGTTTTGTACTTCTTGAAAGTATGGAGAATCTCTTGAGGAAGTGCCATTGTAATGGCTGCTTGTGCTTTACTCTTTGCTTCATACATTTTCTTTTCATTATCCTCCATCTTACTATAATTATTAATTTGCTCTCGACCTTCGAACTCAGTAGTCGGTGGAATGTATCCATCTTGAATGCAGACCCACATCTTTGCATCTTGATACTTCACATACTGTTCAAACCTATCTTTCCATGTAACGAAATCAGTACCTTTAAGCAGTTTTGGAGCTTTAGTTGCTGAACCAGCTTCAACCTCCATCTTTACCAGTTCTGTGATGTTTATCGAAGTCATACTTGAACTATACGAGACTTAGAATTCAACAACAAAATTCTGTGAACAGTGAGCAGCGAAGTTATTATAACTTTGCTAGCCACCAACTTCGCTAGCTACCAACTTCGCAGTCTATAACTTCGCAGATCTTAACTTCGTTGACCTTAACTTCGCTGACCTTAACTTCGCCAAAACCACCAACTACGCCAAAACCCTATATCTTCGCCAAAAACCCTAGATCGGATGACGGCAACTTCGCCTAATGAACGAAGTGTTTTGCAGGTTTTTAAACGATTGATTCTGTAGGTCGCGAGAGTGATGGGAAGGTGCAATTGATGAGTATTGAAGAGAAACTGACAAAGGAGAGGTATTTCAACGTAAAACAGTTCCGTGAATGATCTAACGGAACAATTTTAACACTCGTGTGATAATCCCGAACCACGCAATCACGAGCAAAATGCTCTGATACCAATTGTAGGTTCCTAGCCAGATCTACACAGGAGTATCTCGTAACACGAGGGTGCGAATCCCCTACGTATACGATACGAGTGTTAAGACAATGAACACGTAAATGACAAGCAAACACACGAGTATATAAGAGAATACTTGTTATATTGCCAAGGTAATAACCAATCAACCAAACACGTAACACAAGAGTGTCACTAAACAAGCCGTCCAAGTTACCCATCGAATGAGCCGAAGTTAGATATATATATATATATATATATATTAGTGACAACTTCTCCTAACATTCTAGGCAAAGTTGTCCTAACGTCGCTCAACCCAAGTTCGCCAAAACAAAAAACCAAACTAAACAAGTTTAACACAAAAACGAACAATGTAAACGATTACAGACACAAATAAACACGAGATAATGAACTACTGGCATCATGCACCAACAGAAATCAACCTAAATGCAAACCTGTAACATTTCATAAAATAAAGTTTATCAACACAAAATTTGGTGAGCAATTCATAGTTTTGAGCATATATGTATGTAATAAGAAAAGCCACAAACTTGTATACGAAATAACAAATAAATAGCAATAATTTGGATAATATGAGGTTGCTAATAAGAATACATTAGCGGCACCGTCTATAAGAGAATACCAAATAGATTCGGATTTCATGAGGTCGTTAATAAGAATACATTAACGACACCTTGCTATAAGAGAATACCAGATAGTTCACGGGTTTATGAATCAACCCTTTAAAAGCGATAAAACACATAAGCATATAAACATATAAGAATAGAACACCAAATCGAGCATTTATTTAAGTAAAGTATACAATAACGGTTGTGGTTTAAGATTCAAGTATAAAGAATTTAATTCGAATAAGTATGAAATGTCACCCCCAAAACGAAAGATGGAAAACAGGGTATGAAAGTACTCACATTCAAGCATTACACTTGGTTCGGAAAAAGTCAAGTAAACGGAAGGACGGAGTCTAACGAGCACGGCCTAAATAAAAATAAAATTCTTGTATTAGAAATGTTGTTTTATGAAAACTTTAAAATAAAAGACACGAAATGTAAACAATTAAAGTTTAAGGTTTATAAAGTAACAATTTTAGAAATTATAGAAATAATCCTATAAAAATGTAAGTTTGCTCTAAACCGGGTTAAAGTGTCTAATCTTAATATTTATTCAACCTATGTTAAGTAATAAGGTGGGTAAAAATGCAAGAATGCAAGTCCCTTTGGAATAAAGATACTAAAACGGGTTTTAACGAGTGTTCGGGTTATTGGTTCGGGTCTTGGTAATTGATCAAACCCAAAGTCAACTTTCCAAAATATTAAATGTTATGAGATAACTCATAAAAATATATTAACACTTAACCAAGTATGTAGTTCTATTGTTTTAGAACTAAACACGCACGTTAAGCGAGTGTTTGGTTTTGTCAGTCCAAACTGGAACTACATGACCAAACACTCGTTTATAAGATCAATTTGGATTCAACATTTCAAGTACTTTAATAAAATATTTAAAATAAGTTTGTAAAGTATTTTTAAATAAATATACAATTCTTGATAGCTAAAAACACACTTGTGTGTATTAAGCGAGTCAAAATTGGTTTAGTTCGGTTTGGTTTCCATCTCACAATAAGTTCATAGATAGTTTCCACATGCCCAAATATTACAGAACTTGTATAATAACTTATAAATGATGAAACTTAGGTTTTACAACCAAAAAGTTAGCAATAAAGTCTTTAAACGAAAGTTCGGTTTTCGGTTCGGATCTAGTTTCGGGTTAAGACCGAGTTTAAAATCTTCAAAACCATAACCATAGAAATTAAAATAATGATTTTAGAAACTTAAATCCAACATAAAGCATGTTTAAACAATTATTTAACAAACCTAGTAAACAAAGTTCGGTTTACGGTTTGGAGTTCTTTACGGTTAAACCGAGGCATAGAATCTTCAAAACCATAACCATGGAACTTGATAAATAAGCAAGATAAGTATAAGTTTGCATGGTTAGTAAGCAATAATAAAGTTAGATGGTTAGATGCGGAAAGTATATAACAAAGACCACGAAAGTCCTCCATGTGGCCTTGCCTTACGAGGCCTGAAACTTAACCAACCGGGGCCGGATAAGTAACTACCAAAGGTAAAAAGGGTTGTATTATATATATGTTGTGCCATATGATTCAAGTATTAAGTTAGACTACGTTAAGCAAACAAAAATGAAAAACTAGCATAGTTTGACTTTGGAAGTCAAACTTGACATAAACTTAAAAATAACCTTGAATGATTTTTGAATTTGAGTGAGGGAAGAGTTTATGAGCAGGGATTTATGTTAGGGAGAGCCTTGTATTTATAGGATGAGCTTAGAGGGGTTAAACAAGTGTTTCAATGGTTAAAACTCGGATTTAATGGACCAAAGAACCAACAAGGGAGACCAAAATGTTGGCTGCTGCAGGTTCAGCTCGCGCTACGCAACCAGGAGCAGGTCCCCCGTCGCGCGGCACGGCGGGTAGGGCTGGAACATTTTTTACAACTTTCAAAAAATGACATTTTGGCCCCCGAAGTTCGTTGTAAGTGTTTTTAACGCGATTTAAGGCCCGAAAAGGATGTTTTCACTTTTCAGGACACAACAAGTGTAAAACAATATTGTAACATAAAAACCATCATTTTTATTATATCATAAGTTTCGATTTACTAAACGGGTCGGGTTACATGATAAACGGATCATAAACGAATATAAACGAGTACAAACGGGGCACGGGACCCGACTTTGACGAGTGTCACATGTCGAGCCAGGTCCGAATGGTAAACATGCTATTTAAAGCTTAATCCTGGTAGACTTTTCATCGTTTTTTATGTTTTGCATTGATAAGTTAATTTTCAGTGACCCATGCATTGCATCATTTGTTAGTAAACTATGTTTTGAGAATTTATCTTTAGTTTTTAAATTTAATTGATTGTGTTGTTTATCAAGTGATCAAAAACTAAATAATTTATATTTTGAAAATACGCATGTTAGTTGTTATGAACTATATAAACTCGACACCTAAACTATGATACTATGATATAAAACTTAGTGAACTAAAACGAAATTATGAGCACGTACAATGAACATTTGGGCCAGAGACCACAAGGTCCCGAATTCGAATAATATCCTAACCATATACGGTGTTGTAGTTGGGATTGGTAACATACCTGATTACCCGACCAGATAACATTTACCTATATAATAGCAATTTGTTCTTTAAACAAGCAATGATCAAGAACAAATTCTCCTTCCTCTATATCATATGCATTAACTTAACTCTAAATAATCCCTGCCTCATCAACAAACATCATGGTTTTGACCTTATGAGTCTCAACAGGCAAAGAACCAACATATTTTTCATGAACAACCACTTGTTGACCCGAATACCCCCCCCCCCCCCCCCAAAGTAGATGTACCAGATGATGTAAAAGGTTGCTTATCACCACTAGTATTTCCCGCTTCTAGATCATCGTCTTTTTTTATATTAAAACAAATATTAACCGTGTATCAAGAAATTATACCACTAAATTTGGCAAGTATTTAGATTTAAATAACATTAACACTTATATGATTTGTCAAGTCTATCAGACACATCAATCATTTGAACTTATAACTTTTGAGTCTAATTTGTCCATATGCTAGGCACATTAAGTTAATGTACTGTCATTTCCCATTTTGTTTTTTTTTTTTGAACGGCCAACAAGCATAAAATGTCTAGGTACTCTGTACGGGATGACCCAATGGCTAAAAGCCACCGCCAGCTGGCCCAACCCAGCCGTATGGAGCCCTTAAGCACTCCAATTTATCTACAGTTCTGGAGAAAACGCACCCGCCTGAATGCCCACTGGTGGTAAAACCTGATGCTCTCAGGATCGAATTTGAATCACATAGATCTCAATCTTCCTTCATTGAGCCACTCATGTCCCCCATAAAATGTTGTAAGTGAGAATTGAACTTGGGTCTTCATTAAGAAACTCAAGTTCTATACCACTACACCACATTGGAAGTCTAGGATTTGGTTGGATCAAATTTCTCAAATTTTTAATTTTAAATATTTTTCATAATACTGAAAACACACTCTTTTGTAGTAGTCTATAATCCCCCTCCCCCGTAAATATATAAAAAAAAATATCAAACTGCACAAACATAAAAATGATCAACCGAGAGATTGAATTTCCAAATCCCACCGGAATTTTTTCTTTGTTCAAATCTGGTGAATATTTACCGTCGTTCACTTGGTTATTTTCCACTGAAATTGTGCCGTGGAATTCGGGAGAACTCTTTATGCCCTTAGAGCATTCCCAACATGTCACACATCCCCATCTCTATAATTACACTAAAAACATCATATTTCTGTCATGTTTAATTAAATAATGTTTTTTTATAAAAAATTATCATTACAATTTCTACCTTCTCTACTCACAACCAATTTCAACAAATATTAAAAAATTAGGCTATTGACCCATGGGTGCCAAGGGTAAAAATATAAATCGTCCAATAAACACAAAATTTCAAACAACATATTTTTGAAGTTGTTATTTGGGCCGTAATGTGACATTTAATTGCAATTCATAATCCTACGGGAAAATAAATATTAAAAAAACATTAAGTTACAAAAGAAAAAGAAACAAAGTATAATGTTCTGAAACATAATTTAAAACTTGAATATATGAAATTCATAAACTACTAAATATGTCCTTGTAAACCATGTTTGTTGTCTTGTTTGTAACCTTACGTTGGTAATAAAAAATAAGCATTTTAACACCGTATTTGCTCTTCACATTTGATAAAGCCACATATAATTGACCATGTGTAAAAACATGGTCTCTCAAATATATTTCGACTCTTGCCAAAGACTGTCCTTGACGTTTGTTAATGATTATTGCAAAACAAACTAAACTGAAACTGAAAACTGACTTCTCTTGAATTTAAATAGAAGGTTCTTGTCTGAAGGTGTTAGGCCATGAAATACATGTTTTATAAAAGTATGTTTGTAGTAGGTTTGTGTGTTAAAAAAAGTTTTTGTGTGGTAAACTAAGTTGTTAAACATCAAGTTAGTGATATATGTTTATAATATAAAAAAAAACATATGATAAACTTAGAATGCCATAAACTATAAACGAATTACAAAAAGTCAATATAAACCATAAATTCATACGATTTATCAATATCCAACAACATAATCAAACTAATATATATGAATAAAATGTAGCAAAATAGAACACACTTGAACACAAACTTAAAAAAGAAGTCTTCAAACATATTGTTAATTGAATTGAATAATAATTATTTGTATGACGTTAAGAGAGAACATAAAATAAGAAACATCTTAAGAATTATTAAGAATGAAAAAAAAAAGCCATAAACTAACCAAATTTAAGAAAACAAAACAAAGACTAAGATGTCTTAAGATCCGGTTGACAGAATGTTATCCCACAAAACATAGTAAACAATAGCTTAATATTCATAACAATAAGTATTATAATGAAAAGAAGTAATAATTCATAAGAAACTGTTAAATACACCATTAGGTTATTGTCCCGTACATGATACGGGCGGGAATATAGAAATAATCAAGTAAACACATATATAATTTAAGCGACAAGGTATTTTTTAATATATTTTTTTAGACGGCAACATGATTTTTAATTGCAATTCATATTCATACGCAAACAAAGTATTGAAATACATAAACTTACAAAGAATGGCTTTACATAGTAGACAGAATTACAAATTTTGTCCTTTAAAAAAAAACAAATTACGGTTCGTGTCCTTTTTTTAGTTTTCTTGCAGGCGGTGTACTTTAAACTTTTTTTTTCTACACGTTATGTCCTTTACGCTAACTGGGTTAGAAAAACTCAGTTAAGTATGACATGTGCCAGGCATGTGATGGGCATAATTGTAATTTTTCCGCATTAACTACTTAGATCAAAACCAGACACGTGTTTCAAATCCATTGGCTAAAATCACTTTCTCAATCAAACCCGTCATCTATGACATATTTTAAGAAAAACTCGTCGTTATTGAAATCCATGGAAGACCAAGTTTGCACTTAGGGATGGCAACATACCGGGTATTGGTAATTCCATGTCGTTTGTAAAACAGTGTCACATAGTCGGCCCATTACCTTCGGGTATTTATCGGTTAATTACTCGTCTGATATCGGGTATACCAATGGAATTTTCAAATACATTTTTTTATCATTATAATTATTTTATACATTTTATTCATACAACATTTGTACAAATAAAAATACATTACACTCCATATATATATATATATAAGTGTTAGTAAATAATATCATTATAATGTTCATATTTTGTATATATACTTCACAATATACAAATACAAAAAATTTTCGTGTATGTGATTTGGGTATAAGATTCGGGTAAACAGGTATGCATTTTCTGGTAATCGGACCGGGTATCATCTAATTCCATACACGCAAAAAAATTAAATTCTAATTTCATACCCGCCCCATACCCATCGGGTTTCGGTATACCCAACCCATTTATTTATTTCGGGTTTTGGGTATACCCATCAGACTCGGGGGTTTTTTCCATCCCTATTTGCACCCAAATACTTTGAGTCCCACCAACTTTGCACCAAATCTGTCTTATGAAAAGTGGTCGCCAGAGAAGGTTTTTAAGTTGCTTTTGTCTCCGTCGACACCCACCAACTTCCCACCATTCCTCCTCAAGCTCTTCCGGTGACCCCATTTTTTCTGACCACATGCAACTTCCGCATAACACCATAAAACCAACACAACTTCCACACCAACGCTACATCACCATCATGAATCCAAGACCACCATGTTCAACTAGATCTCCCTTTTAAATGAAAAGAGTAGGGTGGGTGGATAATCACCGCCTAAGAAGAAAGCGAGACTCACCGGATTTGTTGGAGGTGATGAAGAGTGGTCCTCAAGGTTGGTGGATTGTTATAGATGAAGAAGATGGTGAGCGATGGTTGCCATAGTAGGGGTGGCCGACGGTATCGAGATGGTTATTGGAGTAAGGATGGGTGCCGGAGTGGGTGGTGAAGAATATGGGGTTATTGAAGAAAATGGGTTGTTTTACTTGTGGCTCATACTTGATTTTTCAAAAATTATTGATGTATCCCCAAAAATGGACGGAGCCAATGAGCTTGCTTCAAATTTTGCTGGGGATGACGGGTTTTGGACACATGGCATACTTTTAGTGGTTGTTGAATCTCGTTGGCGCGATTATAAATGTGTCGCTGCCGATGAATCTGGAAAGACTTTTATGAAATCTTAAAAAAAGGTCAACTTAAATTCTCTCTCCTAAATTAGACTGCTTTGGTAATTTGTATAAGCCTCTTATGATGTGTTATTTTCACAACACTATAAACTAATATTTTCATCATTGATTCAACTTTTTTTATAAGTCTATTAGATAACTGTTTTACCACGGGTGGCAAAACAAACCAAATGGGTTGTTTTGGATTAGTATGGATAATTTTTAAATTTGAAATGGGTCAAGATGGATCAAAATAATTTTTCAAGGAGGTCAAGATGGGTTGAGAAAATGAACCCAACCCCTAAACGTCTTCTTGCCCTATTGTTTTCCGTTCAACTCATTTCAAAATCTAAGATTGTTAGACCATGTGTAGTAGGCTGAGTTTTGGCCACCAAAGTTTCCTACAAAACGCCACATGATTTATCCTCCGACCAATCAGGTTTTTTCCCGTAAACTCCAACCAATCAAATATTTATGTTATCTATGTATAATTTAATTTATAATAATTGAGTAATTATTGCAAGGGCTTTTTACCATTACACCACTTTTTGCAAAACGACCAATTCCTAACTTAGACGCCACGTGTCAAAACGCCCATATGTGAAGATTTATGACAACACATGATCTTATAAAAATGGATCTTACCTCAATCTCTTATTCGAATTGTTTGTTTAGATGTAAGATGTTTAGATAGTATCAAATAAACCAAGCTAGTGGTTGTGATTAGTGATTTATTTATCTTAAAAGTGATGTTTCGATTATAAATCTTTTATCATTAAGTTATATATTTTTATAATGAATATTTTGAGTCCTGAAGAGTGAAGACTCTTAGGTGCTGCTTGTTTTTTCAGATGTAAAATGTGTGTAGTTTGTAGACCATATATGTAGGCATTTGTAGAATAAGATGTGGACTAAACCTATGTAGTCTGCAAGAAAAAGACTGTTTGTTTTTTAACGTCTGTAGATTGCTAAAATAATTAGTGGTGGTGTATGAACTGTGGAAGTGGGTGGTGGTGGTGGATGGTGATAGTGGTAGTGGATGGTGGTGGTGGACATAGATGATGGTGGTAAGTGGTGAACGGCGGCGGTGGTGGTGATTGACGGCGGTGGTAGATGGTGGTGGTGGGTGATGGATAATGGTGGTGACGGGTGGTGGGTGGTGGCAGTGGACGGTGATGGTGGCCGACGGTGGGTGGTGGTGGTGATGGACGGTGGTGGCGAAAGGTGGGTGGTGTTAGTGGATGGTGATGGTGGCCGACGGTTGCTGGTGGTGGTGATAAACGGTGGTGGTGGTGGTGGCGAACGGTGGGTGGTGGTTGTGGTGCACGGTGGGTGGTGGTGATGTTGGATTGTAAGTCTTGGTAGGATGTGAAGAAGTGCAAAGAAGTTGGATATTTTTTAGAAGGGATTACTCTATAAAATAGTAACCAAGTTTTCAAGTTGTTCTAATCAGGTCACTCATAAAATCTTTTGTTCCAATCAGGTAACTAAAGTTTTTTTTTTGTTCTAATCTTAGATATTTTACCTGGATAGCAGGTTTTGTAGGTTTTTTTTTAGTTTTAAATAATTTGATATTGCAATATATTTTTGTAAAAAAATTGAGAAAAATAACTTTTAATTTACGAAAAATTGCAAAAAAATATCTGAAAAATTGGGAAAAAAAAAAAACTGAAAAATTGAAACACAAAAAATGATCTTAATTTTTTGTGTGTTGCATTTTTTCAGTTTCTTTTTTCAAATTTTCGCAATTTTAAAATTTTTTCCTCAATTTTTATTAGTTTTGTCAATTTTTAAAAAAATATTTTGCAATGTCAAATCATTTAAAATTAAAAAAAACTACAAAACATACTATCCAGGTTAAATATCTAGGATTGAAATAAAAAAGAAACTTTAGTTACCTAATTAGAACAAAAAGTTTTATGAGTAACCTAATTGGAACAAATTCAAAACTTGATTATTATTTTATAGATTAATCTCTTTTAGGTTTTTTTTTTTTTTTTTTTTTTTTTTTTAACTGTGTCTTAAGGGAAAGGGAAAAAAAATCTATTAAACAAAAACAAACATATCCTTAAAACAATCTTATCTATCCCGGTTTATTTAAACCAAAGTATATAAGCAAGATAACCAACCAAATCCGGCAGTTGAGGCGATATTTTAACTTTCCATCAGGCTTCTGGATCTGTCCGCCAGGACAGAAGGAAGCTATCTATCGATGGCCTCAATTCCTCAGCTTCTACGCCCTATAACCCTTTCCAAACCGTCATCCGCCATCGTGTTCAACCACCAGCTGGCGTGTCTAACCTCATCTTCTCGTATCTCCACACCACCGTCCTCTTGCCACTTCCCGGTTTCTACTTCCAGAACCACTCTCATCGTTGCCGCCGCCGCCGCAGCTGCAGAAGCTACCTTGACCAATAATTCCCTGCCGGTCGGTACTGCCTGTTAATATGACACACGTTTTAGACCTGTTTATTTTCGTGTCTAAACTAAACTATTGGACTATGTTATTGTTGTTATTGGTGACTCCACACTAATAATAATATAGTCCAATATAAACTACTGTTAAATTATTAGAAAATAAAAATAAAATATGATTTGATTTGATTTTAGAGTGCTAAGGATTTTTTTTTCAAATATGTTAATGATTATGAATTAATACTTTTATGAACTTTTGGGCTTAACAACTTTTGTGTCGTGAACAGGTCGACACGTTTAAGACCTGTTTGATTTCGTGTCTAAAGAGCTGTTTGAACCCGTTTATATTATTATTATTTTTAAAAAAAGAAAACAAAATATTTGATGTTATGATTTGATTTTAGACTAATATGATTTATGCATTTTTGTTTCGAATTATGTTAAGGGTTACGTGTTAATTAAGATTTCATGTCCTTAAACAGGTCGTGTCAAGTAACCTGTTTCTAAATAGGTTCGTGCTTGGCAAAAAAAAAATATTGACACGTTAGTTATTGTTTTAGTGTTCGTGTCTAGCACTATAAGCAATTGTGTTTTATCGTGCCATGTATGACCAACTATTATGTCAGCCCTTTAGCATGTTTATATAGTGTCGAATTGTGACAAAAAAACAGTAAGGATGAAATGTTTTCATAGGGGATTTTCATCGAACGCCTTGTAGGCAATTAGGTAAATGGGGTTAGAAGCTAGGTGGCTTTTAAAGCTACAATCACAGCCGTTTAAAACAGTATATCAGCTACATGAAACTTAAATTTCGGAAGTTTATATTTCGTTTTATCTATGACAAGTGTTATTGTTGTTTTCAGCCAAGAAATGGAGCTCTGATTGTGGGTGATTTTATGACTAGAAAAAATGATTTACACGTGGTAAAGCCCACAACTACAGTAGATGAAGGTATTGCTTTACCAAGAACAAGTTCATTGATCACTTCAAAATTTACTTTTTTAAAATTATTTCCATCCTACAGCTCTGGAAGCTCTTGTACAACACAGAATAACTGGCTTTCCTGTAATTGATGATGACTGGAAATTGGTAACTCAATGTATTATATAGAAGATTAGATGCTTGAATGCATCATATGCTTTTAATGAAACAGTCGCTCCATATGATGAGCATAAATACTTGTAATGTTTGTGATGAAGTAATCATTCTTTGTGCAGGTTGGGTTGGTTTCGGATTACGACTTACTAGCACTTGATTCTGTATCAGGTAAGCCATAAGTTGAAATATCAAATTTTTATTGTTTTAGTAAATTATTTGCACAAACTTATCTTGATTTCAGTTCTGAGATGGTTAATATTCATTTCAAATGTACATTTTATTTTGAATATCAACGATCCCTTTTCAGTTTTCCTACTTAAAACCTCTTTTACATGACTGGATTGTTACTATTCACAAAATAACTACACCACACCGCTGTTTATAAATATGAAATTAGCATGTTTATGATGAATGATGAAGTAGTACCTTTTTGCCAAAGAAATGGCAAGTAGATGGTGTTTTAATGGATAATACTAAATAGTTAGTCTTTAAGCCCTGCTTGCGGTGCGCACATATGATGTATATATGTGTGAACCCTCGGGTGGGCAAAAGTGAAATTGCACTAATTTTGACGTTATTTTACTAATCTCGTGAAAATAACGTTAAAAGTGACGGACGGTTAATCAGGCATCATGTAGTGGCGTTGATAGCCGAAAGACAAGGGTACATGCACCGATCAGCCGGTGTCCCGATGATTGAGTGCTATGTGCCTTATGTCCAAGGCTTGATGCAAAACTACTATCGAGCCGGGGGTCTCACCGGAAGCAGCCTCTCTATCCTTATGGGGTAGAGGTAAGGCTGTCTACATCTTACCCTCCTCAGACCCTACCATAGCTTTGCTATTGGTGGGATATACTGAGTACGATGATGATGATGATGATGATGATGACTAAATAGTTAGTCTTTAATGTCAGTAATGCTTCTTTCTTCATTAGCAATCCCGAGACTAAACCATTTTAACTTTCGATTAGGCGCTGTGCGATCTGATACGGACATGTTCCCTGAAGTTGATAGCACTTGGAAGGTAAATTATCTGCCATCTATCCTAATGATGTTTTGTTGGCAACTATATTAGGTTCCTTATCCGAGATAATCTCATATATCCTTCAAAATTTGGTATAGTATGATTAGTATCATATTCTTCTAAAAAACAAAAATTTCATATATCAAATATACCCGTTTCAAATTTATGTCTTTTAAACATCTCCCCTAAAACTTGTGTTCGAATATGAGATTTTTAGGTACTAGGAGAAAGGGAAGGGTATAATGGTCGCATCTAAAACTGAATTATAAAATGGGTTAATATGAAATTTGTAAGTAAATCGAATGGGTATATTTAATATGTATTTTTTTGGTTGTGTAAATATGATATTATGTAAGTTTCAAGGGTATATACGAAAATCTCCTTTTGTTATATTTGGGGAGCAATATTAATTTTCTATGCATACACATATATTATCTTGTATTGCACATGCGCTTTTAATGCGTTCAATAGACGTGTGTTACGTGACATGCCTTTGCATCTTTTGTGTTCCTTGCACCTTTGACTCCTTGTAACCATATACATATGTTAACATAATGTATCCAGTGTGTTTTATTATACCACATCTATGGCACCCCATTTTCTATCTAAACTAAAACAATGATTGTAGACATTCAACGAGGTACAAAAACTGCTCAATAAGACCGACGGGAAAGTAGTTGGTGATTTAATGACACCCGCACCATTAGTGGTTCGTGAAAACACGAATCTTGAAGACGCTGCCAGGTTTATCCTATCTTCCTTCCATTTTTTATATTCTATATGTCAAAATCTTATAAAAGAATCCTGTGATGTCAGATTGTTACTTGAAACCAAATATCGCCGCCTTCCGGTTGTAGATGGTGAAGGAAAGCTGGTAAGATCCTTAGTCTTTCAATGATCATGTTTTTTGTTAACTACGTAATTTATCAGAAGTTAATTACCGTTACTTGTGCTTACAAGGTCGGAATTATTACACGAGGAAACGTTGTAAGAGCTGCCCTACAAATAAAAAAGGCGAGCGAGTCCAAAACATAACATTTGGAGGAAATGGTATACATTTATTCTAGTCAAGTTTAACTTGTATGTGTTTGTTATAAATCTGATTCGCCTTGTATAATTGTTTTAACTTTAAAACGTTTCTTTTGTTGTAATATAGTCTTGTAAACCGTGTTTTTTAATATTTGCTAGTTTGGGCAAGGCATAGTTAGTGGTTTTTCTTTAGTATCAAATTCTGTATACATAAATGGAAATCCACCTACTGTGGCTAAGGCTTCAACTTTGTGTTCATATCCTGGGTTTCATATTTAAGGATAGCCACACCACATAGAATAACTATAGCCGTATTTGTTTAGAGTAAACTATTGAAAGTGTTGATGCCATTTGGTTGAATTAGCGCTCAGAATTTTGATTATAAATTTATAACACTATCTTGTAAGCATTAGTTTTGTGGTAGAAGTTGGTTCTGAGCTCAAATTGAGTTAAAATCGAAGTTTGGTATATCGTGAAAGGAAACCAATCGATTTTGGTTTTATGTATCAGTTTGGTTATGAGTTGGTTTCTGTTTTACATTTGAGCTTAAAATGGGTCCCGAATAATTGGCCTTAGCAACACTTTTGGTAATTCACCAAAATAACCAACTCAAATTCACGAGCACACCAATATAACTATCATAAAATTCTTAAAAGTTACTGAAATCAAGCTATAACGTTTGTGGAGTCAAGTCTCTCCTCCACCTCATCATGTCTCCTCTCTTCTATATTCGTCGTACTCGCACTCTCTACTCCATCCCATGCTCTCCGTGCTTCAAAAACGCCCCGAGATACCCTGGTAACAACACCATCTTCCTTATTATTCTTACATAGAATTATTATAATCAGTAATCACTAATGAATTGTGTTTTGACAATGAAGTGGAAAATGCAGCTGATTATGGAAATGAATGATTATGCTTGAAATTAACCAATTTTGTCAATTGATGATTTTATTGAACAAATTGGTTGACCACTGATATCGCTATTGACATTCGTTTTCCTCTTCTTCTATTATATACGAAAAATATGCTATAAATATCATAATACATATTAGGAGAACAAAAATATTATAAACATAACTTTAAGAGTTTAACTTATAAAACACATGTACGTAACATATTGTTAACTTTTAAACCACATTCTCGGTTAGGGTGGCTCTTGCTTTTAAGGCGCACCATTCTAGACGAATATTTTTGGTATGCTCATTGCTTTTCAATAAACATCAAATATTTCACCAAGCACAATGCATTTAAATCGTCACACTCTAACTGACACAAACGAGTACTCTTCAAACGTATATAACTGAACCGGTTGGTTGCATATAGAGTTTTCAATCCAACTAGTTATACCGGTCTATCTTCAAGAGCATTAATCACGAGCAGGAGGTTTTATCATAGTGAGCTTTCGAGTGGCGGGCCAGGTATTGTTGGTCGTTAAAAAAAATGAAAAAAAATAGTAAGGAGCTCTTTTGGACATAAGTAGAAAAATGGAGGAGTTGTAACGCAAACTAACATCAACAAGTTCCCGCTTTCCGTCTAACAAAATGAGAGAGACAAAACCCATATATAATATTATTCCAACGACGAACAAACGGTTTCTTTCGTCCCGCAATAATGATAATAATAATAATAATAATTATTGTTCAATTGAATCTCCATTAAACCCTCAATAATTCTCCATCATTTCAATCATATTGTTGACCTAGATAGATCTGTAAGCTCATCTTCGTTTCTCGTTACCTAATTTCATTATTATTTTATTTAGGTTATCCAATTTTCATCTTTCAAATTAGTTTTCCTCCTCACATTTTCAATGTTGATCAATTTCTGATGCTATAGGGTTAGCAATTGAGCAGTGGTGGAATGTTTGTTATTTAATTGTGCTTTTAGAATATTTATTATTCTAACTTACCCCTACCATCTTTTACTCTTCTAGGCTAGGGTTGGTTTGTTTGTTTGTTTAATCTCTATGTGCTTTTTGTAACCATCATTGGTGGTGACTCTACTTTACAAGCTTCATTAGGTTTTTCTTATTAATTATGTCATTGTTGCGTTACAGTTTTCTCTTAGCTGATGAATATGATCGTAATTTGATCTCCATCATTGCTTATTATGAACATTTTTCATGCTCGAGGGTTGCGAACAAGGTAAAATGTTTTATAATTTTGCTTTTAGAATATGATCTTCCGTTTTAAGGATAAAAATTGGGAGATTTTTTGGAATCTAACTTAGCCCTAGCATAGTGTTCTAGAGTTTGTTTGTTTAATTGTTTAATATGTATGTGGTTTTTTAAACCACCATTGCTGCTTTGATGGTGACTGTGCTTTAAAAGTTTCGTTTTTTTTTTTCTATATTTTGGTATTTTGATATGTTCTTTGTAACTCCGCCTATGTTGTCGAAAGCCCTTCGGTTGCACGCCTAGGTTTTTGGACGAGGCGAGGCCCAGCGAAAGAGCCTTGCTGCCATCCAGCAACTTTTAGGCAAGATTCCGGCCAAATGCTGATAATTCTGGCAAAGATCTAAAAATTCCAGGCATATTGGTATAAACATCCAAATAATGGCATGGAACCATCCTAAACTATCTCTAAACAAGCCTTTAACATCCCTAAAACCCCCAAAAATCGTATGTTTATGCTATGCACCTTTTTTTATCTCAGGTCCTCGCTTAAGTGTCTTGCGCTTTGAGTGCGCCTTTGACAACTATGAATTTAGCTTTAAGTTACAGTGAATCTGACAATCAATTTGGAGGTCATGAGCAGTAATGTATTAGTTTGTGACTTTGTTCAGTATCATATCTGAAACTTGGTTTATATGAGCGTTAGTTTCAAGATCTGTAATCTTGTTTAATGACACTGAATATATGGATGATTTCATTAGGAGAAGAATGCAGGTGTCTAATTAACCAGGGCAATGTTTCGTTTGTCAGTACATTACAATAGTAATTGTTATATCTTATTTTCTTTTATCACCATGTAGTCTGCACTTAATACTTTAGTTGGTGTTTGGATGTGCATTTGAGGCTTGAAGAACCTGAATCAAATAATTAGAAAGTTGCTTAAAATTGGGATGGTTACACTTACATTATCTAAATAATAGTATTCTTGCATGTTCTTAGCTGCTAGTAATCAAAGATTTGGAATCATAATTAGTTTTTTACTGACAGATTGTTGTGACAACAATCACTTTAAACACATATCCAGTATACTGACTGTTTTATATTACCATTCAAGAATGGAAGATAAAACATAGCTGATGTAACATCTGATATATTGATGACACTAACTTGGCTTAATATGCACAAATTTGATGTTCTTGGTTTTCTTATTCGTTTTTTGGCAACAGGTTAAGTGAATTCACAACTGTCATAGTAACCGCTGAGTGGTTATGCATTAGTTTTTGAGGGTTTGGTTGCAAGGTTTCTGAACATTATGGAGAAGGAAAACTCAACTGACGAAGAACCAGTTGGTTTTCCAGCTCCTAAGAATGTGAACAAGGTAGATCATGAGATTAATGTTCCTACTAAGAATGATTTATCAGATGATGTAATGGTGGGAACTGCTGCTGATGTTCATGAAGATGATCAAGGTATAAAGCCTTCAACAACAACAACAAATCATTTGCCAGATCATGAACACGATGTGGAAGTAGCATCTTCAAATGATATGGAGATAAGAAGTCAGAAAGATAAGTTTTCTGATGATAGTGCATCTTCTTCAGTTGGAATCTCAAATTCTGAGAACTCAGTCAGTACTCATGCTGGTGAACCCGATAGTCAAAAACAAGACCAGGAGAAGGGTAATTCGGTAAATGGTACTACACTCAATTCTACTGCAACTGATATCAAGGTAAGTTGTCAGAAAGATGACAGTTCTACCGATAGTAGTTTAGACCATAAACATGATGAGGAAATGGTATCCTCTAGTAAGACGCATTTGGCGGATGCTGAAATGGAGGATACCTCAAATGATATGGAGATAAGAAGTCAGGAAGATGATAAGTGTAGTGAAAAAACCATATCATCTTCTTCAGTTGGGCTCTCAGATTCTAGGAACTCAGTCAGTACTCATGCTGGTGAACCAGACACTCAAAAAGAAGACCAGAAGGGTAATTCGGTAAATAATGTTACACTCAATTCTACTGCAACTGGTAATGAGATAAGTTGTCGGGAAGATGATAATTGTAATGATGATAGTTCATCGCCTTCAACATCAGCAGCAAAACATGTGTTAAACCATGAACGTCAGGAAGCATTATCTTCTAGTAAGAGGCATTTGGTGGATGCTGAAACCAAGGATACAACAAATGATATAAAAATAAGAAGTCATGAAGATGATAATTGTTCTCAGAACTCAGTCAATACTTGTGCTGTTGAACCAAATATTCAAAAAGATGACAAGGATAATTCTGTAAATGATACTACACTCGATTGTACTGCAGATGGTAATGAGATAAGTGATCAGGATGATGATAACCCTACTGATAACAGCTCATCATCCTCTGATTCTCCATCGCAGCCATCAAGTTCTGAGAACTCGATCAATGCTCCCGCCAGTGAACCAGATATTCAAAAGGAAAACCATGAAAAGGGTATTATTGTAAATGATAGCTTTTCTGAAAAGGAATGTGAAAGTTCATCCTTTAAAGAAACAGGGGATATAAAAACCGACCCATCTGACAATACGTCTGGTAAAATGGAAGAAAGTCTCGTAGTATATGGAACTCAAGAACCAAAAGTGGAAGCTAAATCTTCAGTTCTCACAAAGTTTGTAAATTTATGTGCAGCCTCCAACATTTTCCGTAAAGTTTCTAAACAAACCGTTGAAGATAATAATACAAATGAAAAGAACAACAATAACAACAACGATTCTAGCAAAGAAAGTAGTCAAGTAGTGAGTCATAAAACAACACCTGAGAAACCTAAATGGAGTCTCGCGAGTCTAAGCTTAATTAGAATCTCACGCAACAAAAGCCAAGTAAACAAACCCGATCCAAACGAGGAGAATCTTGAGTCTCCAGATTTATTAGCTACTAAAGGAAGAATATTATTATACACAAAGTTATGGTGCCCAAAATGTAAAGAAGCAAGAAAGATTCTACGTAAGAGGAGGCTTAGATATTCTGAAATAAACATAGATATGTACCCGAGTAGAAAACTGGAGCTAGAAGACATGACAGGTTCATCGGATGTCCCAAAAGTATTTTTTAATCAGGTTCTTGTTGGGGGGTTGAAGAAGTTAAAGCGGTTAGATGAGTCGGGTCAACTTATGAAGAAAATAGAGTACGTAACTAGTGAAGGGCCATCACCTAAAGCTCCTCTACCACCATTTTCAGGGGAAGATGATGTGGCAAGTAAGGGTGGTATAGATGAACTAGCGGTTATTGTTCGGAAGATGAAGGGGTCGATTGTTGTTAGGGACCGGTTTTATAAGTTTCGCAGGGTGACAAATTGTTTTCTGGGTTCGGATGCTGTCGATTTCTTGTCTGAAGATCAGTTATTGGAACGGGAAGGGGTACTCTACTTTTTCTTTTCTTAATTTGCATTGGATGAAATAATTCATATCTCTTCCTTTACTTCCAATTATAACTTGATTTTATTTATGCTGAAAAACATAAACATGCTTGATTTTTCTGTAATCTTGAGCAAACTCATGCCTATTTTCTTGGAACACAATAGAATGCATCTTCATATATTAGCTACATAATTTTCATTTACATTAGTTGTACAAGATCATTAGAGGTGTGGTTGAGCTCGACTGCTCCTTTAACTTATGCGACATCAAGTTCGGCTCGTTTCGAGCTATATATGTAAAGCTCGAGACTGGCTCATGAGTAGTTTTAAAGCTCGAGCTCGACTCGCTTATTATTTGTTAATTAATTTATATACATTTATAGTTATTATATGTATATTCTAACTATAGTTGTTAAATGCAGCGTAATATATACAATTTAGTTTTTTTTATCATAGTTTTATCATATAATATATATTTAATATATCAAAAGTTATTATATAAATAATAGTATGGGTGTAAACGAGCCTGCTCGGCTCATTAGCTACTTGAGATTGGATCGTTAAAAGCTTGAACCGAGCCTAGCTAAAACAACCTTGAGCTCTAGCCTTAAAATAAGCTTGTTTAATTAACTTGCCCGGGGTTCACTTATCAAGCTCAAGTTGGTTCGCAAGCCTAAAAGCTTCATAGGATCTTTTTGTTCGAGTGCATGTAGTCCGCATCTTCACAGACGAGCCTGTTATTTATATAATTTGTATTATATATAAAGTTATTGTAAAATTAACTAAATAATATGTTTTACGTTATATATATAAATTACAATTCAAAAATATATACAAAGAATCAACAATATATATATATATATACATTAATTATTATTTATTATTAATAAATAATAAACGAGCCAAGTCTGTGCCGAGCTTGAAAAATCAGCCGAGGCGAGCTTTAGAAAAAGAGATAGAAACGAGCCAAGCTCGAGCTTTCGTAAGTCAAAACGAGCGCTCGGCTCGGCTTGCTTACATCCGTAAACAATAAGGCTCATTTGTGCTCGCGAGCTAGCTCAAACTCGGGTTCGTTAGGCTTGAGCCCTCATTTATTCTTCTCTCAATTAGAGCTAATAGGAGCCCAAATCGAGTAGTTCACGAGCAACTTGGCTCGTTTACACCCATAAAGATAACTAAAAAAAGCATTAGTTGTACAAATTGGCATGCGTTTGTACTAGATCAATGGGAGCAGCCTCTTCATCCCTTGGGATGGAGGAAAGGTTTGCCCTCATCCCACTCTCCCCAGACCCTATCTTCTGAGTGGTATTTTACCATGTATGTTTGTTTTTGTTTTGTGTGTTATCTAAATATTTCTTTGTTTCCAAATAGGCTATTGAGTTTGCTCGCAAGCTTTCTAAGGAGCTTTTCTTTCGGCATGTTCTTGAGTAATTACTATTTCCTTGTTGCCTCTAAATACTAACTATTTAGCTTCTTGTTTCATATTGGAAACTAATAATTCAATAACATCATTGTGTATGTAAACTAGGGAGAATACTTTTGAAGACGGAAATCACCTTTACCGATTTTTAGATCAAGATCCCATAATAATTCAATGTCAAAACATCCCCAGGGGTATCATCCAACTGAAGCGACAAACTCTTGGGGAACTTTCACATCGGCTAAGATTCTTGTTATATGCCATCCTTGACGCGTACACGTCAGAAGACGGAAGGCACATTGCTTATAGAAGTATTCATGGGAGTGAGGAGTTTGCAAGGTTAGTTAATGCTCTTAAGTTCTAAGGAAAATCTTATTGGATGATGTGATTTGTTTGGATGGGCGTTCAAACAAATTATTTCAAGTATTAGTCCCCATTATAAGTTTTTCAGTGTTCGGGTAAAAGTGATTATGTTTTACTAGAGATGGAAGTTTCAACTTTCAACCGGCTATCTTATAAATGGTTTGATTCAGGTTATGTTTTTTAGCTAGCATGCCGATTTACAAATAAATAAATAACTGGAAGGAATTGGAACAAAAGTTGGCAAAACTCAAAAGTGCATATATTTAATGCATGAAACCCCATTAATCATGTTATTGTAAAATGAGTATTATTGACATAATAAAGAATTAATCGTTTGTATGGATGTGAAATTCTTACATGTCACGAACAGGACGTGAATTTCATGGGTTTGGGTTTAGTATAAACGGGTTACGGTCAGTTACGGGACCCTCTAGTTAATTGGGTCGTCTTCGTGTCAAGTCGGCGGGTTGGCCCGTTTAATCCGTTTATTTTTTATTTTACTTTTTGAAATGTGTTTTATGTCATAAGTTAAATTGGTTGGGTATTTTAGGCCAATATATTAAACCTAAAAGAGAAATTGACATAAGATTTTTTAATTAAAACGTAACTTTTGTATAAATTGTACTTTTTGTTGTAAAATTCAATTCTAAAACATTAATTTTCTACAAAAATAAAAACAAAAACATTTGGGTTAAACAGGTCGTGTTAGTGTCAACCTTTGAATATTCTTGTCGTGTATGGGTTCATATGTGATAGTTTATAGGTTGGTGTCGGGTTGGACCAGCCAACCCGCGAACAAAACCTTGTTATCACCCCTAATCAATTTGAGACACTAACCATTCATACAAAATTATATTTTTTTTGGCAAAATTTGTTCTTGGTTAACCCTATCAGACCCGTACCAGAAATTTCAAGTTTGACCTGTTAGTCAAACCCGCTTGACCCACCCGAGTTTGCCACCACTATGATTTTCTGATTATTTATAGTCAAATGATCAGATTTGGTGAAATAGCTAAATGTTGCTCTAAAAAGCTTACTATTTTGACAAATTTATTATTACCTACTTATCCACCTAGCTTTAGTCAAAGTTGTCAAACTGCTTATTTTACTAGCTGATTCTGATCCTCGAACACCCAATAATCCATTAAAAACGTAACACCCCCCCCCCCCAATAAATAAATAAATAAAAAATACGCATACACATACACAATCGGCATTGAATTATATTATCCATTATAGGTACTTAAGGATTGCAGAACAACTTCAAAGACTTGACCTGAATAAAACAGCCAAAGAAGAACGACTCTCCTTTTTTGTTAATCTGTACAATTTGATGACAATTCATGCAATACTTATGTGGGGCCATCCAGAAGGAGCATTAGATAGAAGAAAAATGTTTAATGAGTTCAAATACGTTATTGGCGGGTGCGCTTATTCGCTTTCAGATATTTACAATGGCATTTTAAGAGCCAATCAGAGACCGCCATATTCTCTCATCAAGCCTTTTAAAATATCCGACAAACGCTTTAAGGTGACACATCAGTTGAATTATTGTGTTTAGGCTTGTAAACAGACCCAACATGTAGTGAACCATTCGAGGAAAGTTCATTTATTTAATAAACGAATTAACATAAACGCATGTCTCGTTCGCACATGAATGCTCGTTTATGTTATTCGTTTACGTTCGTTAATATACTCATTTAAAGTTTTTAGGGTCATTACAGTTTAATCTAGTTTTAATAAATTTTTAAGTCCAACTCATTGTTCACATTTACTTTCAATTGGTTTTAGGCTTTTAGCTCAGTTATGATCGTTCATCTATGTTCAGTTATGTTCGTTCGTTACGTCCGTGAGCTGTTTGTTTATACTGTTAACGAACGGATATAAATGAGCACTAACACATTTATTTTCTTTTCTTAAACAAACGAACATGAACAAGAAAACCTTGTTCGTGTAATTGTTCGTGTTCGATCCTTTGTTCAGTTAAAGTTGAATGAACGAACACGAACATGATCTGCTCTGTTCATGTTTGTTCGGTTCGTTTACAGGCCTTTTGTGTTCAGATTATTTGATTATCGCAATTATATTAATGTGAGATTTAAAATTATGTTAACGTTTCAGGTGGCTCTTCCTTATTCTGAGCCTCTGGTTCACTTTGCATTGGTTTCTGGGAACCGGTCAGCTCCTGCTCTTCGATGTTATTCGCCTAAGAATATTGATAGGGAATTGATGGAGGCTGCGCGTGAGTTTTTGCAAAGTGGGGCGTTTGTGCTTGATCTGGACTCAATGACCATTTCGGTTACTAAAATACTCAGTTGGTAAGTTGTGTAACAACTGTTTTTTATTTTAGTGTATATTTATGTTGAGGAAAGTGTTTATTTAGTTACAAATAATAGTCTTTATGCACTTCTGAAGGTTGATACAATGATCTGTGACATGATGAAACGTCGAAACTTTCATGGCAACACACACACACACACATAGGGACACATTCTTTTCAGAACTAGTTTTATGTTGAGAACTGCGAGAACAACATAATGCACTTGTACGTAATGCATTAGAAGTAACAAATGTAGTAGGAGAGAAAGTATTATGGTTACGTAACCATCTTATCTATCACAAATTCACAATCAAAGCACCAAGTACAAGTGTATTATGCGGTTCTTGCATTTCTCGGCTGTTTTTTTTGTTCTGATTTGTACGTCTCCCTATATGTGTGTATGTGTATGTGTGTGTTTATTTATACATGTATGTATATTTGAGTGAGCTCAAATTATAACCACTAAATATTTAGTGAAATCATTAATTCGTAATTTCAGTCAGTGGGTAACGAATAAAATGGTTTCTAAATGTTTAGTGGTTCTCTTTTGAATTCATGCTATCTGTATGTATGTGTGTGTGGGTGTGTGTGTCGATAAATAGATGTATTGGGAAGATTGCAATCCAAATTACCAAATTACTCATTGGTAATCATATCAAGATATTTTGTGACTAGTTGTTATACACATCTTTTCTCAAGTTTCTTACTAAGGGGCATTTTAGGTATCTTTTGATAGTTGACTTTTATGTGTCAAGTGAAATGTTTGAATAAATTATAGAGAAAGTACTTCTGTTGGGCCTTGTGTTCTCTGTATTTGTTAAATGCGTTGTGTTGTTCTCATAGTTCTCAACATAATATTGGTATTGAAATGAAGCCGCTATACACACAAAGCATGAAGAGTATTTAATCCAATCTATCATATATATCCAATCTATGTTTCGTTTATGAAAAAGCCAACTTTTTTGCTCGTAACTTCTCAGGTATAGCGTGGATTTTGGAAAGACCGAAGTGGAGATACTGAAACATGCTGCAAATTACTTGGAAGTTGAAAAGACTCAGACTATATTGGAATTGCTTGATAGTACTCAATTAAAAGTGGTTTATCAGCCTTATGATTGGAGATTAAACAGCTAACAATCAGAAATGTAAACAATGCGCAGGTTAAGTCAGTCCATCCTTGTTACCGAAAAAAATGCATGCACGCACGCACATAGAAAACTTTATAACAAGTTATCATAGCCCTTCATTCTAGCATCTATGCATATGCTTTCCTTGATGCTAGTCATAAGGGCTCTTTTGTAAATTCCATATATATATATATATATGTATGCGAATTGAGTGGGGGGTGGGGTAGGTTAGGGTACGGTAGGGAAGGGAGTGGTTTTTATATGTGCACCAGTGATTAATTATGAGGTTCTCAAAAGATGGAAGTATGAAACAATGGATAGATACATGTTCTACTTAATGGTATATATATTCTTCATTTTGAGTTATAAAAACTTGGTTAACCATTTGCGGTGTTCATAAACCATTGAAAATCCTGGAGTGCTATCAAAGCAAATTTGCATGTTCAACTGGTTTGAGATTCATATGGTTGGTTTACGGTTTGTATGACTGAGTATCAAAGTTCTGTTCATGGTTTCGAACTTGGAATTAGGGCAAACCGTTGTACATTTTTGATATTTAATATATTTCTACTTTTAAAGTAAGCAGTTATATGTAGAGTATTCGTCATCAACCGTGTATATTGTATGCAAGTAATTAATACTAACTAATAATATGATTTTCTGAAAGGGTTCAAACTGAACCGTATTAGCCGTTTCTCTCAACTATCAATATAGTTGGTTTGTTGTTTTTCGAGAAACTTAATTAGTCGGTCTAAGAAGATTTTCTTAAGATTAATTTGTTGGTTGTAATATTTGAATTAAATTACTACCAGCACCTGCTTACTGAATAACAAGCATTATGTAGGTTATCAAGAAAAACATTTAAAATGACATTGACATCTAATTCATCAACAAGATGGGTGTATTAGAAGATATCCATAGTTTAACTATAGCACGTCTTAGAAAATTGAAAGGTTAATACTTAATGAGGTCATTCATAAATTGATATTTTTCTACTCCCTACAAATTACAATAATTAGCAAGCAGTCAACAAACCCAACAGAAAACTACCCCCCACCCAAAACACAATTTAAAGTTCAAAACTCCGCTACTATAAGCAACCAATTGGGTTTTCTAACCATGCATGTTTCCCATTTGATGCAACTCATTTTCGATCTATGCTTCACCCAGTTAATAGTAAAAAAACTTAACCTCTTCAAGAGACCTCTCGCCCGTCTTTTGAAACCTCTTAAACACCAGTTCTCTTAAACACCCATACGTTTCCAGACTTTCAAATGGACCAACACATTGTGTATGCAATGTTGGGGAATTTTGGGATTTGTTACTCATATTGCACTTTTAGAGTGAAACTATTTGGTGGTTCTCTAAATTAATCTATTTGATAAAACTTAGATGAGATAAGAACGAGCATGTGGTATGATAGTGAATTCGTGAACCAAAGAGGAAAAATGATACGACCCAATGAGCGGGGTAATGCAGATTAGGGTTTGGTAGTTTCGAATTTTCAATATTAATTATTCATTAAAATCCGCTATATTTAGACTCACGAATTATGTTTGAAATAATTTGAAAATTCATTTTTTTAATGAATTTTCAACATAGTAATATATAGTAGTCAACCTCAAAGGCGCTGCCCCCCCTTGGAACCCTCGTTTGTTAGGGGTTTTGCCCCTAACATCATAATAAACAAAAACAAGTGTGTGCACCTTGCACCTTCTAACTTGTTTAATGCATATTATGATTTACATTGGTCGACAAATCAATCCAATTACATTGAAGTATCCAACACGCAATCGTTACCCATTAGCCGAGTGTTCCTAGTAGTCTTCAAACACTTTGACATTTGATATGTAATTAATCCTGCATAGCCTCAGTCATGATGCACGAACTACAATTGACCGGTAGCAAACCAATCCCTCCAGCCAATGGATCTCCTTGTTTTACCCACCATCACGGCACCACCACCTTAAGTCAACCTCCCTGCTTGGAACCCGTTTATTATTATTACAATAGCCCAACCCTAGTTCAAGCACCTCACCATCCAAATCAAAATTCTAGACATCTAAATTTCATTGATAACATGTTTAGTAGATAATATGAACGAAATTGGAGTTGAAACAAAATGAATTTCACACCGCTACCTCAAACGCGTTGTTGCCACCAACATCGACATGATGGTGGAGGTGACGACAAAAGCAAAAGGATGGTGGTACTGACAACCTATAGGTGGCGGTGGTATATTCGAATTCATTAGAAAATGTCACGTTAGCAAGGACAATGCCATGCCAACAAAGTGACAGAAATAAATAAATAAATAAAGTGATACTTGGGGGTGGTGGGTAACATTTCTTTGGGAGTGGTCCCGACCAAATATTAAAAGTTGAAAGTATTTAAATTCATTGACTCTTAACAAAACAATTTAAAAACTAAAACAAAGCTTAACTTCTATAATAAAGTTTTAAACTTGAAATAGATCCCCTTTTTAGTTCTACGAAACCTTAGACTACCTGAGGAACGAGACATACATCTAAAACTCTCAACACTTGAATACATGCAATTTAAATGCTTTATGAAGCTAAATTCTTGATGTAATCACTATATTTAAATAGTAAACAACCAAGCTATATGTACACGTAGGACGATACCGATCTTTACACATGAAACGTAAGTGTCGACCAGCAGGTGTTCAGTTGTAGGCACATGTGAAAATTACCAAAACTATAACCTGCAAGCCGATTGAATGCTTAAACTACCAAAACTATATTATCAATGTAGTTTGTTAGCGTATTGAGTCCCCCCGGACGAACTCGTCCAGTTAGCTTCGCCACTAATTGCATTCACCAGCTTTTTGCTAGCGTATTCTTTTAAGCATGTCTTTCAAGTGAGTGTTGGAATGAGTTGGACCCAAAACTTAATCCTTAAGGAATTTTATGGTCAAGACTCAAGATGTTTAAATTAGAACGGCTAGATAGCTAGAAACAAGTCTTTTGATTATGCGTAGCATAAATCACTTCAAAACTATATTATCAAATACTTACCCAATACGTTCCTTAATATATATATATATATATATATATATATATTAATTAATTTATGAAAAATACCATTATGTAGCTAGGCTGGGCCTACTCCCATCTTATGGGGGCGACCGCCTAGCCTAAATATTTTTTCTTAGTATTAAACGTATGTGAAAATCTGACCCTATAAAATTATACGTTCACCCCTTTGTTATTTTGACACCAACCCATATGAAATTTAGAAACTGATCATAAGTAAAACCAAATTAGATGCTTATAAATTTTTAAATATAAACACTAATTATGAATATAACTTAATTATATCATTATCGATATATCTAATGTTAACACTTTTACGTAGGCCAAATGACCATAAAAAGCTTAGCCCGTCCATCCCATAATTTAAAAGGTTAAACTTTATTAAAAAAAAACAGAGCGACAAAAGAACCGGTGATCATTCCACTTGGCAAACGCCATTCATGATGCAATGGTCAAGCCTTTGCCGATTATCCTTTCGTTGGCCGCTGGCCTTTCAACCAAATTCTGACCTGATTACTTCGTTAGGTAATGTTTCCTTAGTTAATTACTTGGTTTCAGTGTTTTAAGTTATTTGCTTAGGAAATAGACTAGGACACATTACAAGTTATAAACTTCATATTTAAAACATTGTTTGTGCTACCCAGCCCGATATAACCCAAAGCGTTTAATAATAATAATAATAATAATTCTCTAAGCAATAATGATAATGAGTATAGAATTATTCGTATTTCTTGTCTTATCATATGACTACCTTTAATTTAGAATTTGTCATTGCGTTAAAAAAACATATTTATACATATGTTTGATAACGTTGCTTGGTGTTTTAACCCTTTGGAATAATTGTCAGTAGCAACGACGTCATATACATTGTCTCGGACATGATACATGTCCAATAAAACATACAATAGCCTAAACGGGATCAATAATTGAAATATTGACATAAAAAGGATCTTTATAGTTATAAAAGTACAAAAGGGATACAAAATATATGTTAGTTATGAAACACGGCACTCCTTCTTATGAAGGAAAGTTTCTCTCTCTAGGTTTATTACCTTCCTTAGAAAATTATAATACAATCTAGACTTAAGTTTTCCGTATTATATTGTGTTTCATTTAAGGGAAAAACACGTTAATGGAACATGTTTAGTATACGTCAAGTTTCATAAAGGTTATAGTGATGGTTCGAAGAATTATATTTTTATGGGACCATTTAGTGATAGAAGCGGACCACATGTTTGCATTATTGTTGCAAACATTACTCATTTTAGCTTCAAGATAAAAAGATGTGGACTTTAAGTCGGTTTATTTTTATTCAAATACTACATTTTAATGTGTGGGTATGATGATTTGTGTGGTATAATCAAAATTATTGAGTTTCTTTGTGGGAAATAATTGAGGATTAATAAAGGTTCAATTTACACCGTGACCTTACGTTTATAGTAAAAACACGATGTTATATGTTAATACTAAATCTATGTTCGGTCTAGGTTAACGTGAGCCATATATCTGGTAAAGATCGGTTATTGTTATAGGCTATGGGTTTATAGGTTTTTCCATAAAGTGATTGTGTTACATGAAAAGGAAATGATAACATATTAGTATACTTAACTGTTTAATTTCCAAGTGTAAAAGGTTAACACAATTTCATAACATTTTAATTTTCTGGCAAAATATAAACCCAGGTATAAAGGCACCATATGCAAAACTCATGTGTGACTGTTTTCATTTTTGTCAACAATAACTTTCGACTTAAAGTTGTGTTTCCTTCAATTTAATGCTATACAAGTCTTGTAATTTTTTTAATTGTACGGAAAAAAAAAAGAAAAGTAAAAGGCTAGCTATCTCCATGCATTGGTTTTTAATCATAAGTTCTAAAAAAACAACATGCTTAGAACCAGACATTAAGCGGTTAAAAACATTAACACTACTAACGAACATCTATTGGCTATGGGATTCTGTTACGGAAAAAATCGGCAAGTTAAAGTTCTATGGAAGCATCAGAAGGAATCTTAGGTATGTTTTGTTTAGAAAGTATATGAATGTGCATACTTATGATGCCATGTTATGGTCATGGTCACATAGGTTGTTATGTCATAACTTAATAGATGTGTTATGATAGTTATAGTTATGCTTATTAGTACATTTTAAACTATAACTTAGTGCAACAGACTTTTAGTATACATATCAGGTTGATTGCATGTTATGGATATGAGCTTGGAGTGCATTAGCAGACTATCCACGTGGCGATTGGCATTTGTTTATGAATTTATGTTAGCTCACGATTTACTTTATTGATTATGTTATGACAATGTAATGTTTGAATGTGACTAAGTACTCTCCGCTACTATGACGCATTTCTATTTGACAGTCGTGTCTTATGAGTAAATCCAATCATTATAGGGTACCGGGATTGGAGGCCTTACACCAGGAATGCAAATTAATCAAAGTTGTATAAAGCAGTGTAAGAATCAATAAACCACATACTAGTATTTATTTATTGATGTTTAAAACAACTGGAATTTTTAATGGCTATTTTCTTTTCAGACCTTTTTAGAACAGTCTTTGGTGTAGTTTGGTGTAGCGATATTGAAGAGTTATTAAGTTTTTTCTTTTCAAGAGGTATGGGTTTGAGTTCATATTGTAAAAGACATGTATATTCTATATGTAGAGTTTGAGAGCGTAGTTGTTTAGAAAAACGGAAAATTTTGTTTTGAGATGAACAAAGGGCGAAGTTGAGAGCACAACCAGCACGCCCTGGTAAGAGAAAGTGGGGGAAGAAGAAAGAAGACTATTTGGATGCCTCGTACTCTTGGATTGCTCGTTTATGGAAACTTCTCCTTTTATTCTTTTTCCAAACTTTCATTTTTCATTATTATTATTACTAGAATAGTACCCGTGTTACACACGGGTTGAAAATAGATAAATACCAAATCAATATAGACAACTATAAATTTTCATAAATAGATAACCATATATTAACATTAAGATGGCCTAAACAAAATATTAGAGAGTAACATTGTTTACATAAAAAGTTAACAGCTATGCAAACTTGTCTATATTAGCAAAGTCATGAAAAAATTTAAATTGTATTATCCTAGTATAAACTTCAAATTTTTCTGTCCAATCGAGTCCCCGATTAGTTTTTAAACTGTATTATCTAATTTCAACCAGTGTTTAACATACCAACCTGATTAAGTATTAAACTAAAATGTTAATGTATGTCATAATGAGTTTACGTTAAGATTAATATCTAGAAGATTATGTAAAACTAAAATCAAAATATGTGAATGTAATTATTACCATAAAAATATAGACAATCATAAAATTTCACAAGAAAACATTTAGAAAATCATAAAATTTAACATGACTTTATAATCGCAATCATAAGAATTCAGATGTTTTTTTAAAAAAATGCAACAAACTGGTCATCAAAATCATAATATTTTTTCACTATCATATTAAAAAACACACATAATAAACATAACTTAGAAATCAAACTATTGATTATTCAGATTGTCTTAATACAAGCTTAATACTAAAACAAACTAAATATACACATAAAAAGGAGAGACCAAAAGAAGATCTAAACATGTCGGAGTCAAATTTACCAACCATTAACATCTTCAAAATTTCACAAAAAAAAAGCAAATTACCTTCACAACCTGACAAACAAAATAAACGATTATGGAAGTTTATTGTATGTTTTTGAAAGTTTCTAGTTATGAACTAAACTAATAACTTAAACAGAAAACACAAAGTAAACAATGAAAGTAAAAAATTTAGAGCAATCAACTACATAACTAAGTTATTGAATAAGTGTTACATTAAATTTAATTTTCAGATTCCAAAGAGTTTAGAAGATCATCAAAATTTGACTCATAGTTCTCACACTCTAAGTGATTGTCGATTATTTTTAATTAACCCGCTTATAAACTTGATATAATTAGAGATATTCAATTATTTTAAATTCTGTTAATGACATAATGGTGTGTGAAGTAATCTAACTAATCTATTAAAGTAACTGATGTGTGTTTTGCGTTGCGATTAAATATTAATAGATGGAATGATTTGCTTTTGCACAAGATCATGTTTTAAATTTATAAAAGTGATTTCTACAAAGAGTAAACACACACAAAATAGGCAAGTGTACCTATCATATATGTATAATAGTATTGGTAAGAACCAAGTATCGATCCGTGGACACAAATGTTTCTAATGATAAATCGTAGTTTTACTTTAATCGGAGGTTTTAATCATTTTGGGGTTAATTTTTTCGAACTTTTTATAAAATATAAATACTTATATATATAATATAGGTGACCAAGACAAGAGATTCTAAACGAGTATTTCCATTACGTGAAGGTTACCATCTAAGATCAAGAATCCACTCCATTTTAGCATTGATAATTAATATTCAAACATGTGATAAACTTGCCGTAACAATATATGATAGATAGCTCCTTAAGCCTTAAGTGAGCATCTTTGGCACTATGGAGGTATCATGCGCATTTTAAAGTCGACCCTTTCCTAATGTCATGCCACCTCCAAAATGTCAATTTAAGTTGGCAAATAGTTTCGTAAAGTAGAAAGATTAGGATTGAATTCGATTTCTTAAATACCAATTCTAACAACTTCGGGTGGTTGTAGTTTACTCACACAACCTCCCCTTGGTTGATTTATGTAGGTTATAATTACACATTCCGTTAACATATGATTTCTTTAACTAGCATGATATCCTAAACAAAGCCATTTTCGGATTACCAAGACTTAGAGAAATACATCATAACTTATATCTCATCATTTCTAAGTACAATATAAGGATCCATGTTTCGATAATGTATCAAAGTATTTCTATCTTTCAAGAACATGAATCGATCATGAACGATTGCCAATTTGGAATTGGCAATCACCAACTTTGAATTAGTATTTTAAGATGGTGAAACATTTCTCATCAAAATATAATTGTAAGATAACCATGTACTTTACTAGACTACACCACATGTTTTAAATAATCATCACCTTCTTCAAAGATTTTAGATGGTAAATGGAGTTTAGCTCATAATGAGCATGGTGATTAACATTAGGATTGATGATAACAATAAACACATGATCAAACTAGAGCAATCTAACCAAATATAGATGAATCTTCCTTCTTAATGATGATGATGATGGTTGATGGTGATGACCTCCAAGCCTTCAAACTCTTCACTAGATCTTCAATGAGAGTGTTAGTGTGTATTTTTATAAGTGAAAACTGAATATGACTGTAAGGCCCCGTTACCGGTAGCCCTACTTTCGTGTTGGATTTACTCATAAACGCAGTTCTAAATATCAGAGTTAATTAAAACATTCGCGGAATATAAAAACTTTCATAAAACATTTCATAACAAAACACCTCTTGTCTTAAAACAACATCTTGTCTTTCAAAATAAACAAAACATTAAACTTAAACGTCTTGAGTCTTCCGATGCCAGCCCCTTATTCAGTGCCACGTGTCTCCTCAAGCGAGCCACCTCATCCTACTCACCTGCGTGCATACTAAAAGTCAGCTACGCTGAGTGAGTTATAGTTAATCACATAATCATACAATACCTTCTTACATTTCATACTTAACCTCTTAACTTTCTTACATACACACGTAAGTGCATATACTTTCATTCTTACCTTCATACTTCCTTTACATACATAATCATACGTTTTAAAGAGCCTTTCGCCCTATAACCTCACAAATATTATAAGGGTCTGGTCCCTAACATCACAGATATTATTAGGGTCTGGTCCCTAACATCACAGATATTATTAGGGTCTGGTCCCTAACATCACAGATATTATTAGGGTCTGGTCCTAACATCACAGATATTATTAGGGTCTGGTCCCTAACATCACAGATATTATAAGGGTCTGGTCCCTTTGTTTCGTGAAACTGTACCGTACCTGTCCATACATACTTTCCTTGACAATACGTGCAATCTCCGAAGAGCGTTCACGTACCATCATCATAAAATACATACATTATGCATACATCATATATTCATACATACATCATATCTTTCATCATACTTATCAATCATATCTTAACTACCACCTGACGGTACATGCAATATCCGAAGATCGTTCACGCACCGTCAAACAATCATCATACATAAATCATACAAGGCATACACTTACCACTTAAGATAAGTGTATTAAATATCACATCGAGTATGCACACAGCCCCGAAAACATAACAAGGAAGTGGGGCTAGAAACTCACCTCAATGCGGTTGCGTTCACCGTTTACGGTTATTCCCTTCTTGAGCTGTGCACGACTAACTGTATAATAATTATACGTTTCAGTAAACTATCACTACACCTATCGCCTTTCTAGTTTAATCATTACCCTCAACGAACGGGGGTCCGGGGGCAGCGCCCCTAGCAGCGGGGTTCTAGGGGCGGCAGCCCCTAGCGGGGTCCAAGGGGCAGAGCCCCTGGCTGGGGTTAAGCTGCCAGGTCAGCTTGGAAAAATTTTATTTTCATTAACTGTCTTATCACATTTTCTATTAGCATTTTGAATCATTGAATAATATGCTACTTAAAAGTTCAAGGGTTTATTTGTAATTAAATCATTCTTTCTAAGTCCAGGAACTGTTATGTCATTCTTTCAAAGTTCTAATTCGTCACTCAGTTCTTAACGAATGGGAATTCATAACGAATTAGCCATTATAGCGAATCTGCCTTTGTAACGAATCAAGCATCTTAACGAACTGGTCCTTATAGCGAATTGGACCTTAACGAACTGATCTGGTCAACGAATGAACCCTATAACGAAGGGGGTTCATTCGTCCCTCTCTTAGCGAATGGCCTTAGTGAATGGCCTAGTTCGCCCTTATTTCCATAACGAATGACATGCTAGTTCGCTAATCTTTCATTAACGAATTAGTACACGAATCAAAGCTAGTTCGTTATATTCCCTTAGACGAATCAGCTAGCGAATCGCTTCTAATTCGTCAATTACTCCCTAGCGAACTAGGGTTAGGTCAGGGGATGTCAGAACATTCCCTGACACCCATAACCTCATATTAACTTTTCCGGCGCCGCCATTGCCGGAAAGCCGCCGGAAAAACGCGAACTCACCGGAAAAACGAGTTTTAACTCGTTTTTTGCCGTTTTTCGCCCCGTTCGATCCAGATCTGATCTAGGGTGATCCCTAAGCTCATCATAGGTTCGGTTTATACCCGATTCCACCCGGATCTCGTGATTTAAACGGTTAAACGGTGTCGGCTCATCGTTTCGCAACTATATCTAACGGGTTAAGCTCATACAATATAATACTATCATTACCTCGGGTCGGTTCTTGGTTTCCTTCTTGATATGGTTTTAGAGAGAGAGAACTAGAGAGAGAATCTTAAATGTGTGTTTTGGATGGTGTAAGGGATATGTGTAAATGAATTAAATGGAGGATTAAGGGTATATATATTTTTGATCATGGGCTTAAGCCCATGGTCTTTCCTTTATTCCTCCATAACCCAAGTCCATAACCCATATCCATTTACCCAACACAAGTCCATCTCGTATTCTATTCAACTAAACCGATAACGACCCGCTATAAAATAAACGAACTTTATTTTATTAATATAACCGAAAGTAGGATGTTACAATGACTCTTTTCAAGGCACACTTCTCAAATGACACAAGAGCCACTATTTATAGGCTGTCTGGAGATAAAAGCACGGCCCCGTGCTTTATTAAGCACGGCCTCGTGTCTACGTGTCCCAGTTGCATGTTGTCAGATCGTACATGATGACTCACCACGACCCCGTGTTAATTTGTATGACATGTGCCAATTTCATTTTTGTCTTTTCTTGTAGACGACCACGGCCCCGTGGTTGAGAAGCACGGTCCCGTGCTTTTGTTCCCAGTTTTTGTCTTTTCTTGTAGATTTTTGTCTTTTCTGGTGTTCAGAAGCATGGGGGCGTGTTTCTTGAGGCATGAGGGGCGTGTTTCTTGTTTTTCTTGTGTTTTCTTTCTTTTTTCTTCGTCTTTTCTCTTGTTTCTTCGTTTGGGGCTTAGTTTCACCTGAAATTACATTTTATTATGATAAGTAGCCTTTTGTGCTATGTTATTTAATAGAAATTGCAGTTTTTAGAGATTATTTGATGCTAAAAAGATGTATATTTTTATGTACATCAAACATCCTCATACTTGAACATTGTTTGTCCTTAAGCAATCCACTTATAAATATTTCTAGAAACAGCAAGTTAGGACCATAGCTTAAACATCCCCTAATAGAGCCCCAAGAAGATGGAAACAAAATAACCAACTTTAAATCATATGAATATATGTAGTGACAAATAAAAAGGAAATTTTTTTTTATGAGCTTCTATTTATGTAGAACGTCACGTTCTCACAATGTTCACTCACACTTGGTTTTATATCTGTTCATACATGTGATGTATGTATGTGAACACTCTTAGCCAAAGTGTGACATGTGACAAATATGCTTGTAACAAATTCAAATCTCTACCTTTGTGAAGGGTTGCATAGATCAGAAGGTAATAATGGTTGGTTTTGGGTAAGAAGGGATTTTGGTATTGGTGGTCCGAGGGTTTGAGTTAATGATGGTGAGGATGGTAAATACAACTTTTGCTGACTGTCGGGGATCCTGAGATATCTTCGATGGTTAGCTCTTTCTCCCGATTTTTTTAGAGACCTAGTGACTCTTTTAAGCTCAGATCGTCAAGACCAGTTTTATCGAGGATGTGGATTAGTTCTTCCTCAATCCTGTTCTGAACATAAATCCCAACTCTAGTGGATCGTTCGGCTTTGAGCCTAATAGCCTCCACCCTCATTAGTTTGGTATATTCATGCTGAGACTGAGTTAGACTCTTTCTACATCTTCCTTCGCGGGACCAGTTTTCGCAGCCTAAACATCGTTCATATCTTTTTACTCTTCTTTTAGTCGCGCTTTTGGAAATTCCATAAAATGGTGGCCTTTGTTCGTCTTGGTGCCACTTTTTCCTCACCTCATTGCTAAAGAGAAAGATTCTCTCCCTAAGATCTGGAGGCAACCTAGGTTTTGCGAAATGTATGTAGCAAAGGAAATTGAAATCGAAAGAATGCATTTCCAGTTCTTTAGGGTCTGCCAGTAAAAGACCAGTGTTGTATTTTACCGGTGAGAGGGATAAAGTGATATGGTAAGGTTTTGTAGGGGTTTGTGATTTGAAGAATGGTTTGATGGGATTGTGACAATATTACCTTCTACCTTATACAACGCTTCGTGTGGTCTTGAAATAAATAATTGCGACAAGTTCTAAATCACATGAAACATGTGACTCACTCAAAGCTTCCGAAAAAATATTTATATGGCATGAGGTTTATCTCACAGTAACAGAGGGATTGGGTATAAACGCCATATTCTGCATAAATTTCTTCTCAGTATTACAAAACTTCTTTTTATTTTTTCACTTTTCAGTTATAGTAGGTTAATAATTAGTTATTTGCAAAAACTTTTCTTGGATTTTTCAAAGGTTTTGTTGTAAAAATAGTCTTTGTTTGCTACAAAAATTTAGTTGATTAGAGAATTTTTATAATTATTTGAACAAGCAATTGGTCAAGTAATTTTCCCTCACCACACTTGAATCTCACATTGTCCTTAATGTGAAAAGATTCATGTAAAGATAAAAATTCTAATTAAGTATGGTGGGTTAAAATGGAGAGGTACTTCCCTATGGGCTAACAAAATTTTGATAGAGTGTCCCCTGTTTATCGTCCGTTTTCCTGTTTTGTACCTGCAGAATATAAAACTGCAAACAACGGCAAACAATCAAGAAAAATTTGCTGAAAATTGGGTATGGAATCATCCATCCCTTGCCCCATCGGGATAAATTAGTACATACCATAATGTATTGGCACCTACGGCCATAAAAATATGCAACCAAGCAAACAAATAAACAAGTACGACAGAATGTAAATTGTTTATACAGACATAATAATAATAGAAGTGTCATGAAAGTGCTGCTAACCCATGCATTCTCATACCCAACCTACCAGTACCGCCACTCATCAGTTACCCATGTCCGGGTCAAATGGTCCTCGCTGCCTGTCCATACGATAGCTCAACCGATCAATTTCTCGCCTCGTCTCTGCGTATTCGGCTGCTCGTTGTGCACCTGAGGCGGCCATCTGTTATGTGATCCTGTCAAATGAGGCGGTAGTGTTAGCTGAGAATTGATCAATGAGTCCATACAGACCCTCATAAGAGTATCGGCTGTCGTATGATGAGCTGGGGCCGGCCCCTGATGAAGATGGGCCTCCTCGCTGATGGTAGGTGCAGCGTTGGTATTGTCTGGGCGGTGATCCTCGTCTCTCAGGTACATCCTGAAGCATCATCTCTACAGGGTCTTCGGGGTCCCAAACCTGATTATATTTATCACAGAACCTCCACACATCCGGGTTTTGATCTATTTGCTGAACCATCTGCATGCATTGGTAATAATCAAGGCTGAGAGCTACCGGATCTGGGCTTCGGGTCCCTTCTCTGTCCACATTATAGGCCCCATAAAGGTTGTAGATCCAAGGTCCACCAAAAATAGGGGTGTTTCCTTTGGCAGTTGCATTTGTCACGAAAAGCTTGTAGAATAACATTGTGATGTTGCAATATATGTCATTCTTCATGCAGTATAGTGCCCAAAGATCCCTCAGGTTAACAACCCCCTCACTTTGACATCGAGCCGTGGCATTGTGACTGAGTAGACAGTGAATGTAACTCATGAGCGGGTTATGTAGTGCTGTGCTCTTTGAGACGCTTGCATTGTATTCCTCAGTACCATAACTCAGTTGTTCCCAAGCCTCAAAACGTGTATTTCCTGCTTCAGCTTCCTCATCAGCATCTTCATCTGCAAATGTTGTTTTAGCATTAGACCAGATTTCTGAGTCAGTTTCCTCGGTTGTGTAGATTCCAAGATCAATTCCCAGTTGGGTGACAGAAGTTGTGTGCCATTCACCCCCCACATCTAAATTCGATTGCATCTTCATCCCACATGTCCAATCTCTTCTTCTTAATGTTGAAAGAGGCCAAGAACTACTTTGTCAGTTCTGTTACTGCCTCTCCTGTCTGACCAAAAACCCTTCTCCACGGCCCTTTCACAAATGTCTTGTATCTGTCCCATTGATTAACTTGGTGCAATGTGTTTTGGCAAGCGTAGAAGTTTGGTTCTGGAAATCGTCTGTTTAGGTAGGTTAGTCTTGCGTTAGCTTGTCTGTTCCTTGCACTGCTTCTGTGAAAGACTAAAAATGCATGATCATCGTCTTTATACTCGGCCATCTGCAATTCATACCCAAATTAGTCAAAATTCGACAAAAAATTTCAATGTGCTGGAACAGAGAGCAAAACACGACGACTTGCTTTCAGAAGCACGGTACCGTGCTGTTGCTGCTGTTCAGGTCCTATTGATTTTTGACTTTTGGTTGACCACGATTTGTGTTGTTTAAGGCACGCTCGTGTTTTTAATACCGACTTCCACTCTATTCAGACTCGAACCTTCGTTTCTAATTGGTTATAACAATTGGGTTTATTAGTTTGTTGGAATTCAAAAACCCGAATTGTTCCTTTCAGTTAAATTTTAAAAAGCAATTATTCAACAATCTATTCATCCTATACTAATTGAATAACCTATATCATTTTCAGTTTAGACCTGATTTGGTCGATTTGAGAGATTTTAGGGTTAAACTATTTTGGACAAAAATCACTCAAGGATAATGTATCCAAATTCGTAATTGTGAGGTCTATTGCTATGATGATAATAATGAATATGAAAATGAAATAATGATGATCACAAAGATTTGTTACGAGGAAAAGCCCTTGATCTTGGTCGGATCGCCGACACAAAAACCCCGGGAGATGACAAATCGTCAATCACCACTTTATTAATATGAAAAATGAGGATACAAGGTTTGGAGATTATGATCAGTGTTTACAATAATTCTAAGTGTGTGTGTGTATTGCTCTCTCCCTCTACGAATGTGGCTGGTGTGCTATATATAGGATGTGTGCCTTAACTGATAATAACTCAATGGAGTTATTAATAATAAATACAATTAACTAATATCCCTAAAAATCCGCCATTGTCTTCAATATAAACGTAACAGCCACTTTGACCACGTGTTTGACAAGTCCAATAGCGAGATATCCGGTGGAATAAGTCTTGGAGCCGTTGCACTTGATGAATATCAACCTTCATATAAGAAACAACCGTTAACAACACCAAATACCGAGGATCCATGATCATGACATAGCTCTGGAACTCTTCAGAAGGATAATTGATCCAGACACGTCAATATCTTCTTGACTGCAAGTTAGTGGATAGACTGAGTCTTCTAACTGTTATACCTGCTAAATATAAGACTACTGAGAACAACCGTTAATTAGTAATAAGTAATGGGGATCCCTGATCCTGATACTATCTGGAATAAATGCTAAGGATAACTAATCCAGACATATGTCAGGATAACGTATCCACAGTGTCAAATTTTCGTGCCCTAACAACTGCCCCCAAAATGGCGGTTGTGATAAGATCACAGCTGTCATTTTTCCTTTGAATTCAAACTTCCTGCATAAACAGATGATATTTGACAAGCTAGATATAATTATCGTATATCTATAGAGTTTCCTTGGGAACTTCCCTTTCGGCTATATATCCAACTCCTCTTATTCTCCATGCACATCATGAACAGCTAGTAACACATGTTTAACCCGGATGGATGGTCCATATTTTGAATGGTGAAGTCTGGGTTAAGGAATTTGGGTAAGTCCAGGTGACTTATGATTAATAATATAATGCTTTTGACTATTTCCTTGTTATTGTGAAAGTTTATTTGATATAAATTTAGTCTTGTTGAAGAATTTAAAAACATCTTTGAAAATGATTTTTATGATAAAATACCCTTGCAAAAAATAGTTTAAAGATTTCAAATCCTGAAGAAAAAAGGATTATAATGATTTCAATCAAATAAATGTAAATCAATAGGAGAAAATCATACCACAAGGTCTGACTAGACCTAGGTTATCATAAATAGTGATTCTTCCGTGATCCTTGTAGGAGCAAGTTAAGGATTTTGAATCCGCAAGTCTCGACATAGAAGAACCTTTGAACATCTGTTACAAATAAATTATAAGATTATTTGGGCATAGACCCATTAAGCTGGAGACAAGCCCATAAATTAACTGGGGACAAGCTCGTGAACTGGGGACAAGCCCAAAACTAGGGACAAGCCCAAAACCGGTGTTAAACTGGGGACAAGCCCAAATACTGGGGACAAGCTCAAACTGGGGACTGGCCCAAGGATACGGATGTCAACTGGGGACTCGCCCAAACCGGGATTTAGCTCAAACGTGAGTGACGTGAAAACGCCAAAACCTTAGCTAACATGAAAATGTTAGAAACCTTTGTCTTGAGATAACGTGAAAACGTTATAAACTGGTGGTATGGTACGTCTACCATAAATCTAGGATCCTCCATATAGCCGAAGACAACGAAATTGTCAGCCACCAAGCATGTACTGGTCCCGCTGCCCCGGGCTATACTTTGGATAGCGTGCGCTCCAGGCGAGAGTGTAGAAACTCTAATTTATAATAATGTGAAAACCTTTAAACCTTAGGGGATATGACCATCGGGGGTCATACCCAATCGTGGGCTAGGCCAAGGGAAATAGCTTAGTACGTTAAATATAAAGGAGAGGTGGCCAACCTAATATCTCATTAATATCTTGCATCGTTACTTAAAACTTAGAAAAAACAAATGTTAAGAATATGTTATCCTTAAATAAGCAAAAATTAAAATGAATAAATGATTAGATAGATATTACCGATTTTAGGATCTTTGATCCTTTAAGGATACTTGATCCTTAGAGGATACTTGATCCTGATCAGAAAAAGTATTTCTTGAGGTGGATAGCATTCCACGCTCTTGGTAACCTGTTGCCTTCCATAGTGAGCAAATGATATGCCGCCTTTCCTGCTTCCGACTCGATCAGATAAGGACCTTCCCATTTGGGTGCTAACTTCCCATCAGCCAGATTGGTTGTGTTTTGGAAGGCTTTTCTCAAGACTAAATCTCCTTCTTGAAATCTTCTGATTATGATATTCTTGTTGTATGCCCCATCTACCCTTTATTGATATGCCGCCATTCTGATTTTGGCTAGGTCTCTGAGTTCTTCAACATTATCTAAGTCTTCAAGAAGGATTTCTTGATTGGCCTCAGGATCACGGATGCTTGTTCTGGCTGTAGGGACCACCATCTCTGTATGGATTACAGCTTCTGACCCAAACACTAACGAGAAGGGTGTTTGGCCTGTTGTATTCTTGGGTGTTGTCCTTTCAGCCCAAAGAACATAAGGTAGCTCTTCAGCCCATTTTCCTTTCTTGGATCCTAGCTTTTTTTTTAGGTTGTTGATGATGATATTGTTGCTTGAATCTGCTTGGCCATTAGCTTGAGGATGTACCGGGGTAGATGTAATCATCTTTATGCCCCAACTGGCGCAAATGTTAGTGGTTCTTTTCCCGATAAACTGGGAACCATTGTCACAAATAATTTCAGAAGGAATGCCAAATTTAGTAATAATATTTCTTTTAATGAAGGATATCACTTCTTTTTCGCGTACTTGAACAAAAGCTTCAGCTTCTATCCACTTCGAGAAGTAATCAGCCATTGCAAGCATGAATACTTTTCCTCCTGGCACTTTTGGTAGCTTACCCACGATATCCATGCCCCACTTCATGAAAGGCCATGATGAGGAAATAGGATACATAGGTTCCGCTTGTTGGTGTAGGATGTTTCCATGCCTTTGGCAAGCATCACACTTCTTTGAGTACTCCATTGCATCCTTCTTCATTGTTGGCCATAAGTATCTAGTCCAAAGTATCCTGGAGAATAATGCTCTTTCATCTGTGTGGTTGCCGCAATCGCCTTCATGGAAGTCTTGAAGTACCTCTTGTATTTCAGGATCCTCGATGCATCTCAAATAGGGACCTGCAAGAGATTTTCTATACACAACATCTGGTAAAATTATGAATTGTGATACCTTTAATCTGAAAGCTCTAGGATTTTCCCCTATAGGTATCTCTTCATCTTGGAGGATTTTTTTGATTGGAAGGATCCAAGATCCTACTTTTGAAGAGGATGGAGGATCCTTAGGTTCTCCTGTGCAATCCACTGCCATCTTCACGTCTTATTGTTCTCCAATTGCCGGAGACAATACATGAATGATGGGTATCTTTACATCATTTGGAATCTTCAACGATGATGCCAGTTTTGCTAAGGCATCTGCCCCAGCGTTTTCTACTCTAGGTACTTGCATGATACTAAACAACTCGAAGGATTTCGCTAATTCCTTCACAATTTCTAAATATTTGACCACATTCTCACCTTTTACGGTATAAGAGCCGTTATAGTGGTTAGTTATAAGTAAAGTGTCTATATAAACTTGAAGATACCTGATCCTCATCTGTTTAGCTAAAAGCAAACCTGCGATAAGTGCTTCGTATTCTGCCTCGTTGTTGGTGGCTTGGAATGCACATGCAATGGACTGGGGTATTATGTCCCCCTTTGGCGATTTTAGTAGTATGCCCAAACCTGTTCCTCTTACATTAGATGCTCCATCTGTGAAGAGGATCCAAGGATCCTTGGTTTCTTCAAGTTGTTGGACCTCTAAATCAACTTCATTTTGCAGGTCACTACTGAAATCAGCCACAAAGTCTGCAAGCGCTTGTGATTTAATGGCTGTTCTAGGCTCATACTGAATATCATATGCACTCAACTTCACAGCCCACTTGGCCATCCTACCTGACATTTCTGGTTTTCTAAGCACATTCTTAACAGGATAGTTAGTCCTTAAAATAATAGTATGTGTTTCAAAATAGTGTCTCAACTTGGTTGAGGCCATAATCAAAGCAAGAATTAATTTTCCAAGGTGAGAATACCTGACCTCTGCATCTAAGAGGCTTTTACTTACATAATATACCGGATGTTGTTCACCTTCATGATCCTTCACAAGGACAACACTTACAACATTTCCTGATGCAACTAGGTACAGGTATAAGGATTCTCCATCCACAGGCTTCATTAGAGCTGGAGCTGAGGATAAGTAATCCTTCAAGGCTTTGAGTGCAGCCTCATGCTTCTCGGTCCATTCGAACTTCTTATTTTTCTTAAGGATGTCGTAGAAATCTTCGCACTTCTCCGAGGATCTGGAGATGAATCTGTTGAGAGCAGCTATTCTTCCCGTCAGCCTCTGGACATCCTTAGCATTCACAGGGGATTTTAGATTGATGATGGCTTCTATCTGCTCAGGGCTTGCTTCTATTCCTCTTTTAGTCACCATGTATCCTAGAAACTTTCCAGCCTTAACACCAAAATGGCATTTTGACGGGTTCAGTTTCTTGTTATATTGGTCAAGGATATTGAATGCTTCTTCAAGATCTCTGAGGTGATCCTCGGCCCTCTTCGACTTCACTACCATGTCATCTATGTTGACTTCCATGGTTTTGCCTAACTGATCCTTGAACATCATGTTGACCAATATTTGATATGTTGCCCCTGCATTTCTTAGTCTGAACGGCGTAGCAATATAACATTTTATGCCGGTAGGAGTCATGAATGTTGTATCCTCTTGATCGTATGGTTCCATCTGAATTTGTTGAAATCCAGACGAAGCATCCATAAAGGTAAGCATCTCATGTCCTGCCGTTGCATCCACCATGGAGTCTATATGTGGTAATGGGAAATGATCCTTGGGGCATGCCTTGTTTAAATCTATGAAATCGACACACACCCTCCACTTTCCATTATTTTTTGAAACAACAACCACATTAGCCAACCATCGAGGATACTTAACCTCTCTTATCATACCGGCCTTAAGATTTTTTCAACTTCTTCTTGTATGATCACGCTCCTTTCAGGAGCGAATTTCCTTCGCTTCTGATGGACGGGTTTAATAGAATGATCAAGGCCCAATTTATGAGTAATTACCTCCTTCGAAATACCTATCATGTCTGAATGTTTGAAGGCAAACGTGGACTTTCTTCGCTTTAGGAAGGATATTATGTCCTCCTCGATCTCACTGAGGATACTGGATCCTAGGAAAATTTTCACGTCTGGATCCTCGGGATCCAAGGATACTTCTTTTAGGTCCTGCTCTCGAGCTTCCAGTACATTCCTAGGATTTTGCTGTAATTGCTATGCTATCGTCTGTTTAACTGTCGGCTTCATGGATGAAGAATAGTAGTTCTTGGCTTCCACTTGGTCACAATCTATCCTTACTACTCCCCAAGGAGTTGGGAGTTTAATGCATTGGTGGTAATTAGAGGCCACCGCCTTCATCCCATATAACCAAGGCCTGCCTAAAATAACACTGCAACAAGAAAGGTTATCAATAACACAAAATCATTGGTAAGAATTTATCCCTTCGATATATATTGGGAGGTTAATGTCCCCCAATGTCTTCTTGGTTTCTCCACTGAAATCAACTAGCACTGATGTCCTTGGGATGATCTCCAAGTCTGGTATGTTCATCTTCTGAAGAACATCATGTTGGATGATATTGACTGAGCTCCCACCATATACCAGGATCCTGCGTACATAATGGTTAGAAATAAATAAAGTGATAAATCAAACCGTTGTGATGAGGATCCTGGATGCTTGATTTATCTTCTTCATCAAAGAAGATTCTTTTGTAGGTCGTCAAAGTGGTGTATATAACCGGTCGTTCCCCATTATCCAACTTGGTTTCCTTAGCAAGTCTCTTAGCTACGGAGAAGGAAGTGCCGCATATGTCTGAGCCTCCGGAGATGAAGTTGATTACTTGAGCATTTGGTGGGGGCGGAGTTGCTTTTTTAGGAACTTCTTTAGGATCCTGGATCCTGGACTTTTTTCTTCCCAACAGTTCCTTAAAATGGCCCTTACTCAGGAGGTATCCAATTTCCCTCCTTAAACCGATGCAATCATCCGTCATGTGGCAAAATCCTCATGGAAAGCACACCATTTGGATTTGTCTCTGAAGGTGGTTGACTTGTCGTTCTTTCGAGGCAACCTTGGCTTCTCCCCTAGATCCTTCATGGCACAAATAAAGCCATGGGTATCTAAAGAGAAGCAATATTATGAGATGACGGGGTAATCTTCATCATCATCTCCTTCTTCAACTGCTCGAACGTTTGATTGTTGAATTTGGAGTACGGCTTCGAGTTGTTGTTTCTGTATGAGGATCCTTTATTCTTGTAAGGGGATTCTTGCTTTTTCTAAGCCCCCAATCGTTCTTGGATCCTTTTTTCGTCTTCCAGCCGTATGAACCTTAGTGCTCTGTTCCTTACTTCATCTAAAGATCTGAAAGGAGTCATCACAAGATCATCATAAAAGGGGGAGCCCCTATGAAGTCCTATCTTGAATGCTTCAACAGCAGTAGCCATGTCAAGATTGGGGATTTCTAAGGCTTCCTTGCCAAACCTTGTAACAAAGTCCCTAAGGGATTCATCACTAGGTTGGATAACTCGGTATAAATCACTAGTTAACTTCTCAAATTTCCTACTACAGGAAAATTGACTGTTGAACAAGTTAACTAAGTGCGAGAAAGAAGTAATTGAAAAGGGAGGAAGACTTAGCAGCCATTTTAATGTAGATCCTGTCAGTGTGGATCCGAAACCCTTGCATAAATAAGCTTCTTTAAGTCCCTCAGGAATGGGATTGATCTCCATCCTTTCTCTGTACTGAGCTACATGCTCCTCAGGATCAGTAGTCCCATCATAAGTCTTCATGTTGGGGGTCTGGAATCGCTTCGGGATTTCAGCATCATAGATAGGTGGAGCAAATATGGATAATTTGTGGCTTCTCTTCGGTATCTCAGGGATTGGACGGATCACCCCGGGTACGTTGGATATCATATCCTTAAGTTTCTGCAGTTCCTTAGCAATTGCTTGGTTGATACCTGCATCCTGCATGGAACCACGCTTAGCATCTAAGGATATAGGATCATACGTGTTACCTCTTTGTTGTACAAAGGTCGGCATTCCAGAAGAAAGGCTGAGATAAGAAGCGTCTGCTACAAGAGTTGGTCCGCCAAAAGCGATGGTCTGCATGGGGATTATATCTCCTTCATGGACCTCAGAGGATCGCTGATGTTGAATCCCTGAGAATCCTTGATCCTAAAAGAAGGATCCTTGATTATGGACGTAGGATCCTAGTGGTTGGGAGTTGAAGGATCCTGGATGATATAATCCAGAGGATCCTGGTTGAAGGATAGACGATCCTTGTTGAAGGAACGAGGATCCTTGAGCTTGCTGACCAATGAACCCTTGTTGAAGGATAGATGATCCTAGTTGGAGGAACGAGGATCCCTGAGCTTGCTGACCCACGGACCCTTGTTGAAGGATGGATGATCCTTGCTCGGTGATTGAGGATCCTTGAGTATGCTGACCCACGGACCCTGGTTGAAGGATGGAGGATCCTTGAGCATGTGAGCAACGGATCCTAGAGTAGTGAAATCCAGCGCCCTAGGCATCAAGGGAGTCTGATCCTTCGCTGGCCTCTTTCTTTTCTTGAGATCTTCAATTTCATGTAGGATCCTCTGGTTGGTTTTGTTCTACTGCTCCATGTATGCCTTAACCTGTGAAAACATGGCAGAAACATTATTGTTAGATTTGACCACCGAAGTGGCAGCAGTGGTTTTCGAGCTCTGGAAGACTGGTAGTTGCGTCTTGTTTCCAACCGTGGTGGTCCTTGGAGCTGCTGCTAGCGGAGGAGGCATCGGTGGTAAGGTTCTTGATGAGAGAGGAACTGAAGATGGCATGGTTGATGAAGCATAGGCTGATTGAGAGGCCATTGATGGTGAAATGGGTATGAAAGTTTAAAAATTGATAGGAAATAATCCGGATTATAGCACCAATGGCCCCACGGTGGGTGCCAAATTGTTTTGGACAAAAATCACTCAAGGATAATGTAACATCCCGAAATTTCTAAAATAATAGTTAATATATTATTTGCGTCGGGAGAAATAAATGAGTTAGCGGAACGATAATAATAATAATATGAAGAATAAGTAGGATAATTAGATAGGATTAGTTATGGACCAAAAAGGAAATATGGGCCTTAGGTCCATGGGCTTACGGGAGTATAAATACCCCCTTAAACCCTAATCCTTTCCATTCCATCCATCTTATCCATCCTAATTCTACACACTAAAAAACACACACACACACCACCACACATATACGGCTGAGAGAGGAAGGGTGAGATCCGAGACCAAATCGAGCCTATAACTTGATAGATCTTGAGCGTGCAAGCAAAATACAAGATTGTAGCTCGTCCCCAAGCTAACCGTAACCTTAAAAACATGTAAAGGTATGTTCGTTATCTTTAAAGTTTATGTTTTTATAAACGGTTAGTCTTGAAACTTAAAGATAAAGTAAATCGGGTCTAAACAGAATATAAAGTAGAAAACTTGACGTTGGAAACGAACTTAACGAACCTATGGCTAAATACGACGACTTGTATTGAACGTTTTTAAGTGTAAAGGTCCAAGCTTTATGGTATATACGGGTTAAAAATGAACGAAAACGGGTAGGAAACGTTAGTGGGTGATATCGAACCTTAACAAGAGTATTAAAATCACAAGATGCTTGTTAAGATTGATAAAAATCAACCCGTCGCTGCTGTTGGATAACTTCACTATGGAAGTTCGCGTTGTTTACAAGTTCGCTTATGGATAAGTTCGCTTGTGGACAAGTTCGCTTGAAGGCAAGTTCTCTTGAAGACAAGTTCGCTTGTGGACAAGTGCGCACGTGCGTAAGTTCTCCCGATGCTAAGCAGCTAATGTTAAGTTCGCTATATATAGATAAGTTCGCTTATGTTAAATTCGCTTAATATTAAGTTCGTCAAAAGTTAAGTTCGCTGAAATAAATTAAAATCCTAATGGAAAATGTGTTAAGACAGTTAATGGAAACATGCATAAGTTCGCCAGGGGCTCTGCCCCAGAACCCCGCTGTCAGGGGCGCTGCCCCCGAACCCCCGTTCGTTGAGGGTTATAATTAGACCAGGAACGCGTTACGGGTAATGATAGATAATTGATACGTATAATTGTTATACAGCTAGTCGTGCACAGCTCAAGAGAGGAATAACCATTAGCAGAAGAAGTAACCGAGTTCAGGTGAGTTTCTAGCCCCATCTCCTTGTTATGTTTTCGGGGCTGTGTGCATACTCGATTTGAAGTGTGAATACACTTACCTTAAGTGGTAAGTGTATGCTATAGATGTTATACAAGGTAGCTATTATATAATGCTTGTCGGTACGTGAACGATCTTCTGATATTGCACATATCGCCAAGGATAGTGATTGCCAAGTGGTTGTTAGTGTATGAATGCTACGATGTGACTTGCTTGTTATGTAAATAATGAACTGATATGAAGTGTGATGTAGACAAGTAGAGGTAGAGTGTGTTAGAAGTGGCAAGAGTCTAGTAAGAATGTTAGTGGCATGACGATAGTACGTGGTAGGGTAAGCCTATACGTGACTTCGTTATTAAAGTGGCAAAGTGGCATAACGTTGTACGTTATTAAAGTGGCAAAGTGGCATAACGTTATACGTTATTAAAGTGGATAAGCTGTAGGGGTAAATAAGAGGTTAAGTGGTAAGGTGAGCAGGTTAGATAGTGGGCTATGTGTCTTCGGATACGTATATAATTGCATGTAGTGGTTGTATGATAAGTTGCTTGATTAACTAGAACTCACTCAGCGTAGCTGACTTTTAGTATGCACGCAGGTGAGCAAACTAAAGAACTGACATGAGGATGGCACATGGCATGGATTGAACGGCTGGCATCCGAAGATGGAAGAAACGATGTTTTAAATACGATATTGTATGTTATGGTTTTAAAGAAAAGATTAAATGTTTTGTAATAAAATATTAAAGTTTTATATTCTACGAAAGTTTTAATTAACTCTGATTTGTAAGAACTGTGTTTATGAGTAAATCCGACGCTAAAGTAGGGCTACTGGGAACGGGGCCTTACAAGTTGGTATCAAAGCCAGGTTTCGATCCTGGGACCTGTGGGTTATGGGCCCACCACGCTTCCGCTGTGTATCCAAATTCGTAATTGTGAGGTCTAGTGCTATGATGATAATAATGAATATGTAAACGAAATAATGATGAACACAAGGATTTATTATGAGGAAAAGCCCTTGATCTTGGTCGGATCGCCGGCACAAAAAACCTCGGGTGATGACAAATAGTCAATCACCACTTTATTAATATGAAAAATGAGGATACAAGGTTTGGAGATTATGATAGGTGTTTACAATAATTCTAAGTGTGTGTGTGTGTGTGTATTGCTGTAAGGCCCCGTTCCCGGTAGCCTACTTTAGCGTCGGATTTACTCATAAACACAGTTCTTACAAATTAGAGTTAATTAAAACTTTCGCGGAATATAAACACTTTCATAAAACATTACAACAATCCAAAACTTGCCTTAATTAAACATTCTTGTCTTTCAAAATAAACGTCAATTAACATTAAAACATCTTGAGTCTTCAGATGCCAGTCTCCTATTCGCCCACCATGTGCCCACTCAAGCTAACTGTCTCAATCTACTCACCTGCGTGCATACTAAATGTTAGCTACGCTGAGTGAGTTCTAGTTAATCGGATGCCATAAAATACATACACATACATACATAACCGAAGATACATATCCATACTTAATCCGTTACCCTACTACCATACATACATACGTACATATCTACAATCACTAACCTCAGTCTACCAAGAGTACGTTCATAGTCCGCCGTCTATACCTGTACTCAAGATCGTGAACACGTAAAAGGTACGCAGTCCTTACCTATGTTCACCAGTTATGGTACGTGCAAGGTCCGCAGTCCCTCCCTGTACCATCCTATATTGACAACACGTACAAGGTCCTCAGTCCTTCCCTATGTTGAAACCTAAACCATAGCACGTACGAAGTCCGCAGTCTTCCTCTATGCTACCACAACACAAACATAGCACGTATAAGGTCCATAGTCCTTTCCTGTGCTGACGCCAATCTACATTACGTATAAGGTCCGCAGTCCTTATCTACGTTGGCGTCTATCTTCTATAACACGTATAAGGCCCACCTGTCCCTATCTACGTTTACATCTATCATCTACATCATGTATAAGGCCCGCAGTCCTTAACTACGCATCACCTGCCAAGTCTACGTCCAACAGAAGTTAGAGGGATTTGCCATCCTAACTTACTATGTCGAACGTAGGACTCACATACCATTAGTGTACCTGTATACACATACTTCACATATACAATAATTACATTATAGCATAAGAACACTCTAGGCGTTCTTTACATCATTCATTTAACAACCATACCCCTTGTCGATACGTGCAATATCCGAAGATCGTTCACGCCCCGACAAGTGTTCATTCGTAATGTTCATACATATATAATATTCGTACCTTTATTTTTAACTTGACAGTACGCGCAATATCCGAAGATCGTTCGCGTATCGACAAACAATCATTCATATCTATCACATATATCACATATGGCATACACTTATCACTTAGGATATATGTATTAACAACACATCGAGTATGCACACAGCCCCGAAAACATAACATGGAATGGGGCTAGAAACTCACCTGAATCTTGTTACGCTCTTCGTTAATCGTTATTCCCTTCTTGAGCTGTGCACGGCTAACTGTATAATATTTACATGTATCAATTAACTACTACTACTCATGTTGTATTTTTATCTTTATATAACCCACAACGAACGGGGGTCCGGGGGCAGCGCCCCTGGCAGCGGGGTTCTAGGGGCGGCAGCCCCTAGCAGGGTCTAAGGGGCAGAGCCCCTGGCTGGGGTCGAGCTGCCAGGTCAGCTTGGAAAAATTTTATTTCCAATCACTGTCTTAACACATTTTTCATTAGGTTTTTAATTTATTTTCTAATTTGCTAATTCCAGCGAACTTATCATTAAGGGAACTTAACATTAAGCGAACTTAAGCATAGGCGAAATTGTCATCAAGTGAACTTAGCATATGGCGAAGTTGTCATCAGGCGAACTTAGCATATGGTGAAGTTGTCATCAGGCGAACTTAGCATATGGCGAAGTTGTCATCAGGCGAACTTAGCATATGACGAAGTTGTCATCAGGCGAACTTAGCATATGGCAAAGTTGTCATCAGGCGAACTTAGCATATGGCAAAGTTGTCCTCAGGCGAACTTAGCATATGGCGAAGTTCTCATCAGGCGAACTTAGCTGCAGCGAAGTTGTCCAGCTGCAGCTAGTGTTCCTTCTTAAATCCCATAATCATCTTCGTTTCTTAACCAAATAACTCGATTTAGGTATCAACAGAATCGTCTGACCAGCGTCTACAAACCCCAACCATCAAATCGGCCTAACATCGATGTTTAAGGGGTGTGATTTAGGCATATAGGTTATGGGTTCTTTCATCAGTCGATTAACCCATCAAATCTTAACCATTTTCAGTAAGTTTAGTTTTGTAGGATTCGTTTTTACCATACAAACACAGATCTATCATTTCTATACTAATCCAAACCTAAACGAACAAGTTCTCGATATAAAGGTACCGTAAACGAGTCGAACACGAACACGAGCTGGTCTTTGATGTTGCTTTGGTTCGTCACGACGATCTAGCACCAACAAGCTCGGGTTCTCGTCTCCGGATCTTGGTTCGGGTTGTGTGTGTTTTGGGTGTGTGTAGGGATTATGGAAAGATGGAATGGGAAGTTAGGGTTTTAGGATGGTTTAAGGGGTATTTATGTCCCTTAAAGCCCATGGACCCAAGGCCCATCCACCATCTTAATCCATGTAATTACCCAAGTCCATGATTCTTTCTATATTTAATATTAATAAAATATTAACACTCGTTTTTAAATCATGGACTTCTTTTATTTACTAATATAAAATTCGGGATGTTACAATTGCTCTCTCCCTCTACGAATGTAGCTGGTGTGTTATATATGGGTGTGTGCCTTAACTGATCATAACTCAATGGAGTTATTAATAATAAATACAATTAACTAATACTCCCTAAAAATCCGCCATTGTCTTCAGTATAAACGTAACAGCCACTTTGACCACGTGTTTGACAAGTCCAATAGCGAGATATCCGGTGGAATAAGTCTTGGAGCCGTTGCACTTGATGAATATCAACCTTCATATAAGAAACAACCGTTAACAACACCAAATACCGAGGATCCATGATCTTGACATAGCTCTGGAACTCTTAAGAAGGATAATTGATCCAGACACGTCAATATCTTCTTGACTGCAAGTTAGTGGATAGACTGAGTCTTCTAACTATTATACATGCTAAATATAAGACTACTGAGAACAACCGTTAATTAGTGATAAGTAATGTGGATCCCTGATCCTGATACGATCTGGAATACATGCTAAGGATAACTGATCCAGACATATTTCAGGATAATGTATCCACAGTGTCAAGTTTTCATGCCCAAACATAAACTAAACCTAGAATGATGAATTTGAACAATATAATCGTTAAATTAACACACCTTCGGTTCGGATCTGAAGATTTGATATAGAAATTAGTGTAATAGGGGTTGGTCGGCAGTTTGTCGTTCAGAAACGAAGTTGTTTTTAAGGTTAATGGTTTGAAGAAGTTATTTTATTAATAAAAAAATTGTAACTGTTCTTGGGTTAAAAACACAGCGCCGTGCTTTTGAAGGCACGGTATCGTGCTGCATGATGCAGACAGTTCTTCTTTTGATTTTGTTTATTTGTCGAGCTGGTTTGTTTTTTAACTGATTTTGGTTAGTTTAAAATAGTAATTAAAAGTCCTGAATTTGATTAAAACATAAAACATAACAACATAATCAAACATAGTAGAAACGAAAGTACAATAACAAGGCCTGTTCTGACTTCGTTCGACTCTTTCATTTGTACATTCCTTAGCAAAGTGACCATTTTGTTGACAGTTATAACAACGAACCTTTGATTTATCAAACCCTGGTCTTTCTCCAACAAACTTTCTACCCGTTTTCTTCATAAATCTCTTTACCCTTCTGACTATCATAACCATCTGCGAATGCAGATCCATCTCTTCCAGATCATCATCATCGATCTGATCATAGTCTTCATCCAAAGTTGCAGGGTCGAATATTTTACCTTTGATATAGTTCTCATAAGATGCAATGAAGGATGCATAGAGGGTAAACTGTTGTTCAGCAGATTTCACACTCATATGCATCTGTGAGTAGTTATTGCTTGGAGCATTGGATGAGAAATTTCCAGTTGTAGTTTGAGGCTTTGAGGAATTACTACCTCCTGCTACGAAACATACGTCACCATCCATATTGAGAATCACATGACCATCTGGAGTGGAGTTTGATTCCCCCTTAGAGTAGTAGGCAGTGGATTCTAATTTTGAACTTAAGCTTGGAGTGACTTTAGCACCATACATTCCCGGATCCTGAACCTGATCAGTGTGTGTCTCCTTTCGAGCCATGTTTAGTTCAAAATTTCGTAACTTATTTACCACCGTCTCCAAATCAATCTTATCAAAGTCCTTGTCTTCTCTCATCAGAACAGTGTACATCTCCAATTTTGGTGGAAGAGCATCAAGAAGTTTCTCCACTATCTCTTCTTCTTTATATTCAATGGAGTAGTTATTTAGCTCTGTCATCAGATGATAATAACGTGTGATAATGTCATCAAGTGATTCATTTTTCAGGTACTTGAATACGGAGAATTGAGTTTTCAGCAGTTTTGTCTTGGAGGTACATATTCCAACATTTCCTTCATATCTATTCTCCAGTGCTTCCCAGCTCTCTAGCAGTTTTGTATTTCTTAAAAGTATGAAGAATCTCTTGTGGGAGAGCCATGGTTATAACTGCATGAGCTTTACTTTCTGCCTCATACATCTTCTTTTCATCATCTTCCATCTTACTGTATTTTTTAATCTGTTCACGACCCTCAAGCAAGGACGTTGGAGGAATGTACCCGTCTTGAATGCAAACCCACATCTTCGCGTCTTGATACTTCACATACTGTTCAAACCGATCTTTCCATGCAACGAAATCAGTACCTTTCAGTAATTTTGGATCTTTAGTTGCTGAACCGGCTTCAACCTCCATCTTTACCAGTTCTGTGATGTTTATCGAAGTCATAGTTGAAAGAAACAAGACTCAACCAAAATGTATAAACTTCTGTGAACAGTGCACAAATAGCGAAGTTGATATAACTTCGCTGGCTTCTTAAGTTCGCTAAAGAACTTTGCTAGCCAGACAACTTCGCCTGCTTCTTAAGTTCGCTAGTAACAACTTCGCCCAAAACTATATCTTCGCTTAAACCCTACGTTTTGTGACGGCAAGTTCGCCTGATGAACACTCAAGTTCTGCTGGTTTAATTAGGTTGTTTGCGTGGGACGCGAGGGTGAATTGAAGGTGTATTTGATGAGGGAAGAAGGGCAAAAGACAAAAACGAGGTATATCAACGTATACTCGTTCCGCGAAAAGTCAAACGGAACGATCTTAACACCCGTGTGATAATCCCGAACCACACAATCACGAGCAAAATGCTCTGATACCAATTGTAGGTTCCCAGCCGGATCTACACAGGATTATCTCGTAACACGAGGGTGCAGAATCCCCACGTAATACGATACGAGTGTAAGACAAGTAATACGTTGAATAGGTAAAACAAACACACTGTATAATACTGTAAACTTGATATATTGCTAATCTCCAACACGTGAAACACAATATCACAAAAAAACTCGTTCACCAAAAAAACTAACCCCCCCCCCGTCAAAATGGCCGAAGTTGAGGTATATATAAACCTCGACAACTTCGCCTAACATGCTAGGCGAAGTTGTCATAACTTCACTAGATTCACAAGTTCGCCTAAAACAAATGGCGAACATATAATAACACGTTTAACAAAAGACCAACATTTTAAGCAATTACAGACACAAATAAGCACGAGATATTGAACTATTGGCGTCATGCACCAACAAAGACAAGAGATTCTAAACGAGTATTTCAATTACGTGAAGGTTACCATCTAAGATCAAGAATCCACTCCATTTTAGCATTGATAATTAATATTCAAACATGTGGTAAACTTGCCGTAGCAATATATGATAGATAACTCCTTAAGCCTTAAGTGAGCATCTTTGGCACTAGGGAGGTGACATGCGCATTTTAAAGTCGACCCTTTCCTAATGTCATGCCACCTCCACAATGTCAATTTAAGTTGGCAAGTAGTTTCGTAAAGTAGAAAGATTAGGATTGACTTCGATTTCTCAAATACTAATTCTAACAACTTCGGGTGGTTGTAGTTTACTCACACAACCTCCCCTTGGTTGATTTATGAAGGTTATAATTACACATTCCGTTAACATATGATTTCTTTAAATAGCATGATATCCTAAGCAAAGCCATTTTCGGATTACCAAGACTTAGAGAAATACATCATAACTTATATCTCATCATTTCTAAGTACAATATAAAGATCCATGTTTCGATAATGTATCAAAGTATTTCTATCTTTCAAGAACATGAATCGATCATGAACGATTGCCAATTTGGAATTGGCAATCACCAACTTTGAATTAGTATTTTAAGATGGTGAAACATTTCTCATCAAAAGATAATTGTAAGATAACCATGTACTTTACTAGACTACACCACATGTTTTAAATCATTAACAAGTAAAACAAAGCTTCTTCTTAGATTTTAGATGGTAAATGGAGTTAAGCTCATAATGAGCATGGTGATTAACATTAGGATTGATGATAACAATAAACACATGATCAACTAGAGCAATCTAACCAAATGTAGATGAATCTTCCTTCTTAATGATGATGATGATGGTTGATGGTGATGACCTCCAAGCCTTCAAACTCTTCACTAGATCTTCAATGAGAGTGTGTTTTTATAAGTGAAAACCGAATAGGACTCTTTTCAAGGCACACTTCTCAAATAACATAAGAGCCTCTATTTATAAGCTGTCTGGAGATATAAGCACGGCCCCGTGCTTTATTAAGCATGGCCTCATGTCTACGTGTCCCAGTTGCATGTTGTCAGATCGTACATGATGACTCACCACGACCCAGTGCTTTCTGAGGCACGACCCCGTGTATTTTTATGACATGTGCCAATTTCATTTTTGTCTTTCTTGTAGACGACCACGGCCCCGTGGTTGAGAAGCACGGTCCCGTGCTTTTGTTCCCAGTTTTTGTGTTTTTTTGTAGATTTTTGTCTTTTCAAGTGTTTAGAAGCATAGGGGCGTGTTTCTTGAGGCATGGGGACGTGTTTCTTGTTTTTCTTGTGTTTTCTTCGTCTTTTCGCTTGTTTCTTCGTTTGGGGCTTGGTTTTACCTGAAATTACATTTTATTATGACAAGTAGCCTTTTGTGTTATGTTATTTAATAGAAATTGCAGTTTTTAGAGATTTTTTGATGCTAAAAAGATGTATATTTTTATGTACATCAGTAACACAATTTTGTCCACATGTCATTTAACTAGTCATTCCACGTAGGATGTCATGTAAGGCCCCGAATCCCGGTGCCCTACTTGGACATTGGATTTACTCATAAACACGGTTCTAAATATCAGAGTTAATTAAAACTTTTCTCGGAATAATAAACTTCAAACATATATTACAGAATTGTTATAATCTTTTCAAATTAAACATCTTTTGTCTTTCAAATTAAAACACAACCCACAATAACATCATAACATTTTCCTCAAGATGCAAGTGTCTTCAGTCCAATTCCATGTGTCCTTATTCAAGCGAGCTACCTCAACCTATTTACCCGCGTGCATACTAAAAGTCAGCTACGTTGAGTGAGTTCTAGTTAATCAGGCAACATACAATACATTCACATACTTACACACACACACACACACACACACACACACACACATATATATATATATATATATACGTATCCGAAGATACATATTCATACTTAGTATATTACCTTTCTTTCATACATACATACATACATATACATTTTAAAGACCATTTCGCCCTATAACCTTCACATATATTATTAGGGTTTGTTCCCTACACTCGCAGATATTATTAGGGTCTGTTCCCTACATTTGCAGATATTATTAGGGTCTATTCCCTTTTAAACGTACATTCCATCCATCCGATTACCATACGTACCTTTCCATATATAAACATACTTTCGTACCTACTAATTTGATTACGTGCTTTCATACATACTTATCTCATATTAGACATACTTCACATTACTTTCCCTGACGATACGTGCAATATCCGAAGATCGTTCACGTACCGACAAGCATTCATTCATAACATTCACGTCATATTATCACATCAATCATTATAGCATACACTTACCATTTAAGTTAAGTGTATTAACATTCACATTGAGTATGCACACAGGCCTGAAAACATAACAAGGAAGTGGGACTAGAAACTCACCTGAGCTTTTCTGAGTTAATGGTAACTCCTAAATTTAACTAGATGCGGCTAACTGTATAGCAGTTACACGTATTAATTAACTATCACTACATATATCGTATTTCAAGTTTAATATAACCCTCAACGGATGGGGGTCCGGGGGGCAGAGCCCCCTGGCTGGGGTCGAGCTGCCAGGTCAGCTTGGAAAAATTTTATTTTCATTAACAGTCCTTAACACAAATTTAACTAGAATTCTTAAATTATTATTTTATTCGCTAACTTATTCGTTATAACGAATGGCCTCTTGTTAAGCCTCATTCTTTATCACATTCTTGATAACGAATGGTTTGATCATAGACGAATGAACGAGTAACGAGTGAATTAGGCCATTCGTGATTTCTTTGAGACGAATGAAAGGCTCATTCGTTACAGGAGCACACGAATGTATCTATAATGAATGGTTCCATTCGATGTCTCCTCCTAGCGAATGAATGGATAACGAATGACGAATGCCATTCGTTAATTTTGTAAGACGAATGAGAGGTTCATTTGTTATAAAGATACGCGAATGTATCCCATTCTTTATGACTGCGTAACAAATTATCAGTAATTCGTTATTCATAACGAATGAATAACAGTACTTATCCAATCTTTGTCTCAGATTGTCAAATTCAAAATCGTCAAATCTTGACGAAATAACACGAATTTGGTATCAATGGATTCGTATACACAGCTCCTACAAACCCTAATCATTCAATCATCCAAACATCGTGTTTTAATGGTGCATTTGATCGATATAAGTATAGGCTCAATGTTTGACCAATTACCCCAACAGATGTTAATGAATTTCAACGGGAATCGATGCGTTTGATTCGTTTTTACCATTTATACAGATCTAGGAACACTAAATGAGCCGAACAAGTTTTCTTTATATAACGTACCTTAAACGAATCGGTTTCACGAACACGATCTAAGCTTGGTGTATGTCTTGCTCATCACGAAGCTCTAACACTAACAAGCTCAGGATTTTGCCTTCGGATCTTGGTCTGAGATAAAGGAAAGTGTTTGTGTGTGTTTTTGAAGGTGTAGGCTATGCTGTAGAGATGGATAAAAATGAAAATGATTAGGGTTTAAGGGGTATATATACTACCTTAAGCCCATGGACCTAAGTCTCATTCCATCCCTTATTTCATCTTTTAATGTCCAAGCCCACCCTCTAATAGTTTATTTATCTAAACTGGATAATAACGCATTATCATATAAACGATATTTCTTTTATTATTATCATCGAAAGTAGGATGTTACATGTCAAGTAGATGCCATGTCACTATTTCCTAGTATATTATGATTCATAGCCCGTTTTCCTATTATAACCAATGACCCATAAGGATTTATAAAATTTCAAAAATAAATTATTGTGTAATACAAATTTCGAGTCTAAGACCTTATGTTTCAAACCAAATGTGCTTACCAACTCCACCAAAATGGTAATTGTGTTTGATTTTTTAACTTAACATATATAACTGTTATTTCTCTTCAAGTATAAAACCAAAATTATATTTAACTGTTAACATTTTCATAATTCACAATATCACATTATCTTCTCATATATTTTAATACACCAATTAAGATTGTTCGTCGTTTCTCTTTTTATTTTAAAATATAATATATTTTTACTAATTTTTTTTACAACAAAACCTTAGTCTTTATAAATATAGTTTTTAAATATGTGATAACATTTTATTATTAATATCATTTTTATATACACAGTATTTAATATAACAATATCAGTATGAATGTTTTATTTTAAATAAATCAAACACCAAGATTTAGTTTTCAACTTAAAATTATAATGCATAATATATCAAATACTTGATAAAAAGTCATAAATAAAAATTGTTATATGAAATAATTGAATTTACGTATTACATATAATATTTTTTATTTTAATTATATTTTCTACCTGTGTGGAGCACGTTCTCTAACCTAGTTGTTATATAATATTTTATTGTCAACTTATAAATACTTAAAATCAAGCAACTGAAAACATTATTTATAAGAGGGTCTTAAGATACATAGGAGCCAATGTTTTCATACCTGGACCGGACATCGAACCGAATGCCTTACAGGGTTACAGTTTAGACCAGATGGTGAACTGGATGATGTAATAATTAATCTAAAGATATCCAAATATTGACAGTGTAAAAATATTAAAGGTCGAATTTATTAATTGTAGAAGATGTATATAATTGTGGTTTTATGCTTGAAGAGAGAGGATACTTATGTCAAATAAATGAATTTAACACAATTACCATTTAAGTGGAGTTGAAAAACATCTTCAGTTACAAACATGAGGCATTGGGTTCGAAATTAAGACTATTGTTAATTGGTTTGGTTATTGGAAATGGATCCCGGGGTTATAAAATTCGAAAACGGGTCCATGTTATGCTATAATTTATTTATAATTTAAAATTTTATATAGTAATTAGGATTTAATATGAAATAACTGACATCACATCTACGTGAAATCCTATGTGATGGCCTAGATGAATGTCATGTGGACAATATGTCTTCTTTAAATAGCATAGTTAGATTAGATTAGATAAAAAGTTCAAGGGAGGCATGACAAGTAGATGACGAGAGTACGTTTAGCCTATCCATTTATACATTGTTATTGTTGTGCATTGACTTGTAAGAGGGTAGCATACGCCCACATGTATACCATACGTCGAATTAGAGGTACATACCCCAAGAGGGGCTATTGTACTTTGGCTATACGCCGAGAAAACGGAGGGCACCATACCATACGCCCACAAAAGAATGGTACGCATGGATGATTTTTGTAGGGTATTATTTGGAGGTTTAACGTAGTTACTCCTGTGTTTTATCATGTATTCTCCATTAGAAATAGGCAATAAGTTGTTAAACATATAATTTCAAGTTAAGCACATCAAATGTGAGGTTGATCAAGTACCATGACGGGAATTCGAGCACTATTATTGTAAATGTTGGGTAATGCTGATAAAGCTTTGTAAAGGAATATGCTACAAAGTTTTAAAACACGTCTCACATGTTCAATATAAAAAATGCGAGGCTATTTCTTCATCAAAGTACAATATCAAGTAATAAAATGCACGTGTTACATTTCTGTTTTAATATATATATATATATATATATATATATATAGAGAGTATCAACAGTAAACTCATCCTTAGATATAAACTTAAAGTCTCCTAAAGAATTATTTTTATATTAAAAAAAGAAATATTTTCAAATTTCTGTTTTTTCATTATTCTTATATTTTGTTACTCTTCACAGAAATAAATAAATAAATAAATCATACCCAGTTAAGTCCCACCAACAGCAAAGCTATAAGTAGGGTCTGGGGAGGGTGGGATGTAGGCACACCGTACCTCTATCCAACGGGATAAAGAGGTGGCTTCACAAATTAAAATAAAAATAAATAAAAAATAAATAAAAAGACGTTGTAATGCACACACGTAATACTGTGCGATACTGTTGTATTACACATGTGTTATTACTATGCATTTTTAGGTGTAATAGTGTTTAATTGCATATATTCAGTAATTTGTGTATTGTATATGTGTAATAGTGTTGTATTATATGCAAAAAATGTAAAAAATAAATAAACGTCGATGTAGTCCACCACATGTGCATTAATGTTATATTACACATAAGTACTAATGTGTATCCGATGTGTGTATCAGTCTTATATTGCGTATATACAATGGTGTGTATCAAATATGTGGAATAATGTTGTATTCTATGCAATACAACACTCTTGCATATATACAATGCACACTATTACACATGTGCACTACACCAACGAGATTTTTTGTTTTTGGAACAATATCAGCATATAAGAATAACGGAAAAAATAAACTACCAAAAATAAAGTTATATGTCTATAATATATATAAAGAAAAGCTTTAAAAGATCTCTGGTTGCTCCCTACATTCTCTCAAGCCACCAGATTGCATTATTTGTAAATGGAGGCTTCTCATGCATTTGACCGAATTCATGGGTATGGGTCGCACCAAACACAAATATTCCTTAAACAGATTATAACATCTCATTAAATTAAAAATTAATCTCACCGAATATTTGATATGAAAATTCTTAAAATAGGGACATATATTATTTATAATTAAAAAATAGTTTTATATTAAAAAATAAACGGGTCATGGGTCCCACCAAACCCAAATAGCTTTTAAACCAGGTTATAACATCTCATTTATTTGTTAAACTCTTTTATCATCAAATACTAAGTATATTATTAACTTATGTATAATAAATAAAATTAAAATCCAAAAAAATATATAAATATTATAAAAGAATAATGTAAAACAACACCCGTAATATATATATATATATATATATATATATATATATATATATATATATATATATATAGGGGAAGGATCTTTTGAAAACTTGATGAGTTGTAAGAACTTTAAGAACTCAATATGGACTGCACAATTGAATAAATTAAATGTGTATTGAATATGTGGCTAAGAATAAATCTGATTAAAAAGTTAATTAGGAGATATCAAAGTTTTTTTGATGATTACACATGTTTAAATGTTAGTTACACATGTGTAAAAAGTTGATTCGGTGTATAAACAAAATATTGTAATTTTTTTTATGTTACTTACACTTATATATTATATATGTGTAAAAAGAATTCAAAAAACAAAAATTGTTATGTTGAGTTCTTTCAAGTTCATAAAACTCAAAGTGGTTCTTAAAAGAAATCAATATATATATATATATATATATATATATATATATATATATATATAGAGACAAAGATAACACTTTAGATTCCTTGGACGAGTAGGTCAACCAATGTGTCCTCGATCTATTGTTAAAAGTTATTCTAGTGATATAGTAAAGAAGAAACTTGAAGAATCTTTAAGGGGTAATTCAAGCTTGTAAGTTAACGTTTTATTTGGTAATGACTGGCATTGTATTTTCATTTTCACTTGAAGTGACATAATGCAACTTCAACTTGGTAACAGTAGTGAACTGACACCATACCATACGAGTATTGAACCAAGCATTTTTGGTATCGGTACCAAGTTATTAAATAAATTAAGATTGAGAATGTTAGGATAGGTACCGTTCAGTATTAAATCAGCACCAAGCTATAATCCCTATATTCGATTATGTATCGTAATAAATATTTTAGGTATCATATCCTAGCGTCACACCCAAAATACGGGTGTGTGGATTTGACTTTTTCTGGATTTGGAAATCACATTCACAAAGCATATCAATAATTTCATTACACATTGAAATTTTATACTCCCTCCGTCCCATTATAAGTGTCATAGTTTGATTTTTCAAGTCTTTCTTGTTTAACTTTGACCGACAATATTTTTGTTTGTGTTATATAATACTTGATGTAAAATATATGAACGGATTGAGTTTTATATGTATTTTACATTGATATAATTTTCATCAAGTATTATATGACACGAACAAAAATATTTACGGTCAAAGTTGGAAAAGAAAGACTTAAAAAGTCTAACTATGACACGTATAATGGGACAGAGGGAGTAATATTTAACCATAAATAAATACCTCACTAGTACAAAATCGGGTTTAGATGACACAAAAATCGTCACTGTAGGTAGTTAGTGACGATTTTTTTCCCGCTAAATATGTCACCAAAGGTCGCCCCATTGTAGATGTTTGGTGGCACACAAAAAATCATCACTGTAGCATATAAAAATCAGTCACCGTAGAGTAGAGGTGCCACTATAGACCAGTGATTTTTGTTCCAGTTTTATCTAATGATGTCAATATAAACCATTTTCAGTGACACATGTTTTTTTGGTTAGTGGCAATATATCAACTATTGATCACATGATTTTTTTTTCAATGTGATGTTTTGCTTGAAATTGGTCACATAATGTTCGGCGTGACTATTGGTTGGTATTTGATCACAATTAGAAACCAAGTTGTTAATCTAAGTTGTGACTATTACATTTACATACCTTCTAATGACATAACACAAATGAAATGTTACCTAAAACCTTTAATATAAACTAGTCTTATTTTAAGTGTCACTTTTGTGTATCCTTTAATCACACTAAGTTTGAAAATTTCTTGTAACATTTCCATTTAGTGACATATATTACATAGTTACATGACCTAACACACTTGTTGTCACGCTATTATTAAATAAATGTGAGTTTTTATGTATTTTAGTGACTAATAATTTTGAACAGTGTGACTATATGTAGTTAGTTATCACACAATTGTTAATCTCAGTTGTGACTATTACATGCCTTCTAGTGACATAACACAAATGAAAATGTGACTTAAAATGTTTAATATAAACTAGTCTTATTAAGTGTCACTGTTGGTATCCTTTAGTCACACTAAGTTTGAAAATTTGTTGTTACATTTCCATTTAGTGAAATATATTACGTAGTTACATGAACCTAACACACTTGTTGTCACACTATTATTAATAAAATGTGAGTTTTTATGTATTTTAGTGACAAATAATTTTGAACAGTGTGACTATATGTAGTTAGTTATCACACAATTGTTAATCTAAGTTGTGACTATCACATACCTTCTAGTGACATAACACAAATGAAAATGTGACCTAAAACGTTTAATATAAACTAGTCTTATTTTAAGTGTCACTATTGTGTATCATTTAGTCACACTAACTTTGAAAATTTCTTGTTACATGTGCATTTAGTGACATATATTACATAGTTACATGACCCTAACACACTTGTTGTCACACTATTATTAAATAAATGTGAGTTTTTATGTATTTAAGTGACAAATAATTTTGAACAGTGTGACTATATGTAGTTAGTTATCTCACAATTGTTAATCTAAGTTGGGACTATCACACCTTCTAATGACATAACACAAATGAAAATGTGACCTAAAACGTTTAATATAAACTAGTCTTATTTTAAGTGTCAATGTTGTGTATCATTTGGTCACACTAACATTGAAATTTCTTGTTACATTTGTATTTAGTGACATATATTACGTAGTTACATGACCCTAACACACTTGTTGTCACACTATTATTAAATAAATATGAGTTTTTATGTATTTTATTGACAAATAATTTTGAACAGTGTGACTATATGTAGTTAGTTATCACACAATTGTTAATCTAAGTCGTGACTATTACATACCTTCTAGTGACATCTCTTTTTTTAAGTGTCACTGTTGTGTATCCTTCAGTGACACTATCTTTGAATATTTGTTGTTACATTTCCCTTTAGTGACATATATTACGTAGGTACGTGACCCTATAACATACTTGTAGTCACAGTCTTTTCTAAAGACTGTGATTGATTATGGGATGTAGACACAAATATTTATGTAGGCAGTGATTATATGTAGTTACTTATCACACAAAATTACCAATATATACCTTTTAGTGACACTTGTAGTGACACTATCTTTAATTAATGTGACCATATATATATGTTAGACACAAATTATTCAGTAAAATGTGACTATATGTAGTTTATAATCACCAAATGTAACCTTTTAGTGACATGCTAATTTAAAATGTGACCAAAAATGAATTATAATCACATGAATTTGATTGCAATTCACATTTAGTGATATTTGCGAAATAAGTATAATAATGCATAATATATAAATGAAACGATACAAAAATATTATTAAAATAAAATGAAATTCTTCTATAAATATATAAATTTTTAAACATGGGGTAATTACAAATATGTAGCCTAATCTAAATCTCACTAGTTGAATTAATTAAGCAGGCTTAGCTGTTGCATTAGTACTACTCCTGGTGAACTTTGATTTAATATTATTCAAATGGACATATTCTACTGATCCTTTTGTTTTAGGTGTTTTTTTGACCTTTGAATCTTTCGGTTGATTCCACTGTTGACCATCAACATGTTTAGTAGTTGTCCCGTTTGTGAAGTCGTTGACCTTTTGATTTTCAGTTTGTTGATCATCATGTGTCAACACCATTTAAAAAGGAAAAAAAACATCTAAGTTGTTTGAAATAGTTTAATAAGACAAAATGGCAAAACTCGTTCTTTATGTTTTTACGTTTTTCCAGTGGTTGTCCTTTAGCAAACTTAATGATAGACAAATCCTTTATGTTCAAAAAAACCTTGAACAGTTCGTCCTTTTCACTAACGAGGGTTAGTTTTTCTCGTTAATTCCAGTCATGTGCACCTCATGTGAGGGCAACTTAGACTTTTTACCCCCTCAGGGGTTATTTGTGTAATTGACTTAAAAGTTTGGTCTTTTGAATAAAATTAAATAAATCTCTCTTTCTCTCAATATCTATCTCTCCCTCTCCTGCCACCCACCTCCTCCACCGACACCCACCTTTGCCACAACCACCACCAACCACCGCATCTCCACCATCTATCCAACTCCTACAACTTAGCCTACCTGTCGTTTCCATCCTGTCCACTTCATCTTCATCATCACCATCCGAATTCCAATCCATCACCGCCACAACCGATTTTTTCAGCGAAGTGGGCAAATGAAAGGACTGATAATGGTTAGCGGGTCCAGTCGAGCCAACAACCACTATTGGCGGCAGCGATGACTTAGGGTTTCCCCATTGCAAATATCCAACTTAGATATGGCTTCATCTCGACTTGGGGCTTTCAGTTTGAACAAATTCTAACTCAAATCTGGCTTCAGATCGGTGGTGGTAGACGTGACGTTCGTCGTAGACCGGTGGTGGTCGTTCGTCTGAGACAGTGGTCAACGGAAAAGAGGATTATCAGAATTTGGTAGAGAGGTTTATTTCCAAATCGGTTGTGTTCGTCATCGTGGTGGTAGTCGTTTATCTGAGATGGTGTTGGGCTGTTTGTTCATCTGAAATGGTGGTGGTGGTTCTCTATTCTTCGAAGGGACCTTCTTCAAATCATTAGTCTATTATAATATAAAATAATGTGTGCATATATATATTGTATAATATAATATGAGTATTATAAATTATTAAAAAGATTTTAATATGTTACTAATATTATTAATAAATAAAATGGTGAAATGACGGAGATACCCTCATGTGCCTTACACATGATTAGATTTAACGAAAACATTCAACTGGGTTAAGGCCAAAGGACTTAACGTGAAAAAGTTTTGAAACATGAGGTATGCTTTCTGCTATATGTTTGGCTAAAGGACGTACATTGAAAAATCGTTCAAGCATAAAGGACGTCTTTTGCCATTTTGTCGTTTAATAATTTAAAGACAATTATAGACAGTAATTACAAAAACTCACATCAATAATGCAAAGATCCTTCGGCCAAGGAACAAAATTGCCAACTGCATCCCTGACTTTTCGCGCATCAGGGATTTCATGTGGTAAAAATGCTGCATCTTGTATCGATCGGTCAATCGACACTTTGTAGCAGTCCTCTTGAACTGGAACATTGTGACATGTTTGTAGACCTTCGGACAAGTAAATCCTACAAGAAGCGACAACGTTTCTCTTGGACACAATTGCTAGTCGACACTTGATAGTCTATAATAATTTTTGTTATTATATCATAATGAAAAAAATACAAAGACATATTTGTAAAAGTACATACCCGTTATCCTTTTGGTGAAGGAGTATTTACTGGCACAGGTGAGCTTTCCGCGTTATTTTTGACGGTTTTGGAAGATTCCTAAATAACGTTTTATAATTCCCATAATTTATTAATGAAGATTGTAAATTACTGAATTATTCAAAGAATAACTTAATTGATTAACTTTCTCATGTGTACAATGTTTCCTTTTTCCTGTAGCAGAAGTGGCTCGGTCATTCTTACCGGATAAAGTTGCAGTTTTTTTCAATTGGCATCCACCTGATTGACTTGGAGACTGATTTCTAGGACCTGTCTCATTGCCCTGATCAAATACTCATATTTAAAGTACAATGTTATAATAGAATTGAATTAATCAAAATAATATTAAAATAAAATAATAAGTTACTAGAGTTATGTTAACCTTTGTGGGCTGTTTCAGTTGAAGTATATAATCAGTAACGGGGTCTTCATTCTGACCCACCGAATACGCAGTTTGATTCTTATGGGACACACTGAATGAGTCGGAGACTGCTTTTCATGAGTACAGTGGATTAGCAATGGATTAATTGATTTATATTTATAAAAGTATTATAGACAGATTCACTTACTTGGTGGTGATTCGATTTTGTCCCCACCTGAATCCCATGAATAGTAAGGCTGGATAGTAACGCTCTCATGTCAGTTTGTTGTTTATCAAGCGCATTTTTCATCAACATAAGTTCTTCACCCTGTTTCTGTCTTTCTTGTCTCTCTTTTTCCTTTTCGTCTCTAAACTGGACCATAAGTTGAAGCTCCTTTATTTGTTATTTCGTCGGTCCTCTAACTCTTTGTGGACCGTGAAGATATATTGAAGATATTACTCCAGTTCCTACCCCTCTTACGCAACCACGTTTTTCGTGGGCAAAGACTAGTGTCATGGCATCCTCGCCTTGATCAACCTTTAACTCCCCAGCATTGATTTTTTTTTTCATTTTCCAGCTACACAAAATAATATGTAAAATCATTCAACTTCAAATAATATGTAAAATCATTCAACTTTAGCAAGAAGATACGAATAAATTAAAGACAGTCTCCAGAACTCACTAGTTGTTGTGCGAGCGTTTTAACCTCATCATTTTTTTCTCCAGAACTCACATTTACCATTTTTTCTTCAAAAGTAGCATATCCACATCTTCCCAACCGGTGGTTGTAACGCGGCTTCGCACGAGCTTCCTTCCTTATGTCTGACGAATCCTTCATGATAAATAAATCTCACATATGTCAATTATTAACTAAATTATATAAATATGAAAATATGAAAAATAATGAAATTATATATGTTGATGATGATAAAATAGTGACATGTGGAAGTGAGTGGGTTTGCAAATTAATTTGTTGTGGTGAACCGGTTTGACTCATTTCTTTGGTTTGGTAATGGTTAGTAATCAACATTTAGTTACACCTAAACTAGTCTTATACTAGTGGAGTTACTTTATCACGCATTCCAATGTTGACCAACAAAATGGTTGTTCAGTATTAATAACAGGTCCCTTAATAACATTGCCTTTAATTATATCTTTTTGTACTTAAAATGGCATCTGCACATTATTTTGTTCATATCTTTTATTTCAGATTTTCTCTCAGGGTGTTAACTATCAAGGTTCGTTTTTATATTACATGCATGTATATATGATATAGTATCTAGAACTGAGTGTAATTTGTAAGTGGGGGCTGTTAAGATTATAAACAGTTTCAAGCATCAGCGTGTATCCTTTGCTGTGTGTGTTAACTGTGTTGATTTTTTTGCTACATATGAAGATTACTGATGTAGAGGAAGATGACATGGAAGATGATAAAGTGCTGATTTGATCATGGATTTTCAAGGAAAGGACGAAAGGAAGATAACAAGATTTCGGTTCAAGTCTAATATCCGCGAGTTGGTGGATTATTTCTCATAATATCATATGTCCGAATCTCGGATAGATGATCTGAATCTATGATGGTGTTTCCGTAAAAAATTTATTCGCCATCAATATTATAGATTCGACCGAGGTCGACAAACCGGATCTTCGGATGCCTGGGGTGCTGCCAAGACATCCATGGGTAATTTGATAGATCCAAAATTTCAAGCTAATACGACCGAGGTCTACTATATCATTAGTTAGGCTAAATCAAGTTTAGGATTTGAGTTTGTAATTTTGGTCTAGCATTATCCAAGGGCTAAACTGTCAATAGATGAAAGTATGTAAAGTGAAACGTATAAGTCTAAGAGCGTATAGGCTTATACGCCCGTATAAGCTTATACGAAGCCTGACCGTGTACGTTCTCATTGTTCATCTAGATATAGAGCTTTTCATGTTGATTTTTGTAACAGTCGTGACGGTTATTCAGTTTGAACTATGATTGTTATAATTAATATACTGAATGATAAGAGTGAATGTGTTGTGAGTTTGTGACTACTTTATGTTATAATTCCGCTATACCATATCCAATAGTAAATATAAACGTTTCGGTAAATCCAAAAGTACATGTGTCAAATAATTTGATCAAACTTAAAAAAATCAAAATTCATTCATATAATAGATTGTATAATTAATAACCCTTCATTTATTAACTACATTCATTGCGCAAAACGCTAATAGAAAGGATGACGAAATCGTGGTTGCATACACTGGTTATTCATAAATCAAACTGCTTATAAAGTTATAATCGTGTTTAGAACAAAAATGGGCCCAAATTATCGTGTTTTGAAAAAAAAGGCCAATTAATTATCTTTTAAGCAAAATGGCCCATTGAAAAGCATAATATAGTCTTTAGTCACACATTAAATTAAAACTGTTACTATAATCACGCATAGTTAATTAGTAATATTTTTACACATCTAATAAAATGAGAAACTATAATCTAGATAATACCGATCTATAAAGTCAGGAATTATTTTTAGAGTCACTATTGTTAACCTTTTGTAACATCCCGTTTCCTCATTTCGGTTAATAAAATAAAAATATGAGTTATTATGAGTCGGGCTAGTGTTGGTTTAAATAGATATGGGTTATGGACTTGGATTAAAAAGAAAGAAGAAAAGACCATGGGATTAAGCCCATGATCCATAATATATAAAGCATAATTTCCCATTAAGACATTCATTTCACATATTCCATACACCACCAAAAACACACACTTAAGCTCTCTCTCTAGTTCTCTCTTTATCTTAGTCGAAACCAAGAAGAAGAATTGATTTCCCACACGAGGTAATGATAGTATGATATTGTATGGATCAAAACCCGCTAGATCTAGTCGCAAAACGACGAGCCGACACCCTAAGCCGTTAAAGTCACGAGATCCGGATGAAATCGGGTATAAACCAATAAAAGATGAGCGTAGGGGTCACCCTAGCTCAGATCTAGATCAAACGGGACGAAAATGGTGGGAAAACGAGATAGATCTCGCTTTTTCGGCGAAATCGCGGTTTTCCGGCAATGACGGCACCGGAAAAGGGTGTACGAGGATGTCAGAAAATAATCTGACATTCTGACCTAACCCTAATTCATTAGCGGGAGTTTAATGAACTAGCCTCAATTCGTGAGTTAATTCGTTAAAGAAAGAATGACGAACTAGCCCCATTCGTTAAGGTCCAATTTGTTATGATGACCAGTTCGTTATAAGGTCAAATTCGTTATGAAGACTGGTTCGTTATAAGGGCTCTGCCCCTTGGACCCTGCTAGGAATTGCCGCCCCTAGAACCCCACTGCCAAGGGCGCTGCCGCCAGAACCCCCGTTCGTTGAGGGTAATAATTAAACTAGAAACACGATATGGGTAGTGATAGTTAAATTAATACGTGTAATTGTTATACAGTTAGTCGTGCACAACTCAAGAAAGGAATTACCATAAACGGTGAACGTAACCGAGTTTAGGTGAGTTTCTAGCCCCATTCCATGTTATGTTTTTGGGGCTGTGTGCATATTCGATGTGATTAGTTAATACACTTACCTTAAGTGGTAAGTGTATGCCTTACATGATTATGTATAGATGAATGTTTGACGGTGTGTGAACGATTTTCGGATATTGCGTGTACCATCGGGAGATAGTTTGAAGATATGAATGATATGTATATTAAATATGAATGATTGCTTGTCGGTACGTGAACGATCTTCGGATATTGCACGTATTGTAAAGTTATAATGTTATGAATAATGTACGAATGAAATGTACGTATGTTATCAATGAAGAGATAGCTAGGTACAGAAGAAAGGGACTGAGCCCTAATAATACTCAAGGTAGAAAGGGACCGGACCCTAATAATATCTGAGGCAGAAAAGGGACCGAGCCCTTTATAAATCTCGAGGCAGAGTGGGACTGAGCCCGAATAATACTCAAGGCAGAAAAGTGACCGGACCCTAATAATATCTGAGGCAGAAAAAGGGACCGGACCCTAATAATATCTGAGGCAGAATAGAATAATGTAAAATAGAGTTTAAAATAAAGTCTGAAGGTAAGTATGTATATTATGAACGAATTATGAAAGTATGAAGTACGTATGGAAGTACGTCGTTATGAATGTATTGTATGAGGTATGATCAACTAAAACTCACTCATCCTAGTTGACATTTAGTATGAACGCATGTTAATCGACTGAGACAGCTGGTTTGAGGAAGACACATGGCAGGACCCGAAGAGGCTAGCATCTGAAGATTTGTCGTGATGTTTGAAATACTATGTTTTATGTTATGTTTTTTTTAAAGACAAGTTATGGATGTTTGTAATGAATGGTTGACTTTTATATTATTCCGCGAAAGTTTTAATTAACTCTTATATTTAGAACCGTGTTTATGAGTAAATCCAACGTCCAAAGTGAGGCACCGGGATCGGGTCCTTACACCTTTAGTCACATTGTTACATAAATACATGACCCTAACACACCTTTAGTCACACTCGTTTGTAAAGAATGTAACTGTGACTATAAACTACTAAGACACCACTAACGTTTCCTTAAAAGAATGTAATATGTAATGGTCACATGTTGACTAAAGAGTACTTACACTTCACTAACATTTCCTTAGTAATGAACATTTAGTCACACCTAACAAAGTGAACAATTAACATATGTTACTTCTAGTCACATATTTTATGCATTTACGATTACTATAATATATAATTTGTCACACATCCATATTTGAGATGTGACCAAAAAGTAATTATACATCAATAATGATGATTGTCTATTGAGCATTTAGTCACACCTAACAAAGTGAACAATTAGCATATTTTACTAATAGTCACAAATTGTATGCATTTACCATCACCATAATATATATTTAGTCACACATCCAAATTGGAGACGTGACCAAAAAGTAATTATACGTCAATAACGATGATTGTCTATTGAACATTTAGTCACATCTAACAAAGTGAACAATTAGCATATGTTACTTCTAGTCACAAATTGTATGCATTTACCATCACCAAAATATATATTTTATCACACATAAGAATTGGAGATGTGACAAATAAATACCTATACATCAATAACGTTGCCTTAGTATTAACATATGTTACTTCTAGTCACATATTGTATGCATTTACCATTACCATAATATATAATTTGTCACACATCCATATTTGAGATGTGACCAAAAAAGTAATTATACATCAATAATGATGATTGTCTATTGAACATTTAGTCACACCTAACAAAGTGAACAATTAGCATATTTTACTTCTAGTCACAAATTGTATGCATTTACCATCACCATAAAATATATTTAGTCACACATCTAAATTGGAGATGTGACCAAAAAGTAATTATACGTCAATAACGATGATTGTCTATTGAACATTTAGTCACATCTAACAAAGTGAACAATTAGCATATGTTACTTCTAGTCACAAATTGTATGCATTTACCATCACCAAAATATATATTTTATTACACATAAGAATTGGAGATGTGACAGATAAATACCTATACATCAATAACGTTGCCTTAGTATTAAAAGCTTTAGTCACACCTACTAAAATGAGCTGTGACTATAAACTACTTAGACTTTACTAATGTTTTCTTAGTATTAACCGTTAGTCACACCTAATCAAGTGAAAAATCACCAAATTGTAATTCTAGACACATGTTTTTTTCCATTAACCATGACCATAATATATAATTTGTCACACATCCATATTCGAGCTTTGACCATAAACTTCTTATACATCAATAACTATTTCGTTAGTTTAAATTTTTAGTCACACGTAATAAAATGGAAGCTGACCATTTGTTACTTCTAGTCACATGTTTGTTACATTTGTCATTACTATTATTTATCGTTAGTGGCACACTGTAATTTTCACTGTCACCATAAACTTTAACATATGGTAACACAATTAATTAGTCTGACTAATAAACACAAACTTAACGCCACACAAACAAATATTTACTATCATTGTAAATTACATTTACTCGCAGTTACGTTATGTCACTGAATGTGCGCCATTATAGTAATACAAACAATTGCCATATATGACGTATGTTTATCTATGATATCACAAAAAAAAGTTACATTTTGTGACAAACGAAAAACGTGACCAAATAGTGAAATTTGGTCACATTCCGATTAAACGTCACTAATATTTGTGACATACGTTATGTTTAGTGTGACTAAAGAGGTGATTCTCTACGCAATAGTCACACAATCTCGCTGAAATCGTCATCAAAACATTCCAAGAATTTTCCAGCATACATACGGTGACACTTTTTTCGAAAGTGTCACACAAAACTGACAGAGTGTATGTCACTAAAAGTCAATTTTGTACTAGTGCCTATTCAGAGATATCTTACCGTCTCTTTGTCCAGTAGCCCAATATGTCACATCACTGTTCACAAGACTCGCCTTGAAATACATAGTATAACAAGTTATTTTACGTTAATGAGTCCATCATAAATAAATTTGCAACATTATAATTATTTTTAATAGTTTGATATTTAAGAAGTTCTAAATAAAAACTATATTATAAATATTTTATATAATTTATAAAACTCGTCACATTATAACTTTAAATTAATCATAGGCTAAGTCTAAGCAAACTATTAACTATACAACCAATATGAGGCTTCCACTGACCCTTAACATTTCACTTACCAAAACTTGTTTTTAAGGAACCTTTATTAATTCCTAACGTTCATATAGTAACGGCCCAACCATTTTAAAGGCCTAAATAGTAGGAAAATCAGGGCCTTTATCAAAAGTTATAGAGTTGAAATTACAGAATTTATAACCTTAATTTTTAGAATTTATCGGGTGATTGTCGTGTTACGTATATGAAGCAACAAAATTTTCAATTCTTGTTTTAGAAAAAGAGTTTGATTTATATAAGTATTATATTTTAATAATCCTTATTATATGGTACTGGCCAATAATAATTTCAAGTCAGTTTATCGCCACTGGTACTCTCAAATTTTAAAAAAGTTGGCCCCCAATGGTCACCCGTTAAAAGAACATAGCAGCGTTATATTTTTTTCTTCCCAAATTTCAAACTACTACTTTAGGGATTTTGATTGGAAGGAGGATACGAGTTGATTGATGTAATACTGAGCTTGAACCGGTAATCCAAACAACTTGATTTCTGTTCATTGGAAGCTCAAATACCTTAATCGAAGCATTGTTTCGTCGTTTGGATCACTGTTTCAAACTAAGTTTTATATTAATCAATTTGTATCCTGCTTCCAATTAAAATGAAACATCCCGAAATTTCTAAGAATAATATTTAATATATTATTTACTAGGTTAGTTACCCTGTAGCACACGTGTTAGAATAAGTAATTTTTTAAAATAATAATATAATGTGAAATACAAAAAAAATGTATCACATATATAAAGATATATTATACAATAAAAAAATTACACATTGCGTAATTTGGATATAAAGATTGTTAGAAAATTCATAAATCATAAATTATTTGACAGAATTACAGAAATTGTCCTTTATGTTTGTGTCAAATTTCACTCGTTGTCCTTTATCTTTAAAATTGATTTGTTTTATCCTTTACGTTTATAAATGTTACAACGTTTATCCTTTAACCCTAACCCAGTTAGTTTTTCTTGTTAAGTTAGATCATGTGACTTGCACATGAGGGTAAATTAGTAATTTTATCTATTTTAATTAAAAAATATATTCATAAATATCATCATTAAAAAAACACCAGCACACTCTCACACACACTTACTCTCAAGTCTTAATTCATACACCATCACCCCCCCCCCCCCCCGCCTCCACCACTGCTACTGCCACCGGCAATCACTACATCAGCCATAAGCAGAAAATCATATCCTCCACTGTCACAATCACCCTTTACTACCATTACATTCACCATAGACCACCACAACCGTCCCCAACGTAAGCCTCGGTGACCGGAAACCACCCAAATGTCGTTAGAGATGTTCAAATGGAATGGGTCTTACCTGATATCGTCTTCATTATGGCCGATCTATGCAGCGGTTGTTAGCCCAGGCGGATCAAACAATCTATCAAACGAACTTATCAAACAAACGAACACGAGATATTGAGGAGACAACACTCGACTCTTTTCATATAATCAAACGAACATAACAAACGATCTTCACGAACTTATCAAACGTAAATGGAGATGAGACTCCTTGACTCTCTCTTAACTCTCTCTCAACTCACTCCAATAAAACTAATAATCAAGACCCTATATATAGACTCAATAAACTTGCTCTCCAAGACATACATTTCCTAAACCTACTACAATTCAAAGAACTAAATTATAACTTAACAAAATAAACCTTTAACTTTTACTAATAATTCAAGATTAATCCTTCATTCACCCTTTTAATCTTGAATTGTTCATCTCTTTTGTACCACCAAGGTCTTGAATTCCCAATAGTACTCTCATCTCTTCAATTTTAATCATTGATTCATCTTTAACCTTTCTTTTCAGTTGTTTGTAACAAACTTGTTTAACAAGTTCTTCACGCTCGTCGTTAAACCATCCACATTGATCTCACATACCACTTCATTCTCAACATTCTTCTTTTTCACTTTTCTTTTCATTCTTTGCTCATCAAAACTTGCAGATGGGCTATTCATTCCTTCTTTATCAGACCCTACTAGGCCTTCCATTCTAACAATTCTTCTCAACCTTTCATTCGGTTCTGAACTTTCATCAACAAATGCTCGATTGTTGATTTTCACACACGCTTCTAACTTTGCAGACTTCTTAGCTGCATCATTCATTTCATTCAATACAATATCCTTCCTCGTATCATCATCAGTAGCATATCTTTGTTTCTGCTCACTTATCATAACAACTTTCTCATCTTCAAGGTTGTTTGAGTCAGAAAAACATACCTTAAGATTCTCTATCTACTCTTGTTTTTCTTTTGAAGAAATTCTTTCTTTTTCTTCATTCAACATTTCTTTTCCTTCACTTCTCAAAACAGTTTGCGAAGCTTCTACATTCTCTGTAGCTTCCTGAGCTTCATTATTACGTACTTGTTCTTCTTGAACAATAGCATCCAATCTTTCATTCTCAACGATCTCATCCAATCTTTCTTTCTTAGCGGCGTCTTTAGCTGCTTTTTCCTCTTCTTCCTTTCGTACATAATCAATTCCAAGAAATTGAATCTTCAAAGCATGCCATGCTTCCTTAGCATTCATGAGTATGCCAACTTTTACCAAGATATCTTCCGGTAGGTTTTGGCATATGAACCCCAACGTTGTGTACATCTTCCTTTCATCTACAGCTACACCAAGGGTAGGTTCAATAACATCCCAAAAACCATATTCTTTCAGAAATTCCTCCATCTTGGTTGACCATACTTTGTAGTTTGATTTCGTCAATACTGGAAGTCCTCCGATCTTCATCGTTTCTTTCCTATCTTTACTTTCTAATCTTGTTCGCTTTTTCCGTTGGAATTGATTCCTGATCTCGAAACCAATCTCCAATAAATAACCAAACCTCACAAACTTTTCTATTCTCTTTTACTTGATCGATAAGTCGGTCAACTTAGCATGAACAAATTAATTCTTTGCAAGAATCAATTTTATTCTTAATTAATTCTTCGAACTTGCTGTGTTGTTTTGAATCCCACAACAAAAGAAAATAACCTCTGTTGGTTTCTTTATATAATTTTGACTTCTTTTTCAAATTTCAAAGCAATTATCTATGGGTTTAATAATAAAACACCGACCGACACTATACCAAATTTGCACCGACTTTAATTAACATTTTTGTTGAACAAAAGAAACCACACCTTGCTTAATCTTGCTATCGATTTCCCTTGGTAAGAACGTACACCACCCAATAATTTGCTGCTCAATGATTCTTCCAAATCTTCAAACATGAAACCCACAAACTTCTACGAACAACGAGCCTAAGCTCTGATACCAATTGTTGGCCCAGGCGGATCAAACAATCTATGAAACGAACTTATCAAACAAACGAACACGAGATATTGAGGAGACAACCCTCGACTCTTTTCATATAATCAAACGAACATATCAAACGAACTTCACGAATCTATCAAACGTACATGGAGATGAGACTCCTTGACTCTCTCTTAACTCTCTCTCAACTCACTCCATTAAAACTAATAATCAAGACCCTATATATAGACTCAATAAACTTGCTCTCCAAGACATACATTTCCTAAACCTACTACAATTCAAATAACTAAATTATAACTTAACAAAATAAACCTTTAACTTTACTAATAATTCAAGATTAATCCTTCAGCGGTGAAACATTCTCTCTGAAGACTTCGCCGGAACAACCGATTCGTCGGTAATTTTCTCCGGAACAATCGGTTTAAATGAAACGAGTTTCCCTTTATCCTGCATCGTCTATTATTGTCATCATCTAGCCATCGCCGCCATTGTCCCTAATGCACTAGACGATCTACATGTGGCTAATGGTTGGGGCTATGGTTTTCTTTTAAGGTTGGGGATTAAAGATGAAATGCCAGATTTTTATAGAGAGAGCTCAGAAAGGGAGAGAGTTTTTTGATTTTCTATCTATGAAATCTTTTGAGTTTTTAATTTGTTTTTTATTTATGAAAATATTTTTAATTAAAATAGATAAAATGACTAATTTACCCTCATGTGCAAGTTACATGATCTAACTTAACAAGAAAAACTAACTGGGTTAGGGTTAAAGGATAAACGTTGCACCATTTATAAACGTAAAGGATAAAACAAATCAATTTTAAAGATAAATGACAACGAGTGAAATTTGATACAAACATAAAGGACAATTTTTGTAATTCTGTCTAAATTATTTCTTTGTTCTTTTCTATATCAAAACTTGGTTATAAATGGCAACTTTTTAAACCAACTCGTGGACCAAAACTCATTCTAATCTTAAACTGTTTTGACATGAACAATGTTTGATACTTTAATCGGTTAAAGAAACTCACCCGTTTCATATTTGTTACTTATAAAAATCTAATATTAATAACTAATGCAATACATTTTATATTAAACAAATTAACATATTTATGATGGTATTAATTCTTTTAAATTATGATGGAATTATTAAAAATTGAAAATGAAATATTAAAAAGAGAAATGTGGTTAATGTGAGAGAGATAGGGGAAAACTATTTGACTAAAACCGCAGATTTCGCCAAACCATAAAGACGAAAACCGCAGTTCACTCAATAATAATATATTGAAAAGAAAAAATAAAGATAATATTATAAAACTATTGATAATAAAAAGAAATATATATTTAACATGAGAGAAATGGGAAAATTTTGTAAGGATCACTCATGTGTAATGGCATATGGCATTAAGACCCGTGTAGAACACGAGTTAGAATAAATAAATTCGTTTAGATAATAACACAATATATGTATTATGTCAAATGATATAAAGATATAATATATGGTAGAATAAATTACATATTACACAATACGGAAATAAAAAATTGTTGAAAATTAATAAATCTCTAAATATTTTTTTGTATACAATATTTGTAATTTTAACCTACATATCAAAATTAGTAGTTTCGTTTTATATTTATTTCAACTTTAGATAATGAAACACATCACTTACCATGCGTTAAAACAGTTTGTCTCAAAAACAAATCAAACCATCTATAGTGATTAACTTTAGTTTTTATTAATCTTCATTGCTAAACAAACATAAAGCTAAAAATTTTTTATTTGAAATTAATTATTTTATATAAATCAACATGAAAATTTGTTACTTATAAAAGCTTAATATTAATAACTAACACAACATATTTATATAAAACTAAATAATATATCTATGTTTGTATAAAAAATTTAAATTAAAAAATAATTTTTAAAAAGAAAAAATAATTGATTAAGAAGGAAAAAAAGAGTTATATATAAAAATATTACTAAAAAGGGAAATGCATTTAATAAGAGAGAGATATGGGAAAATTTTGTAAGAAGCTATCATATGTGATGCCATGTGACATTAAGAACCTTTATTTATTATATAGTATAGATGTTGGAAGAATTAAATTGAGTTAATAGGTTAATAAAATGATAATAAAGACAGAAGATGGTAGGCTAGTTAAATGAAATAGATTATGGACTAAAAGAAAAGATGTGCCTAAGGTCCATGGGCTTAAGTGAGTATAAATACCCCTTAAACCTAATTCTTTCCATTTTAATCCATTTCTACACCATAGTCTACACCTTCAAAAATACACATTTAAGCCAAAGACTCTATACTATACTATATTCAACGATCCAAGACCAACCGAAGGTTAGAAATAATTTATCTCAGCTGACCAAACCTATTAGAACCTGACACCACAACCCCGTGATGCCGTACGAGCGGTTTGGATATAGATCTAGCTTATTTTGGGTGTTTAATGAACCAAAAACGAGCTTACGTACCACCTTAGCTCATATTTGGACATCCCGAAGCTACTCAGACCATAAACGATCAAACCCCGACCAACCATGGTGGTTAACGGCGACTGACGGCGCAAGAATCGAAGGAAAACCTTAAAATGCGTGAAGAAGAACTGACCTGCACTTATACGGCCGTATAAGTATATACGCCGTATAAGTTGCAGCGTGTAAGTAGAAGCATATATGTATAACAACGTGTAAGTATGGCAACTATGTACATGCTTATACGTCGTATATGTAGAGCAGCGTGTAAGTATGGTAGCGTATATGCTTATATGCCATGTAAGTATAAACCGTGTATGTACAAGCTTATACGCCGTGTATGTATAATGTATATGTATGACTTATGCGCTGGGGAGACTTACACGCCAGAAAGACTTATGCGCTTGAAAACTTATACGCCCAAGACTTATAAACGATATGTATGATATGTATGAACTTATAAAATAAGAATAAGTAAATAATTAATAATGAAATGTAATATTTTAAAATGAAAATTCGAATTAATTAAATAATCGAAATTCAGTTTTCTGATGAGGTTTTTAGTAAAGACTTAACCCCAGCCAGGGGCTCTGCCCCTTGGACCCCCGTAACTAGGGGTTACAATAACTTAGAAGTATGTAGTTAATTGATACTATGATTGATACACAGTTAGCCGTGCACAGCTCAAGAAGGGCATAACCGTAAATTCAGAAATGACTCGCTTACAGGTGAGTTTCAAGGCCAATTTCCTTGTTATGTTTTCGGGGCTGTGTGCATACTCAATGTGAATAGTTAATACAATTACCTTAATTGGTAGGTGTATGCCATATATGATTTATGTGATAGTTATTGAGGATACGAATGAATGTTTGTCGGTACATGAACGATCTTCGGATATTGCACGTATCGCCAGGGAAGGTATCGATTGTTTTATAAAGTATGTACGAATGATATAGCAGAGTATGTATGAAACTTTATGAATGATAGTATGAAGAAAAATATGTATGAAGATATGAGGAAATGGAAAGGAAGGACCAGACCCTTATAATATCTGAGAGGATAGAGACCAAACCTTTATAATATCTGAGAAGATAGGGACCAGAACCTTATAATATTTGAGAGGTTATAGGGCGAAATGCTCTTTAAAATGTATAAGTATGTAAAGTATGATTAAATATAAAAGAAATAAATAAAAAAAGAAAGAATAAAGAAGTTATATAAGCAGGTTAAGTATGTAATATATATCTTCGAATGTGTATGTATAAGTATGTGAAAGTATTTTATGTTACCTGAATAACTAGAACTCACTCAACGTAGCTGACTTTTAGTATACACACAAGTAAATAGATTGAATGGATTAGCTCGAGGGAGACACATGGCAGGATCTGAAGAGGCTGGCATATGAAGAAGGATTTGTCATTATGTTTTTAATAAGCTATCTTATGCTATGTTTTTAAACACAAATTTTGAATGTTTTGTAACGAATGGTTGACTTTAATTATTATTTCCGCGAAAGTTTTAATTAACTCTGATTTTTAGAACTATGTTTATGAGTAAATCTAACACCAAAGTATGACACCGGGTAAAGGGCCTTACATAAAAGCCCTAAAACATTAGTTGAAATTCAATAAAAATATAACATCATTATGTCCTTTTTAACGGGGACCAATTTTATTAAATTTGGGGCCTCCAGTGATAATAAATTGTAACATCCCAAGTTTCATCGATATTTAAATAATTTGAGTTCAATTAAATTATAGAAGATAAATGTAATTATCTAAAGTAGGAGGGAAAGAAGTATCATCAGATGAAAAGTTAAACATGAAACCCTACCCCCCACCCTCATATAAATGTACCCACCATCTCATTATAACCATCCTAGCCTCCAAACTCTTTCCTTACCAAAATTCTCGTCTTTGAGAAAACCACCCACAAAGACACAACGATTACCGGAGATATAACAATCAGAACGGTCTCAAATTTAACTGAGTGCTTATGGCATATAAATGAATATTTCCACCTATTAGATCTTCGATCAGAGGTTGAGAAGTCCGGTTTTTAACAGCAAAACCGTAACAGCTAAAATAGAATACTATGGCAACTACTTTGGTTTTTCCGGAAACTGTAGCAGTGGTTTCCGGTGACGGCGAGCTGATGTGTTTGTAGAGTTGGGCGATACGGTTCTGTGGACGCTTGAATCACTCAATTCCGAGTTCATTTGATATGGTTTTTGTCTATTCGAGTGATTTCGAACATGAATCTCAAATGTACATTTTTGTCAAAAAGATTTACTTTTCGTGTACGGATTTACATGAAAACTGGTAGGATGATAGAACGAGCCATTATTATTGATAAAGTAATAAACTTGTGAGTAAATGGGTTAGTTAGTTCGTTTTGGGTGAAATGAGTGGTGCTCGGTTCGTGAAAATGACGGGTAAACGAAGTCGATTTTGCATGAAACTTGGTAGGATAGTAAATCGGACCTTATTATATGGGAAAAATGTAAACTTGAACATAAATAAGTTGTTTGGAATGAAACGGGTAATACGGGTGACGTTTGGACCGATTAAAGTACGAAAACAAACTTGTTATGGCTCATAAATCGTTTTATCATTGTAACGGGCATCACTGGATGTAAAGATGTGATTAGGAAGAAAAGATACGAAAAACCATGGTTGAATCGGGTTCTGGAGAAACGAATTAAATCAGATGAAAAAGTAATCAAATCGAATGGAAACAAATCGAATCAAATTGAGACTCGTTTCGATTAGAATTGTGATTCAATTAGAATCAGTGGTTCGATTAAAATGGTGGTCATTCAATTTGAATAGTCATTCGATTAGAACTGTTACTCGATTAGAATTGTGATTCAATTAGAATTGTGATTCGATTAGAATGGTGATTCGATTAGATGATATAGTTAGAGGTAGTTAATTCATACTTATAATTTTTACACAGTTAGCCGTGCATAACTAAGGAAGGGTATTACCGTTAACTCAAAGAAGAACAGGATTCAGGTAAGTTTCTAACACCATTTCCTTGTTATGTTTTCGGAGCTGTGTGCATACTCGATGTGATTAGTTAATACACTTACCTTACGTGGTAAGTGTATGTTATATGAATGTTTCATGAATGATATATGAATGATATAGAAATGTAGAAAGAATTATAAGTATATATATAAATAAAAGAAATGTATGTATGGTAGTTTGGTTGTATGGTTATATGGTGGTATGGAATGAAGGGACCAGACCCTCATAATATCTGTGATGTTAGGGACTAGGCCCTTATAATGTCTGTGATGATAGGGACCAGACCCTAAAAATATGTGTGATGGTAGGGACCAGACCCTAAGAATATCTGTGAGGTTATAGGGCGGAATGCTCTTTAAAACGTAGAGATAGTTATGTATGTATTAAGTGAGTTAAAACCGTAAAGTATGAAAGTACAAAAGTATGAAACTATGAAAGAATGTAAGTATGAAAGTATGAAAGAATGCGAGTATGAAAATATAGAAGTCAGAATGTACGTATGTATGTATGTATGTATGTATGTATGTATGTATGTATGTATGTATGTATGTATGTATGTATGTATGTATGTATGTATGTATGTATGTATGTATGTATGTATGTATATATGTATATATGTGTGTGTATATGTGTGTATGTATGTATGTATGTGTGTGTGTATGTATGTTTGTATGTATGTATGTATGTATGTATGTATGTATGTATGTATGTATGTATGAGAGAAAGAAAACGGGTTGGTGTGTGTAACATCCCAATTTTTCGTTCGGTTAATAATAATAATAATAAATTATGATAGGTTAAGTAGGCTTTTAGATGGAATTAATTATGGACCAAAAGGGAAAGATGGGCCTTGGGTCCATGGGCTTAAGGGAGTATAAATACCCCTTAAACCCTAATCCTTTCCATTTTTATCCAAATCTACACCATAGCCTACACCTTGGTAAACACACACAAACACCATCCTATAACCCGAGCCAAGATTCGAAGGTGGTAACCCGAACCCGTTGGTGCTAGATCGTAGTGAAGAACCAAAACAACATCAAGGCTTAACCGTGTTCGTAATCCGACTCGTTTAAGGTACGTCTATATTTAGAAATCGTTCATATAGGTTCGGTTTGGTTTGGGAAATCATAGATCTGTTTTAGTATGTTATAAACGAGTCCAAAGCAACAAATCTTATGGAAATCGATTAACATTTGATGGGTTAATTGTTAACCTAATAGAACCCGTATATATATGCCTAAATCGCACCCTATAAACACGAACATCTGTATGATTGAATGGTTAGGGTTTGTAGGCGCTGTAATTCCGAATACATTGATACCTAAATCGTGTTATTTGGTTAAGATATGAAGGTTTAATTGCAGATTTGGTAACAGTTGACCATTCCGTGTTGTTGACGATTTTGACTTTGACCCCATAGTCAAAGTCTGGATAAGAACAGATTCTAGTTCGCTATAATGAAAGGATTAAGACAACGAATCAAGTGATTCGTACTCACCAATTCGTTATGACAAGACAACGAATCAAGTGATTCATTACTTATCCAATTCGTTACGCTGAGGTAACGAACCAGATGACGAACCAGACCAGGATAGGATAGCGAATCAGTAGTTCGTTACTCACAGTTCGCTATGATAAGCTAACGAACTAGAATAGCGAATCAACTAACGAATCAGGCATGTAATATGGCGAATCAGTAATGAATTAGGATTAATTCGTTATAGCGAATGAGTTAACAAATTAGAAAAATAAAATTAAATCCTAATGGAAAATATGTCAAGCCCATCACGTACCAGCCAGGGGCTCTGCCCCTTGGACCCCGCTGCCAGGGGCGCTGCCCCCGGACCCCCGTTCGTTGTGGGCTATTGTTATACTAGAAACGTGATATGGGTAGTGATAGTTAATCGTTACGTGTAATTGTTAAACAGTTAGCCGTACACATCTCTCAGAAGGAGTAACCATCAACAGTGAACGTAACCGAGTTCAGGTGAGTTTCTAGCCCCATTCCTTGTTATGTTTTCGGGGCTGTGTGCATACTCGATGTGATAGTTAATACACTTACCCTAAATTGGTAAGTGTATGCCATGTATGATTTATATGTTATCTATATATGTCTTGAATGAGAATGAAAGCTTGTCAGTACGTGAACGATCTTCGGATATTGCATGTATTGCCAAGTATAGTGATTGTCTCCTTACATGGATATTAAATAATAAATTATGTACATAGTTCCTTCTACGGATAATATATATTGAGTGTTCCTTCTGTGGAAAACATAGTATTCCTTTAATGGAAAGCATAGTGTTCCTTTAATGGAAAGTACAGTGTTCCTTTAATGGAAAGCATAGCGTTCCTTCTATGGAAATATATAGGATGTTCCTTCTATGGAAGTATATAGAGCGTCCTTCTATGGAGAATTTATACAGAGCGTCCTTCTATGGAATATATATATATAGCATGGGCAATAGCCATGGTTCTTTTAATAGATATTATGTGACGTTCCTCTTATGGATATTTATACAAGGTTAAGATATATATGTATGTAAGATATGTGTATGTATTGTGTGTCGCCTGATTAACTAGAAATCACTCAGCGTAGCTGACTTTTAGTATGCACGCAGGTGAATATGATTAAAGAGCTAGCATGAGGTTGGCACATGGCACGGATTGAGTGGCTGGCATCTGAAGATGAAAGAAATGGTGTTTTAGATATGATGTTTATTATCATGGTTTTAAAGAAAAGATTTAATGTTTTGTAATGAATGATTTAAGTTAACGTTTCCGCGAAAGTTTTAATAAACTCTGATTTGTAGAACTGTGTTTATGAGTAAATCCAACGCTAAAGTAGGGCTACCGGGTTCGGGGCCTTACAGTGTGAGCTGTCCCGGTTAGTTTGCTTTTGGTTTTGCTATTATTAGTTGTTTTTTTAACAGGCACTATCAAATAAAAAAAACTAGCAAGAAGCTAAAAAAATATATTAAAGTTAATTACGTAATAAAAAGTGAATTTTTAATTAACTCAGGCCAATTAATCGTAAATTTGGTCTGTTTACTACTAAACTACCAAAACGAGTAATTTCTGATAGTATCAAAAAGCTTTTCTCCTTGTCTCTCACGAAAAAAAGCATCACTCATAACCTCCAAGTCCCCAACGTAAGTTGTAAATCCAATACCATGACTGAGGTTTTTTTTTCTTTTACCCAAAACAGGAGCCGAATAAATATCCCCGAGATTGAGATTGCTTGAATCGATGGTAAATCAAGCCATTTAGTATAGCGATCCACACACTCGAAGCAATCACGTAAATACTAAATAAAAGATTCATAAACTCCTTTGATTTGAAACAAATATGACGCATAACCGACGACATATCAATTCCCCGATCCACTAGATTAAGGTGTGAATAGATAGCCGAAGAAGATATATGCCAACTCAAAATTCCACCAGGTAGGTAAACCCCATGAGGTAAACACGTAAAATCAATGTGCTTCTGAATAGTGCTAACTAGAAAGGAATTATCCACATCAAAATCTCATATCCACGATTATCTATTATTATTAAACACCACCTTCGACAAGTCTTTATAAAAGTAATTCTAAATGCACCAATCCAACACCTCCTCTAATTTATCTCCTCCACGACCAAATCCACCTATCAACACGCAGTTTGGAAGCAACGGAACAAATTTTACCTAACTCCAACCGATAAAGTCTATGAAACCTGTTGTGTAATGGAGAATCGCCTAACCAAGAAACTACCCAAAACCTTGACTCCTCCCGTTCCCAAGTTTCGTTTTTAAAGTGTTTCAAGGATAATATCTTTTTCATGAAGGAATTTACTTGATTTGTCAATAGGATGATAAACCCTGTGACCCGACCTAATGTCAGACCCATCTAGGACATCAGCATAATTTTCATAGATAGATTTAATAGTTTTAGGGATATTAGTTTTTAATATTCCCAACTTTCACTCATTGAACGACAACACTACCGACTAATGGTTTGTCTCCCACTACCACAACTTGTAACTTATTTTCTTATATCACTCCCCAATTTAACGGACCCTAACTCTGTTAGTTTTTTTTACTGACTTGTCATGTTTTTGCTGATGTGGCATGCTATGTAGAAAATACCTTATTTATAAATAATAAAAACTTGATACCAAATATGATATATATATGTACACACACATGCACGCACACATACACACACACCACCGTCTACACCATAACACCACCACCACTGATCTCCACCACTTTCAGCCTCTATCGCCACATTCACCACCACTGCTAGCCTCATTACCTTCACCACCACCAGCCTCCATCACTGCCGGTCAAAATCCTAAACTCAAATGTGGTTGTCGCGGCCTCCGCGTTTTTCAGCTCGTTCCAATGTTAAAAATAGAGCATCAATTCGAGGTAATCCTTTGCTAGCCGGAAAAACAAGTTCAAGGTTTTTGGCGAGCACCATATCCATCATATCACCGCCACACCAACCACAACCCCCACCCTCCGCCACCACCAGTATCTCAGCTAACCACCTTCTGGAATCGTCTACTTACTGAAAAAATGAGTTGCAGGTTTCTGGCGAGCACCATCTTCATCATCTCTCCGCCGGTGCACAATCTTCAAGATCTCCACCATCTTTTTACACCTCTGCACCATCTCCATTTTCAAAAAGACGAGGTAACCGGAAAATTCAAATTCGATAGAAAAACGAGGTCGCCGGAAAAACTGTACGGCCCCGTTACCGGTGCCTCACTTTGACGTTGGATTTACTCATAAACACGGTTCTGAATATCAGAGTTAATTAAAACTTTGTGTGGAATATAAAACTTTCATAAATGTTACACAATAATTCATAACTTGTCTTAAAACATAACTTGAAACATGTCTTTCAGTTCAAACATTAACAAATAAATCTTCATATGCCAGCTTCTTTATTCATCTCCCATGTCTCTCCCATCACGCCAGCTGTCTCATCCTACTCACCTGTGTGCATACTAAAAGTCAGCTACGTTGAGTGAGTTTTAGTTAATCAGACGACATACGATACATTCACATACTTACATATGCACCCGAAGGTACATACCTTCAGCTTTACTTACATACTTACATACACACGTACTTTCATTCTTTCTTTCATACTTATATACATACTTTCATTCATACATATACGTTTTAAAGAGCATTTCGCCCTATAACATTCGCCGACATTATTAGGGTCGGTTCCCTACATTCGCCGACATTATTAGGGTCGGTCCTTAGGGTCGGTTCCTTCATTCGCCGATATTATTGAGGTCGGTCCCCTACATTCTCCGACATTATTAGGGTCGGTTCCCTATTCATAATTACAAATTCCGTACGTTCATACATCACTCATACATCGTATATATATCTATATATATATCAGTCATCTCTTTAAACTATCCCTTGACAGTACATGCAATATCCGAAGATTGTTCATGTACTATCAACATAACATACATACATCATTCATACTTCATATATATATATATATATATATATATATCATATCTTTAACTACCCCCTGGCGGTACACGCAATATCCGAAGATCGTTCACGCACCATCAAGCATTAATCATACATGGATCATACAAGGCATACAGTTACCAATTAAGGTAAGTGTATTAACTATCACATCGAGTATGCACACAGCCCCAAAAACATAACAAGGAAGTGGGGCTAGAAACTCACATGAACGCGGTTACGTTCAGTGTTAATAGTTATTCCCTTCTTTAGCTGTGCACGACTAACTGTATAACAATTACACATATCAATTAACTATCACTCCTGATATCGCGTTTCTAGTCTAATTATAACCCTCAACGAACGGAGGTCCGGGGGCAGCGCCCCTGGAAGCGAGGGTCTAGGGGCGGCAGCCCCTAGCGGGGTCTAAGGGGCAGAGCCCCTGGCTGGGGTTAAGCTGCCAGGTCAGCTTGGAAAATTTTATCAACACATTTTATTTTCATTAACTGTCTTAACACATTTTCCATTAGGATTTCAAGATAATATTTTAATGTTAACATCTCAATCCTTTAAGGTATCTTCTATAAATTAATAAAGTTCAATGGCTATTTTGCAATTAAATTATTCTTTTTCTAAGTCCAGGAACCATTCTGCAATTCCATTAAACTTCTAGTTCGTTAATTGACTCTTTAACGAATTGGTTTGTCATAACAAACTGGTCCTTTAAACGAACTGGACCCTCTAACGAACTGGTCCCTATAACGATTTGGACCTTATAACGAACTAGACCCTTGGCGAATCAGTCCATATAGCGAACCAGTCCATGTAACGAATTGGATCTTCTAATTCGTTATATCTTTTAACGAATGATCAATGCGAATTGGGAGCTAGTTCGTTATCTTATCCTTAACGAATTTGAACACGAACTAAGTCTAGTTCGTTAGACTTCCCTTAACGAACCACTTAGCGAATCACCCCTAGTTCGTTAAACCCCCCCCCCGGTTAACGAATTAGGGTTAGGTCAGATAATGTCAAAACATTCTATGACATCCCTTTAACCTCGTACCACTTTCCGGCGTCGCCTTTGCCGGAAAACCGAGATCTCGCCGGAAAAGCGAGATCCTGCTTATTTCTCCACCGTTTTCACCGTTTTTCATCCCGTTCGATCCAGATCTGAGCTAGGGTGACCCCTAAGCTCACATTAGTTTCGGTTTATACCCGGTTCCACCTGGATCTCGTGACTCTAACGGTTTAACGGTTTCGGCTCGTCAGTTCGTGACTAAATCTAACGAGTTTTAGTTTATACAACATCATACTATCATTACCTCGGGTTGATGCTCGGTATCCTGGTGATTTCGGCTAGAGAGAGAGAGAGCTTAAGTGTGTGTTTTGGTGGTGTATGGAATTGTGTAAAATGAATTAAATGGGTGATTTAAGGTTTATATAATTATGGATCATGGGCTTAAGCCCATGGTCTTTCCCTCTTTCCTTCATAACCCAAGTCCATAACCCATATCCATTTAACCCAACACTAGCCCGACTCATAATAACTCGCATTTTCATTTATTAACCGAAACTAGAAAACGGGATGTTACAAAAACGAGGTTGTTGAGGTTTTATGTTAAAGAAAGGAGATGGTGTGAGACCCATAACCTACTTTTTATTAATAAAAATCAAGATAACTAACGGAGTTAAGGTTCGCTAAGTTTGGGAGTGCCATAAACAAATAGGGTGAAAGTTGGGAGTGGTGGGAGACAAATCGTTAGTTGGGAGTGTTATCATCCAATTAGTGAAAGTTGAAAGTATTAAAACCAGTATCCCATAATTTTTTACCCATAAGGCCATAAATCACTAGGTCTATATGCAATTAATCACCTCCAAATTTTTTGCATGAGGGCCAAAGTGAAAACTTTTAAGTTACAAATCCCCCCTATTTTTCGCAATGATAAGATTCCAACTAATCGACGCTCTTTTCCTACCTCCCTTTAAGAACCCTCAGAGAAACAAAATTATTTATGAGAAAGTAATGACCGTCGTTTGAGTCAATCAAAAACCTAATTATTCTAAATAGTTAGAGCAAGTAGGGTATCGTATCACAAGGAGTATGTGGTCAATGTATTCATGTAACAGATTTAATATTATGAAGTGACTAATTTTTAGTGCTGATCACACAAGCAATTTTTAGTAAATTCAGAGAACTGAGCAATGAACAAGTAAACGAATTTCAAACAATTAACAAAGCAAATCACACCCGGGAATTCAAGTAAGCAACCAACAGTATCTCATGCAACATAACAGATTAATTATTAACGATTAACTGAAAACTAATCAATCAGACAAAACCTTAGACATCAACAATTACTTTACACACGGCACTGGTTATCAAACAGTCCTTGCCATTGTGACTCAGTTACGGGTAATTGTATGTTTTATCGTATTCAATCTAACCAAACAGTTATATGACTAATTATCTAGCAACTAGTAACAGATCGTTCAGACCAACGTAAACCTAAACCGACCGAACACTCAGAAATACCAAACATCAATAATCATATATTAATCATCAATAACAAAACATAAGTATTCTTAATCACATGATAAAAACTATAAATGGTTACAAACTATACATCCCGGGTGCGATTCTAGGAGATTAGCCGAGCCACGACATCATCGAATCTTCAATACGGATGATATGGATCATAGATATGGACTTGACACGAGCTAGGATGGTGAAATCACCTATAGAAACTGCTGAAAATCACCTCTATTCTTCAAAAACGGAGTTAGGGTTTTCCCTTAATGACAAATAAGTTATAAACTTAAAATCCCGTCTGCACACGCGTCGCGGTACGTGACGGGGCCTTCTTAAGGTCGATCGCGTAGCGCGATTGACCGAAAGTCAAAGATATTTTATAACCCATCGCGGTACGCGATGGGGACCTCAGCAAGCCCATCGCGTACCGCGATGGGACCTGTTACAGCAAACTTTAACCACTTTATCATTTTGCGTGTTGGACATCCCGGGTCTTCATTCCGTGTCACGACAGGTCCATATTGAGTACTTTAACGCCTATGACCTGAAATCCAATAAAACACGTATGAAGTATCGATAGTTCTAGAATAAACCGTTAAAACTAAATAATAAACGAACTAAAACATATAGAAATTAACCGACCATCAGAAATCTTAGAGCATTCACATCATTTTCACTAAATCTATCATATATGTAAATATTAGAAAAATATTTTGAGAAATTAATAAAATTAGCACTACATCAAGATATTTAAAACTAAACAAAATAATAGAGAAACTATAGTGATTCTTTAAGTATAGAGAATTACTATACCATATAATTTTTTTTATCCTTTTATGAATTGTTGTAAGTTAAAAGAGAACCAAAAATAAAAAATAAAACTACTATTTAATTGAATAGAAATGGATATAGATAATAAGATGTTGAAGTTCGATTCTCATTTGCGTCATTTTGAGTGTATATTGGTAATGAAGGATTTGAGCTAGATCTTGTGCAAAGGTTGTCAGTTTGAACCCGAGCCCACCTGGGTTTTCGTCCCACTGTGTGTTATGCTAGAGAACTATGCTCTTGTGCTGGCAAAACGACTATCAAGTGGCAGTCGGCGGTATGGCTTTACGGGGAAAGCCCAAGCCAAGCTCTGAAAGCCAATGTGGGCCCGGTTAAAACAACTTAGTCTGGCCAAAGTAAGACAACAGGACTCTCTAAATTTGGAAAGTACGGTAGCCTAAATACAAGAAAGTCGTCGTTTTAAAAAAGGATGTTAAAAGTTTTTTTTTTGAAAAATAGTTAGATTATAGAGATTAAATATATTTTTTAGTTAAATTATTATAAAAATTAAGATTGAGAAGCTTATACGAGGGTCAAGTTATTCTACAAAGGGTAATAAAAATGAGAAGTGTAATAAACCATAAATAATTGACATGTGTCAAGTGAGGACCAAAGGAAAAAGGGTATAAAGGTAATTGTACACATTTTCTCTCCCCAAGTGCAAGGCTCATGTTAATACCCCCATCATTTTAGAACGTTTATAACTTTTTCGTATCATATTTTCTTTTTTTTTAAAAATTCATCATAATAACAAGCGTTTTTTTATCTTTAATATGAGTATGATTTTTGTTATATAAAATTTAAAACAAAAATCACGTCATTGTGTCTATTCGCACACCATTGTGTCTTTTTCGCTTATCATTGTTTCATAGTGTCTTTTCGCACACAATTGTGTCTTTTCGCTTATAATTGTGTCTTTTTTCGTCATTGTGTCTTTTCGCACACCATTGTGTCTTTTCGCTTATCATTGTGTCTTTTTCGTAATTGTGTATTTTTTCGTTATTATGTCTTTTCGCACACCATTGTGTCTTTTTCACTTATCATTGTGTCATTGTGTCTTTTCTCACACCATTGTGTCTTTTCGCTTATAATTGTGTCTTTTTCGTCATTATGTATTTTCACACACCATTGTGTCTTTTCTCACACCATTGTGTCTTTTCGCTTATCTTTGTGTCTTTTTTTGTTATTTTGTCTTTTTTCTCCATTGTGTCTTTTCGCACACCATTGTGTCTTTTTTCATCATTGTGTCTTTTCACACACCATTGTGTCTTTTCGCACACCATTGTGTCTTTTTTCGCCATTAATACATGTTACACAATAACTTGAATTGTAAAACACAATGGTGAATACGTATAAAACAATGACCTAATACGAAAGACACAATGGCGAATACGTATAACACAATGGCCTAAAACGCAACACACAATGGTGAATATATATAACACAATGACTTGAAATGTAAAACACAATGGAAACAACATATTACAAAATGACACAATGAACAACAAAAAAACACAATTAAAAAATCCATTAATTTTTTTATTTTTATATAACAATATGATACTCATATTAAAGATAAAAAAACGCTTATTATTATAGTGAATTTTTTTTAAAAAAATAATGTCGTATGAAAAAGTTATGGACATTTTAAAATGGTAAGGAAATTGGCATGTGCCTTGCATGTGGAGAGAGAAAGTCAACAAATGTGGGTTATTACCTTAATGCCTTTTTCATCAATTTTTATTTATTAAATTAATCTCAACCATTCAAATCTAAAATCAATGGACTGGATTTCTTCTCACCCTTCTCATTTTTGTTGTCCTTTGTATTTTAACTTTACCCCTTATACGAATGCTCTTGTATAGTTGGTTGTATTCTTTTGGGCCTAATTACATAGCTTTATAATATGTTCACTTATTTTTTAGCCCCGTGCCAATATATTTTTTTAGCACCTTGCTAACATATTTTATATTCTTTTGCGGTTCGATAAAAAGGTGAGAATAAGGTAGCGTTAAATATGCAGGAATGAAGGAATGAATGGAATGACCCATTGTGAGGGAATGGAAAATAGCGTGTTTGGTTGACCAAAGGAATGGAATGACCCATTACCTAGTCCATTCCATTCCCTCTAAAATACTCTAATTTCATTTCATCCATACCCCATGTTTTTTTTCATTCTATTCCCTCCTTCACTCCACATAACCTCCACCACCCTCCCAACAACACCACCACCGAACATCAACACCCACCTCCGCCACCAACCACCGCCGCCACTGCCACCAGTCACCATCGCCGTCCACCGCCGCCACCAACCATCGCTATCGGTGGCGGCCGCTTAGCACCGCTAGCCGCCCGCCGCATATATCAACTATCACCCCACCATCACACATGCCGCCCACCATTACCGCTGCCCACAACCACCGCCACTACCACCAATCACCACCATCGGCGTCCTCTGCCACCACTACCCACCTCCACAAACCATCGCCATCAGTGCCAGCCACCCACCACCTCCAGCCACCCGCCGCACCCATCAATCATCGCCCCACCATCACACACGCCGCCCACCGTCATCGCTGCCCACCACCACCTCCACTGTTACCGCCACCACCACCTCCACCGTTACCGCCACCGCTCCCACCACCACCACCACTCACTACCATTTTAATTTTATTTTTTTTTATTTTTTTATTACCTACCAACAATACAAAGTAATGATTCATTTCATTCTTATGTGGTAACCAAACATTTAATTGGAATGGTAATAACCCATTCCATTCCTTTGTCCATTCCATTACCACGTCCATTCCATTCCGTCGTCCATTCCATTACCCCATACCAAACAAACCTTAAGTGTGTTTTTCCAAACAAGAGGGTTGAGGTAACCAAAGTACGTCTAAAGTGGTGGCCAAGATGGAAACACGAGGACGGCCCTTCAACAGTATGATTTTGACGTGAACATTGCTAGTTTAGTTTTATTTTTATCATAATAATAAAAATTTTAATAGTAGTAAACTTTAGGGGTGTTTACGGTCCGATTTTCGTGGTTTTTGAGTTAAACCGTGAACCGAACCGTTAGTGACGGTTTTTGATTCTTGTAAACCAAAACCAAACCGTTGAATTCTTAAACCGAACCGAAATGAACCAAGCCATTCATTATGGTTTGGTTTCATGGTTTGGGTCGTGAATAATTTAAAAATGTTTAACGTATATAAATACAATTTGTCCATGGTCATGTTAATACAAAATCTGTCCAGAAACATGAAAATACATCAGAATAACTAATAACTATCTGGCATGAGAATCCGAGTCATCATAAAGTATATATTAATTTATGGTTTAATACTTTAATGAAGAAAAATTAAAGGTTGATTCATTGCAACTTGCTACTACATTTGGAATTTGGGCTCAACCATTTTTCAGTTAGTGTTTTGCTACGGAATATTGGTTTTTTAATACTCTCAACTTTCACCCGTTGGATGGTAACACTCCCAACTTTCACTTTGGTGCCTACCACTCCCAAATTTGACCTTATTTGTTTCTGACACTTCTGAACTTAACGGATCCTAACTCCGTTAGTTTTCTCGCTGACATGGCATTTTTAACACACTTGGCATGCTTACGTGGAAATTAAATATCTCTTAAAAGAAACTAATTATATATATATATATATATATATATATATATTATAATACATATAGCATGGGCAAAAACGTCATTTTATCAAAAACTCTTAGAATTAAAACAAGCAGACTATCTTCTCTCAGCCTCGATGACGACCGCTCTCGCCTCATTTCATTTCAAACACGCAGTCTATCTAATGCATCTCTTTCTTCCAGTTTTCTTGAGAGGTGTAAGAAGACTAGATGACAAAGACAGATCAGGTGGAGCCTTCGAAGATCAACGGTGGCGGTAGTGTTCCGGCAGTGTAACCGACGATAATTGTTAAGGTTCAACAAATCAAGTAAAAACCTATACCAAGATTCGTTTTTCTTTGTTAAGCAATACCCATTAAGACCTAATTCGAAACTTTGTGTTAGTTTTCTGGCCTATCTAGGTTTATGGGTTTTGTGTTGGTGTTGACGGTGCATCTCAGCTGCATCGAGGAGATTATTCGATTTATGAGGTAATATACATTTGGATGTTTTGATTTCGCTTTTGGTTTGTTCGATTTGAGGGTTTATGTATAATTAAAATTTGATTTTTGAACTCGATTTTCACATTGCAGGACCGTTGTAGGTGTACTTTAGGTAATTCAATATTTTTACATTTATTATCACTACTACATTACTTCAAGCTTAATACAATCTATTATTCGATCTATCATTGACTTTGTTATGTTTGTGGTTCATTTAGAGTGCGTCATTGGTCAGTGGTCTTAATTTTCTTCTCGAGTTGAACAGTAAGTTATTAATTGAGATTTACGAACAATAAAATATCATGATTTATATTGAAGATGTATCATGTATGCAATTGGTTTATATTTCCTTCTTCATTTTGCTATGCTATTTCAAGTTATGATTGGGAAGTTAATATATCATTTACTGGTCCTTTACTTGTGCAGGATGCTGGAGTACATCTTTTGTCAAATGTTTGTCGAGTAGATGTAGAATGAATAAGCAAAAGGAAACCTGGTGAATTGGTAATTTTCATATAAAGTTGAAGTTTTTCTATGTTTTTTTATCTGATTCTTCAATGTATCCAAATATTATTAGATTTAGGCCTGTAAATGAAGCGAACTAACACTAACAAGTGCATGTTGGTGTTCGTTCATTTAACTTTTACCGAAGACAAATAATTAAATGAATTGAATTTTCCTTTTTACGTTCATGTGTCAAGAAGATAATCATATTTGTGTGTGTTTATGTTCGTTCGTTAATATTCTAAACGAATAATTCATGAACACAAACAATAACAAATGAACAAACAAAACGAACATAACAGAACAATTGTAAATGAACCGACGTTTGATTAACTTATATGGAACGAGAGAGGCAAAGAGACAAGAGGTTGATTAGAAAGTCCAAAGAATAAAGATGTGGCTATGGTTAGGGGTGGGTTACTAACATGGTTAATTATTTTAGAAAATATAAAATTACATAGTTAAATGTGTTAAACATATGTAAATGGTTGAACATATGAACAAACGTTCGTGAATGTACAAACGAGAGGTCAGACTGTAGTCAAAACTCTAAGGTTGGCTTGCGCGTCTTCTGCAGCAAGTGCGGTGTATAATTAATCGTATGTGGGATTGGATTCTTGATACTCCAAAGGTCTGGTTCATATTATTATTTTTTTTATTGTATATACTTTATAATCTTATTTTCTAATTTTAGGAGTCAAGAACATTGGTCATGAGGGAGGTTGTAGAAATTACCAAGGTGATCAAAGTAAATGGACTCCAATGGAGGTTGCAAAAATTAGTGATGTTGTAGTTACCATGTTGCCCTCACCAACCATCATACAGTGTAAGCTACACATTCTAGTTTTTAGTTTCTTAGTTTATTATAAAATGCCAAATTGTTTGTTGAACTTTAACCGAACACGCAGACATGAACACTTAACGAACAAATGAACGCACATGAATTGTTAAACGTACAGATTGTTTGTTCTTGTGAGTTCGTTAAAAAATTGAGCGTGTTCGTTTGTTGAAGTGTTGAACTTTAACCAAGCACATGAACAAACACGGAGACTTAAACGAATGGATTTTTTTGTTCGTGTTCATTTGTAAATAAAATAAACGTGTTCGTTTGCTAAAAAATAATCATGTATGTGTTCGTTCGTTAAGAAAAGAAACTTGTTTTTTTGTTAAGAAAATGAACGTGTTCGTGTTTGATATTTTATCTTTAACCGAACAGTAAACAAACGATTTTACTTTGTTTGCATATATTCGTAATGATATGAATGAGCAGTTAACCGAACACTAAACAAACGGTTTAACTTTGTTTGCATATATTCAAATGGTTGAAGCTGAATTAGAGAACAGAAAGCAAGCAGGCCAATATGCACAAGAGTTTAAAGGGCAATCCCACTTTTTTGGGTACTGATTTATGTATTTGAGTTGATTTTTTATAATAAATAAAATTTATAATAATGATAGTCTAATTTTGGATGTTTATACTCAGATATGAAGGACGATGCGGTTTGCCTTCAAACTTTGATTCTTCATACTCTTATGCGTTGGGTAAAGGTGCCGGGGCTCTACTTCAGAGTGGAAAAACTGGTTTAATATCATCGGTCAGTATATTTAAATGTTGTTTTTACTTTCTTTTTAATATTGTTAAATTGTATTACAATATTTAATATTTAATTGATAAAGATGATTAATGAATATAATAGATCCAGATAACTAGACATTTTAGAAGAGAATAAAAGAGAAAAAAAAAGGTTAAAATGGCCTCTTCCAAGTTTCAAATTGTCTGCTGGACCGTGAATCATATTGCATGTATTTAAAACCGACCCACTTTCTTTGGGTTGGTCAGATTTAGGGGTGTTAATGAGCCAATCCTGCTTGTGAGGTAAGATTGGCTCGCTAAAGCTTGAACTGAGATGAGATTAAACAGACTCTAGCCTTAAAATAAGCTTGTTTTATAACTATCTGCACTTGTTGAGTTGTAACTATTTGCATATTTTCAGTTTGGATTGAGGTGGAGAACCAAGAAAGAAGTAATATTTGAAAAAGGTACTTTTAAAATTAGCTATTAGTTGTTTGTTACTACTAATATGTTAGTTAGTACATATTATCGTTTAGAAACTCAAATTTTAAGTTAAAAACCTATATTTCTCTATGTTAAAAATCTGCATTAATAAAATGTGTTTATTATATGGTAATAGATTCGAGGCATGGCATGGCCTGCAGTTCTTGTTGATGGGTTGTTCAAAGTGCAAGGTAAACATAACATGTCTTTTGCGTAACTGGTGATTATGTTTTGGTAGAACCTTTATATTTCCCTATAAAATGCAGATTTTATGTATAAATTGGTTTTGGTCTTGTTGCATGTGATAAAAACCGAATCAAACCAAAATGAATTTGACTTTTGTGGTCAAGAGTGACCAAAACGTCAAAGGTGTGTATTTTTATTATTATATACATAAAATAGTTAGTTTTAAGCTAGAATTTTTGATAAAAAGTAGCTATTGGGCTAATATAATGTTGATAAAAGTTTGTTTTTGGTGTTTGAATTCATTTGCAGGAGATTATATGTTCTTTTAAGAGTGCAACTTAAGGACAAGATACTGGTTTGGTTATTTTTAGTTTGATTACATAAACAAGATTTTTTAAGTTGAATTACACTTTGATCTACTTGTTGAATTAACTTAGAGTAAGCAAGTTGCAGTTTATATTTATTTATCCATATCTTGAAATAAATTGTGTAACAAACCTTGTAAATAATATACTATATTTTTGAGGTAGAAGGTTCATTTATTGGATATAACTTTTGTTTATTTAATCTCTTAAATGACCCTATGTGTTATATCAATGTATTCATCAACATTTGTCACTTGTGCCTACGCTAACATGGTCTTACTAAATATGTATTTTACGTTTTATACATAATCAAAATTTTAAATTGCAAGTTGTTTTCGGATCCCTCCGGATCGCGCGGGTATCTACTAGTATATATATATATACCACCACCTAATTTCACCACTAGCTTCATCACCAACACCAGCACTTAACCACCGAGAGCCACCGCCACTGCCGGACTCCACCACCGACCGCCTCCACCACAACCGGCCTTTTACCTGTGTGTAGGTACACAAATTTCATATCTTCATTAACCCCATTGTCCATCTCCAGCATCCCATCTTTCTTCCTTCACTTATACAGACCAACAACTAACGGAGCCAGTATAGGTGTCGAGACGGAGGATGATGAGTTCGAGGTGAGTTTTCTTCTGGTAGTTTTATTTTGACGGTTCTAGTCGATTTGAAGAGTTTTGTGGTGGGTTGGATGTTTTCGGTGGTGGTGGATTGCAGCGGCGGACGATTTTTCGATCTCCATGGTGGTTGTTGAGATTTTAGTGACACAAAGACGATGTCTAGAGAAGAATTAGTTAAATGGTGAAACTGAATGATGATATGATGGATGTGAAACCAAATGAAGAATTAATTAAAGGGTGTATTATTAAAGGGTTTTGAATTTTGAAATTGGGAATTGAAATCATGAATATAACTTGGATCTAAAGATGTTTTAAAAAACTATAATCTTATGGCCCCTTTATTTGATAACCTAGAATTAGAAAATGAAGAAGAATGAGAAGGTGGTTGGTGGTAGTTGTAGGCGAATGGTGTGGACAGGGGATGAAGAAGAAGGGTGAGGTGGGACCCACTTATGTTATTATTATTATTATTAAAGGGTGGTGAGATGAAATTGAGATTTTTTTAAAGGGTGTATTTTCCACGTAAGCATGTCAACTCACCCATGAAACGTCAACATTAGCATTCCCACTAACAACGTTAGTCGTTTGTTAACGAGGGAGTGACAAAAACAAATAAGGTGAAAGTTGGGAGTGGTGAGTAACAAATCGAAAGTTAGGAGTGATATCAATCAACGAGTGAAAGTTGGAAGTATTAAAAACCAATATCCCTTTAGTTAATAGTTTAATATGCCTATTAAACATTTTTCATATTTAACATAAATATTTATATATATAATATAAAATATCTATAAAATTAAATATATTTAAAGTAATTATACGGTCTGGTCCGGCTTTGTGCGGTTGGTTTTTGATACAAACCATAACCAAATCGTTCACTACGGTTTGAAATAACTGAAACCGATCGATCGAAACTTGAATAAGAAAAACCAATCGTGAAACCGAACTGATGGCCGGTTTGGACAGTTCTACTGTTTAGAACCGAATGGTGAACACCCCTAGTAAACTTCATTGGTTAAAATGTCTAAAGTCACACGCTCACAACTAAAAAAAGAAAAACATAAACTTTTTTTAAAACGACGACTTTCTTGTATTTAGGCTTACTCACTCTTCTAATTTGGAGAGCCCCGATGCCTTACATCGTCTTTGACAATTGAAATTTGGGTCTTCACATCTTCCACGCATCTTTGATGTTTTCATCCATGTCATTAAGACTATGTGTCGTGGGATAATTAGTCACCCGTTAAGTTAAATGTTGTAGGTTAACTAGCTTTAAATAGATTTAAAAAAGGGGTGAACCCCACCCTTTGAGCCCTTATGGCGCCATCAGCTTAACGGGAACAAGAGAAAAGGGGGCATGGCGCCATCCTTTGTTTTGCCCAACACGGTTTAACGTGGTGAGGTGGGCATGCCACATTCCACAATGAACAATCTAAGAACTAAAGATTTATCTCTGTCTCTTTTGCCTTTTATTAAATTATTTACATCAAATCTTCGTTTACTCTGTACTATTTAATGGTTTATATTGATATTTCTTTCTTTAGTTCCCATATTAATCTTACTATATTTGCTACACGATAATTATACCATGTTAATTGAAATCGAAATTATAAATTTGACCAGTAGTAATGGCTTTAAAAAAACCAAACTTGAAAAAGACCTTTATCAGGGCATTTATACGTACATGTAATCTGAATATTTTGATGATAATAAAAATAAAAATAACAACATTGTGTCAAATGTGTATATATTAATTGCACATGTCCTCAAAAACAAAAATTCCAACCACTTGCATCAACCAAGAGCTCAAAAAATGATTTCGTAAAAGGATACAGAAACTTGACCATGATTAATAGATGGGGTCTGTCAGAGCAACTATAATGTTTCTGCTCTAGATCCGAATAAGAACTTGCATAAATGAGGCAAGGAGAACCACCGTTGAATAGTTGATGCTATAGCCACATATAATACTAGTTTGAGGCTCGTGTACTATACAAGTAGTTTTGAAAATACAATATTTAATTAATAATCAGTATACAAGAAATAATAAACCCGTTAAACACTATTAATACAGTCGTATAATAGTCTTTAAAACAATTTTAAAGTAAATGATAATTATAAATATCAAATGTTTGAAAAAAAAATAGAAAGTAAATATTAAATTAACAAATTTTGAAGAATAAATTTTAAGAAAGGTAACTATTATTTTACTATTATAAATTTGTTAAAATGGGTGAGGTTTAATGTAGGAGTGACAAGTGACAAAACTTGTAGCTTTTTATTAGAGAGTATAGATATTTGCTGTCACACCTCAACTTAGGGCCTAGAAGTGTGACCAATACTTGGTACATGTTTTGTAAATATATCATAGTTATGGGTTAATTTTAGCGGAAGACTTTAGGTTTGAATATAATATTAATTTACATTGAAAATTTGCTTGGGAATTAAACACCCAAGTATTTGTGTTACAAAATACATATCATATTACAAGGATTCTAATATCAAAAGTTGAGTCATCTTGTTACGCGTTTCTAACTCCACGACGACTCCAATCCTCGCTACTTCTTATAGTTACTTAGTTGCTTGCATTTGGGCTGGTGAACACATATGATTCCAAAAATAATTGAATAACAGTTACAATACAAATATAGTTTTATGTGCAAGCTCAACAGAAGTATTTCTACTTCTGGGATTTGTACCACTACCCTACACAAACAAAAGTGTTCCCCGAGCCACGTAGCCCCTAATGGAGAACTAGTTATGACTGTTAGCTCGCGGCCACGTAGCCTTTGAATGTTTAGGCTGAACAGTTATTTTTGGATTCAGACACATGTGTAATCGGTCTGAATTGCTTTTATTTTCTATTTTGTATTATAACGTTTTAGAGATCACGTAATCTCATGTAAACGTTGACTGACTTCTTTAAGACGAACAACCCGTTCATCTTATACAGTTATAAATTTGTTTTGACTGATTTGTAAAGGTTAAAGTATTCACATGTACCATCGGTGTGCGTTTGAAACCTTGGTTGTATTTGAGAATGATATTAACATATACATGAATAGGTTTGTATAAATATTTGAATGGTGTTTCTTGATTAAGCTACTACTCATAAGCTAACCTTGAAATAGTTTATAACTTTGTTTGTGAATGGAAACAATTTGTTTTATGTGACGTTTGATATAGCATGTTTTGGCTTAACAGGTTCTAACACGTTGGTGAGTTTCTCCAGGTAAATAAACAAGTCCCTCGGTTGATTGAGATTTGTATGAATTACTTTTCCTTAGGCAAGAAACTCACTACTAGTGATATCACCCTTACAGTTTACTACATGCCCTTCAAAATATATCTTTTGTTAACATTACTTCATCAAGAAGTAACATTTATGAAAACTCATTTGTGAATGTTTATAAAATATGTTCAAGGTTAAAGGCCATAGCCTCGTATAATGTCTAAGCTATAATTGAATATCTTAAACATAACTCCTACCTTAGCACGAGTACTTGGAATGATAATAATAAGAAAAGGAGACTTGATGGTTAGGATCTTGATCTAACTCGCTTGAACGATTAATAACTTGTTTATAACTTCTATGCTTGCACAAAATTTGAGAAAACGAATCCTCGGCTTGTCACGAAAATTGGGTACGATTCCCTAGGCTTATGTGGTGAGAATTAATATGTTTTGGGATTATTTGAGTTCAATCCCGTAACTGCCTATTCATAGGCGAATTTAATACCCCATCGCGATACGCGATGGAGTAAACTGCTAGCCATCGCGTATCGCGACGTCGCAATTTACGCCGCCTTGCCACGTTGTGACACGCCACGTTGTGACACGTGGCCTGTCAAATCGTGCCACGTGTTGACACGTGGTTGGATACGTGTACCCGTTTACTTAACGGGGTCATAGCGATACGCGATAGACCTATAGGTTTAGGCCACCGCGTATAGCAAAGCCGCCCAGTCTTTGACTTTTGTGCAAGTCCATAGCGCTACGTGATGGGCTTATGCTTATCCCATCGCGTATCACGATGGATGAAATATTCAGAATTTTTAGGTTTAGTCCCTAAACTTTATGAATATGGTATAAAAGGCTAAATTGTAATAGGGTATTTTACGCGGTGTTACATTTGTATTATCTCATGAATTATTGGTTTAGTGGACAGTATTTGATGTATATAAGAATATACATCTTTTTAGCATCAAATAATCTCTAAAAACTGCAACTTCTATCGTATAATATAGTTCAAATAATTACTTATCATGTTAAAATGTATTTTCAAGTGAATCAAAGCCTCAAACAAAGAAACGAATGAAAAGACAAAGAAAAATCAAAGAAAACATCAAAACATGGGGTTGTGCCTCAGAAAACATGGAGATGTGCTTTAGAAATCATGGGGCTGTGCTTCAGGAAACATGGGGCTGTGCTTTTGAGAACATAGGGCTGTGCTTCAGGAAACATGGGGTTGTGCTTCAGGAAACACGGGGTCGTGCTTCTGAGAACATGGGGCCGTGCTCACCTATCAGAAAAGACAAAAATCTACACGAAATGACAAAATAGTGGACAGCTGGACATGGGGCCGTGCTTCAATGGACACGGGGCCGTGGTCACCTTTCAGAAATGACAAAAAGAATTAGCACATGTCACTAAAAAGCACGGGGCCGTGCCTCAGGAAGCACGGGGTCGTGGTGAGTCATCATGTACGATCTGATAGCATTAAATGCGACTGGACACGGGGTCGTGCCTCTCATTCCAGACTGCCTATAAATTGAGGCTCATGTTGCACTCATTTAGTGTGCCTTGAAGAGAGTTCTATACGACCTTCACTGGTAAAAACACCCACTAACACTCATATTGAAGATCTTGTGGAGAGTTTGAAGGCTTGGAGATCATCATCATCATCATCAACATCATCATCATCATCATCATCATCATCATCATTAAGGGAGATTCAGCCACATTTGGTTAGATTATTATAGATTGATCATTTGTTTGTTATCTTCATCTCTTTTGATGTCATTAACCATGCTCATTATGAGCTAAACTCCATTCACCATCTAAATTTCAAGAAGAAGCTTTGTTTTACTTGATGATTATATTGAACATGTGGTTTAGTTTAATAAAGTACATGGTTATTTTGCAATTATCCTTTGATGTTTTATCACTTTAACTCAATAAAACAAAGTTGATGATTAACAATCATTCATGATTTACTCATGTTCTTGGATACTAGAAATGGTAAAAAGAATACTTTGATAATTTATTTAAGATAAAACATGGATCCTTATATTGTACTTAGAAATGATGAGATATAAGCTATGATCTATTTCTCTAGTTTTGATAATTCTGAAATAACATCGTTAACACGATTGCTTAGGTTATCATTCAAGTTAAATAAATCATATGTTAACAGAATGTTTAATTATAACCTACTTAAATCAACCAAGGGGAGGTTGTGTGACTAAGCTATAACCACCCGAAGTTGTTAGAATTGGTATTTGAGAAATTGAAGTCAATCTAATCTTTCTACTTTACTAAATTACTTGCCAACTCAAATTGACATTCTCGTGGTAGCATGACATTAGGAAATGGTTGACTTTAAAATGCGCATGCTACTTTCTTTTATATCATAGGATATGCTCACATAGAAATGAGGGGCTATTCTATCATACATTATTACGGCAAGTTTATCACATGTTCACCTAATAATCACCAAGGACAAATGGAGTGGATTCTCGGATTTAGATGGTAACATTCATATAATTGAATTACTCATTTTGAATTTCTCGTCTTGGTCACCTATAAATTATATATATATATATATATATATATATATATATATATATATATATATATATATAAAAGTTAAAAATCAACCCCAAAATGATTAAAACTCTCTTATTAAACTAAAACAAAGATTCATTATTAGAAACATTTGTGTCCACGGATCGATACTTGGTTCTTACCAATACTATTCTATATATACGATAGGTACACTTGCCTATTTTGTGTGTGTTTAGTCTTAGTAGAAATCACTTTTATAAATTAAAAACACGATCTTGTGCAAAGGCTTAAATCTTCAATCCGTTATCATCAGTATGTGTCCCTTTAATAAAGAAGAAGCGGTAAAACTGAGTGTTGTGATTATGGTTGTGGACGCCAGTGCCACCTATACCATGTAAAAATAAAGAAGCGGTTAGACTGAGTGCCATGTTTTTGGTTGGGGACACCACCCATACCATGTGGTATACATCAGTCGCCTGACACATCATGCCATCCCCAAAAAATGGAGGCGCCACCCAAGTCTCTCGCCAAGGCACTGGTGACCACCACTAATAAAAAAGGCGAACCTCACTTCCGCCAATAATATTTTTTGGTATTTTTGTATATTTAGTTTAACCATCACACATGCTTATTAGATTAGCTGGTTAAGACCATTCACATTCACAACCCAAATAATCCAACCTTTTAATAAATGGGATATTGGTTTTTAATACTATTACCTTTAACATGTTGGTTGATACCACTCTCAACTTACGATTTGTTACCCACCACTTCGAACTTCCACCCTATTTGTTTCTGGAACTCCCGAACTTAACGGGCCGTAACTGTGTTAGTTTTCTTACTGACGTGACATATTTTGATGACTTGGCATGCATATGTGGCATTTTTTTATTCTTTTCTTGATCCATTATACCCAACCCAGTTTTCCCTTGCCTCATCAATCCTAACATCTAGACCTCATTATCCATTCACCCCCTCTAGCACTGACCACCACCTCCACCACCACCTAGCTCCGCCACCACACTATTCACCTTTCCACCCCTAAATTTCCGGTCACAAAATTTTACCCTCTCTTTAAGCATGTTAGGTTAACCACCACCACCATGCAATCGCCGCCTCCCATCCATGAAACACCACCAATATGTAGTTCCAGCGATCATTAGGCACCCCAAAAGGAACCTCGGCGTCACCTGCAACGGCCCCACCTCAGCGCATATCCTCTTTCTATCGTTTTTGACCACAAGTGTCTCCACAAGATCTAGGTTTTCAACACCGGTATAACGAGATATATAATGTCCTGCAACCAAATAAAAGAGATAAATCAAGAGAGATACAATGGATGAAGTAAGCTTCTCTGTATCAGAAAAAAACGAGATATACGAACACCTGCAAGCAAATCAACTTCTCTGTGTTCGGCTGTTATTTGAAGCCCAATTATTGATTGAAGCCCAAATCGGAAAGTCAAATGTGAGGTTCTCGATGCAAAGTTTTTTTTGGCATCCAGATTTGGGGGAAATAGGAATATGATTCTATTTCATCTTGAACATAGATGGTGGTTGTGACACAGCTACGGCGACGTTGGTTATGACATTATAATGGTGGTGGATGGTAGGGGGGCTAATGGATGATGAGGTCTGGATGTTAGGGTTGATGAGGTAGGGGAAAAGTGGGTTGGGTATAGTGGATTACGAAAAGAATATCAAAAAATGCCACATATGCATGCCAAGTCATCAAAAAATACCATGTCAGCAAGAAAACTAACGCGGTTAGGGTTCCATTAAGTTCGGGAGTGTCATAGACAAATAGGATGAAATTTCGGAGTTGTGGTAATAAATCGTAAGTTGGGAGTGGTATCCAACAACGAGTAAAAATTAGGAGTATTAAAAACCAATATCCATCAATAAATAACTAATTCTCTATCTCATTCACCAACACAACTATCACACCCCGACCAAAGGCGGCGGAACATGCCGGGGTGCAACGGATTGCTCAAGAACACTATGACACTATGAAAGTGCCAATATTTACTCAACTCGTTTATTTCATTCAATAATCACAAATACAACTTGTTCAAGATAAAACAAAATCAATTTCATATAATCATAACTTCATTAAAGTATCCTAAAGGTATGATCTAAGTGATGAGCCTTTAATATTCACGAGCAACCTAAGAGTAAACCTGTAACATGCGTAAAAATAGATTTGATCAACACGAATATTGGTGAGCAATACACTAGTTTTGACGTATATATATAAAGAGGCAAAAATCACAATTCACATGTGTAAATAGAATAATGCAACAACCATTGTAAATGTAAAGTAAATAACTGTGGCTCCTTTCTATTTGGTAACAATCAAATTACTCGGAGAATGATGACCTATTAAACTAGCACAAGGCTAAAGTAGTTAGGGGTGCGTATGATCATACTTATTACGTTCCAACAACAACATAAAAATAAACACTCGTGCACATAATCAAATTGCGGCATAAACAAAGATCGAGAAAATATTCGTACAACACATAATGTTGAACTGTGGATTTGATAATTAGATCATAAAAACAAGTAAGTTTGAATATGGTACGCATACCACCCCCAAAAGTATAAAAGCGTAAAAGGGGGAGTGTGATTCCTCACATGTAATAAGTAACTTGAAGGATTAGTTTGCGGTAAAACGAAAAGGTAAGTTCAACGAGCAAGACCTATATTGAGAGGGTCTTGAGTTAGTAGATGGTCTTAAAAGCTTTAAATTAAAATAAAATAACAAGTAAAATAAATTATTAAAGTTTTAGGGTTAAACGTAAATATATAGGATATTAAAGTAATGGTTTTTGAAAAGTAAGTTCGCTCGAAATCGGGTCTCGTATTCTTGTCCATGAGTTTTACTTAACTTTTGTTAAGTAACTATGTGGGGGTTGGTTTAATGCAATAGCACACGACCCCTTGTTAGATATACCAAAACGGGATTTTAACGAGTGTTCGGTTAGTCGGTTTGGGTCTTGATAAATTGCCAAGTTCGAACCCGACATTCCAAACTGATAAATATCATGAGACAAATTTTTTGAAATAAAGACTTAACCAACGTTAGAAGTTCTATTAAGGAGAAACTCCAAACATCATTGTTAAGCGAGTGTTCGGTTTTATCAGTTCAAGCTTGTTATAAGATCAAGTTGGATCCGACATACCAAGTACTTTAAGAAAACATTTATAATTAGTTTGTAAAGATCTTTAAAAAAATGTGAGTTTCGGTGGCCCAAAACACAACTATTGTGTTTTAAGCTAGTGAACCCAGTTTAGTTCGGTTTGTTTGGTTTGGTTGGTTCAAGACTTGGTATGTGACCAAGCTTGGGTCCAACAAATTCATATTATAATAACAAATACAAAAATATAAATAAAAGAACTTAAGCACTTAAAACTTACATACAACTTGTTTTAAAACAATTAAATAAAGAGTTAAACGAAAGTTTAGTTTCGGTTTGGTCCTTGACTCGAAATGAAACCGAGAATGGTTGCCACATACCCAATAACATGGAATTTATTAAGTAACTTTAGAAATTATAATACACAAATGTTACACGTAACACATTATTAAATTATTTTAAATATATAAAGCATTTAAACGAGAGTTCGGTCTTGGTTCGGTCCTTTACTCGAAATAAGACCGAGGATGGTTTCCACATACCCAACACCATGGAACTTATCAAAATAAACTTAGAAATAATAATACTCAAGTCTTATATACAATATTCTAATAATAAAGTATTTAAACAAAAGTTCGGTTTTGGTTCGGTTTTGACTTAGAATGATACCGAAGATGGTAACCACATACCCAAATACCATTGAACCATTAAAATAATTTGGAAACTAAAATAATTAAGAACTAAAAAATATTAACAATCTTGAACGAAATTAAAGCATAAATTAAAGTGTTTAACGAGGATTGTAATAATCCTCCATGTAGCCTTGCCTAGCAATACACCTAAACCGACATGGCCGGAGAAGGGAAAACCAAGGAAACGAGGGAAGTATGTAACAAAACCACAAAATAAAAGTAAAGAAATAAAATGAAGAAAATTCAATCCCACATTGGTGGAGGAAAGAAAAGGAGAGGCTTCCACCATGGTATAAATAGGAGTGTAAGTTCTTGTCCCACATCGCTAGATTATAAAACTAGTGAGTTCTTTATAAGAAAGAAAACTCATATGTTAATATTCTTATAAGACAAATCACACCCATTGATCCTAGCTTAGGGTGCGAAGCACCCGCACAGGCTCGGGCGAAGTGCGATGGGCGCAATGTGGCGCTTTGATGGCGCACTTTACACTTCGCATCGCCGCTTAAGGGCCGCCTTAGTATTTTTGTGCAAAATTAAGATTTTTAACAATCTTCCCATCGCGATACGCGACCAGTGAAGAATAGTCTCATCGCGTAACGCGATGACGTGTAAAGGTTATCGAGAAATATTGTGGCGTAGCGATACGCGATAACCTACTGAGGTAAAACATCGCGTATCGCAACGTGGTGGTTACGCAGACGAGACACGTGGCTTGCCACGTAGCATGCCTAGGGCTTACTCGGCGAAGCTATAGATTCTTCGCGGTATGCAACCAACTTCGTGCAACACCCCGGCTAAAGCGGAATACACCCGAGTGTGACATACAGATTGCCCAAAACACATGTGACACTATTAAGTGACAATATTATCATTAATTAATTTAAACATCAAGTACACAAGAAATACAAGGGAAATACAAGAACAATTAACAACTTGTCTATTTATTAATATAACCTAAGTTCTAGTGTCTTCTCCGTTTCATCCTCTAATAATTGTACCTGTAACATATATATAAAATAAAGTCAACTAAATGAATAGTTTGTGAGTTCACACAAGTTCTGATATACGTACATAAAAATCATACAATTCCATGAACAAGTGTAAATGAGCAAGTAATGTAGCGTACTCAGATAAGCGCAAGTAAGGTCCTTTCCAATTGGGATTGTGCACCAAGGTACTCGGATAATGAGGCCATTTTCCACTCTAACAACAAATGTATTGAGCGCAAAGGGGGGCGTATGATCATACTATCTTGAAGTAATCCATGAGCAAGTAATTTGTAGCAAGTAACAAGTAAACACACAAGTCCATGTAGCGAATTGTAGTTTGTAAATAATGAATAAACGAAATTGAATTGTTGATAGGATATATATGCTACCCCAAAATAGTTAACAAAAAGGTAAAAAGGGGGTGTGAGAAACTCACCTTGAAAGTTGAAGACAAATTTGAAATAAACCGAACGTGCATAAATGAAAGCGAAGCAATTGAATATCACGAACTAGAATTAAAAGCAAAAATTAATATTAGCCAATGACTTATGAAAAGCAGATAAATCGGGTTGTCGGGATTTTTATATATTTTTCATCATTTTATGAAGTTTGATATTATAATATTATAATATTGTTTTAATGAAATTTTAACGAATTATTAAATCAAATGTTTTTTTTTATTTACAAATTAATGTTAAGTTTGGATATTATAAAGGTTATAGAAAAATTGGTGTTAACGAATTATAAAGTTAACGAACGAAACATAATATATATAATTTAAACGAGTTTAACGAATTTGTCAAGTTTAAAAGATTGGTTTTTAGGTGGCAAGTCATAGATATGGTTTAAAACTAATTTTATTTAACTTAATATAATTTTATTTGATTTATATAATTTTTATATTTTATTTTGGTTAATATATATTAAAGAAAAGGTTTTAAAGAAAAAAAACAAACAAAACAAAACAATAGAAATGCTCTGACCCGGGTTCGAACCCGGGTCCTCTTGTTATAAAACTCACAAACTAACCAACGGACCAACTTGTTAGTTTTGTTAAGATACCAAAAACAAAGATATTTAAAGTATGATACAAGTTCATCTTCTTCATTATAACCCTAGAAATTCAAATTGTTAATCCGCTTCATGGTTGATCAAATTAAGTTAGGGATTTTATTATACGGCTAAAACCAATCAATTTTGCATATAAATATTACCTTTAGATGTTATGAACTGATGATGAAAGGAGCTCGCCGGAAAAAGAAACTTTAACGATTGATATTGGTTTATACAGAGTATATTAGTTTGGATTGATGAGTGTGACGAGTTTAGATATTGTGTTGGGTCGTATGTATACTAACAATTAGAGCGTAAGATGATTAATGGGTGTTAATTGATCGTTAATGGTTTTAAAGAATTCCGGCCGCTGCATCGACGATTACGGGCTTGATTACGAGTTATTATAGCGATATAACTTATCAATAACGTACTTTGGGTCCAGGTCTATCGTCAGTACATGATTTAATTGTATCGAAACGGGTTAAAACTAAAAAAATAAAAGAAAAGAATCGCCAGAGTCGGGATTCCGGCCGTCGAAATCTTTCGCCGGGAAAACGGGCTGACAGGGGAAAGGGACGGCTGGGTTGGGATAAATATTAGTATTATATTTGAATAATTTACAATTTCACCCCTTATACTTTCATAATTCTTTTAAATCTTAAATAAACTATAATTACAACTTGAACCTTGTAATTTTGAATGTTATATAAACGGCGTAAAAGTTTATAAACTTAGCTATTTTTCGTATTATACTTGGATGGCTCGAGACTCGTTTATGTACAACCTTAAATGCCGCAGTTTTGTTATTGAACAATACGAAATATAAAAACAACGAATTGTATTTATAACACGTCGTAAATATTATTAAATAGACGATAATCATATATGTAAAACAAATAAAACGAATGATACGAATACATCGAAAGATCAAAATGAGTCGGTTGACAAACATAAAAAATATAAATAAATAAATACATAAAACGAAACTTGGATTATATTAATACATATACTTATAAACAAAACCAAAAATTCAAAACGGGTCGGATTTTCGGGTATTAAAAGTAACGAATGTTACAGGACTTATAACTTTTGGAAATTTCATCCCGAAATTAAAATAAAAATAAATTAAAAGTTAAATATTTTAAAAGAGAACAACTAATATACGAAGTTGTCAGAAATTTTAACAATTTTATACATATATAATTAAAATAAGATAACACCGATCTTTGAATGACCTGAAAAAATGCCACAAATAGGAAATATGACAAGGACACTTATATATAGGATGTACCAGCGACGTATCTACCATGCCCTTATCATATTGTATTTGTCCCGTTCCCCAAAATCATTCCATGTTCTGAGTTATTTCACACAACCAGACTTATTATATTTTCCATGCGAGGACTTTGATAATTACGTGTCGACCCATAATTACCTCTATCGTCGGATTGTCCATATAACTTGCTCTATTGTGTGGTTTTAGGAAATAGACCTTAGATAAATAAATAAAATTCTCATATAGAACGTTGAAAATCAAAAATAATGAATTTAAAAGGGTAAAACATTACAAAACATATTGTTAGACCATTCAGGCCAATAACAAGACGAAAAACCCTAAGTCGAGTAAATGAAATCATTGTTGTCTGAACCAGGTAAACGATGTTGAAAACAAAATATACGAGGTAATGAAATTTAAAGAATGAAAACATTTGAATTATGAACATCGTAATATGTAATTGAAATAATGAGGTTGAGAATCATGTGGTAGGTAATCGTAGCATTTAACCAACGAAATATGACATGTAAATTGATAACGCATTGGGTTTGAGAATAGCTTAGATAAATGAAACTTTAAAGTATCATAATATCATGATGTTTAACAAAAGAAATCTCCAATAAAACGTCGACGTGACCAATGACAACGTTGGGATGAATAAACAATTATATCTTACCAACATGTATATTGATATTAACTTGAAATGGAATGGATAAACGAAATTTTAATATTAAAATATTAAAAGCGATTAAGTTTGTGAAAAGAAACATTTCAGTAGTAACCTTGAGTTTATCAAAGTAAACACTCGAAATTTCGAAATAAATATAAAGCATTTGTTCCAGATTGATGAAATCAAAAACAACAAAATGGTTTAAATAAAACATCGAGTGAAAGAGAAATACACGAATAAACAAAATAATTTGGGTAAATATATAACATAATATAAACTCGGCATGTACATGGGACATAGTCCCGATTCTAAGTAAACGAATTCTTTTAGATAGAACCGGTCACCGATAGTAAAGTGTAGAAATAAAATGAAAATACGATTTCTATTAAGTATCTATGTACACATACATGTTCATAGTCCCAATTTCCATTTAACGTTGATGGGAAATTGGTCATAGATCACAAGATTTGAAATAACAAACGTAAACCGATTTAGCAAAGCAAATAAGTATGATGTACGAATTTACGTTTCATAAAATACAAACAGTTATGGATCCAAGATCAATGGACAATCAAAATAAACTACGTAAAAAATATTCTAAGGAAGTGGATGTAAAAGTCACTTTGGGTAAGTTCGAAACATACGTGAAAGAGAAAATAAAGAAAATTAAATTTAGCTTGCGACAGTTGTCTTCTCGAATGTAGGTTTGTTTGTGGCATGAAGGTTGACGTAAGATATGGTGCCATGATTTTTTAGCCGAAAATCATTGGCGTTAACGAAGGGAAAAGAAGGGATGGCATATATCATATATTTTAATTTATGAACATCGGTTGTAAATCGTGGTGTTTTTATATCTCATGGTGAAATAAGATTATTCTATTTTAGTCAGGCAAAACATTTTTAACTAGCGCTAAAACTTGAGAATTTTATGAAATCCTTAACGTAAAATAAATAAATAAATAAATGTTTTCTTTTGGCCAACGGCCTAGGAAAAAGATTGTCAGATAACCTAACTTGTTGAATGAAATATAGTCTCAAAATGGCTTAAGATTTATTTGAAACAAAAGGTTTACTTTAAAGACGGTTTGAAATATTATTATTAGATGTGAAGTTAATACTAGTAATAATAATATTACTAATCATAATAATAATAACAATAATAATAATAATAATAATATTGAATAAAAAAATAGTTTCAAAATGGCTCAAAACTTGTTTGAAGCAAATATTTTACTTTAAATATTATTATATAATAGTAGTGACGATGATACTAGTAATAATAATATTACTAATATCAATAATAATAAAAAATATTAACAATAATAATAACAATTTTAATAATAACCACATTGATAATTACCTGAATAATAATAATGATGATGACGGTGATGATACTAATAGAATAGTAGTAGTAATATTAATAATTATGGTAATATTAATAACTTTAATAATAATAATAATAGAGGTAATAAATTCTTTTTAAAGAAAATCCATTTGACTGAATATTAAAATAACTAAGGATTTGGGATTAGGCGCGAGGTGTAAGTAAAAGAAATAAAATGTAGAAAAGTATGTAAAAGAAAATATAGACGAGTTTGATGAGTTTTGTAAAGATCTAAGTATTGAAATTGGAAATCGTGTTAGGTCGACAAAGGATGCGGGGTTAGGGTATTGTATGGCGGAAACAAGTTAGGTATTCCAAAGCATGGCGGGTGTGCAAGGGTCACCACAATGATAGTAGGCTTGAAGCATGAGGTCGAGTATGTGATTGAGACAAATGGTTAGGTTCATGTCTTGCAGATGGGTGAATGGCGTTGAATTTGGGTAGAGCTTAGCAACGAGCGGTAATTGAGTCTACCACAAATTGAAGTATATCAACGTTTCAGGGAAGTAAAGTGGTGGGATTTACATATGCTATACAAAGGGCGTGTATTTGTACGAGGCTTTTCGGTTGGGTTTGGTTTGAGTTTCTAAGATATGTGTTGAGTTTTGAATTTTAATTTACTATAGCAGTGAAGGTGGGTGTTAAACGTGAGATGATCGGGATCACGACAGTCAATTACATGGTCACGCGGGTTGACATTTTGCGGGTTGAGTGCAGCAACTAGGAAAAAGAGGAGGTATAACACGAGCCGTGAAGAATTCGCGTGACTTAGGATGTAAGTATGAAAACAACTAATAGAAACATCAATGAAAACAAGTAAAGAAAACGTATCAATGAAACAACATTTGAAATTGAAATTAGAATTCCCATGAGACATCATGAGTTTTCACCTTTCAATAAACGAAAATCTCATAAATCATTGAATAATCATATGAAAAAAGTATTAAACTTATATTATATAGTGAAATCGAATTGACAATCGAATGTTCATGAGCTACCACGACTTTTAAAATTTTCACTTCTAAAACGTAAGGGTAAATGAATATGGAAATAAGGTAATCGAATTGAAATTCGACCATTCATATATCACCACGACCTTTCGAATTTTTAATTCTAAAATGTAGTAGTAAATGAATAAAATAATATAGTAATCAAATCGAAATAGAACCATTTATGTATCACCATAACTTTTTGAATTTTCAATTCTAAAACATAATAGTAAAATAACAAAGTAATTGTTTGAAATCGGTTATTACTTTGCAGACTTTTAAAAGTTTAAACCGTAAATGAGCGTATAAATAAAGAAAACGTGTCAAATTTCTTTTTTTTAAAACTTAACTATTCTCGTATAAAAATGCGTAATTAAATTGAACTGAAAGTCGTATACAGACTTCCAGTTAAAACACATTGTAAAACATAGAGGAGTGCAACCATATTCTTTTCACAAAGAGAACATGGTCGCGTTTGAAAACTTAAAGTTATGATTCATATGGCGTTGAAAGTGGTATGCTTTGGCTTAATAGAGTTCATGCACTTTCCTAACTCTCCAGGTAAGCAACCGGGTCCCGCGTCTGATTGGGATTTATACGCATTGCTTATCCTTAGGTTTCAATAACCTTGGTGTCAAGAGTTTCGGAAAACAGGCACGTCCCACTTACAGTTTACTACATACCCGCCATAACGAACCATCTTTAAGAGGAAGAAATATCAGAAAACCAAAAATCAACAATTTGATTATTGAAATTGAAAATCTTTGCGTTAAACATAAGCCTTGGACTTGTGTGTGCTTGTGTAATTGAAGTAATTAAATCATCGGTATAATAGTAACAACTAAGTACTTTGAACAATCACATAATGCCCACATAATTTCTAATTATGCAACCTAAGCAATTAAGCAAATAAACTATAACTAACTAGAACATTACGTCTAATGTCCTATCTTATAGTCACGGATCTGATACCAATCTGTAACACCCCGGCTAAAGCGGAATACGCCCGAGTGTGACGTACAGATTTCCCAAAACACATGTGACACTATTAAGTGACAAGAAATACAAGGAAAATACAAGAACAATTAACAACTTGTCCATTTCTTAATATAACCTAAGTTCTAGTGTCTTCTCCGTTTCATCCTCTAATAATTGTACCTGTAACATATATATAAATAAAGTCAACTAAATGAATAGTTAATGAGTTCACACAAGTTGTGACATACGTACATAAAAATCATACAATTCCATGAGCAAGTGTAAATGAGCAAGTAATGTAGCGTACTCAGATAAGCGCAAGTAAGGTCTTTTCCAGTTGAGATTGTGCACCAACGTACTCGGATAATGAGGCCCATTTCCACTCATAACAATAAATATATTGAGCGCAATGGGAGGCGTATGATCATACTATCTTGAAGTAATCCATGAGCAAGTTATTTTTTAGCAAGTAACAAGTAAACACGCAAGTCCATGTAGCGAATTGTAGTTTGTAAATAATTAATAAACGAAACTGAATTATTGATAGAATATATATATGCTACCCCCAAAATAGTTAACAAAAAGGTAAAAAGGGGGTGTGAGAAACTCACTATGAAGTTGAAGAAAAATTTGAAATAAACCGAACGTGCATAAATGAAACCAAAACAATTGAACTTCACGAACTAGAATTAAAAACACAAAATTAATATTAACCAATGACTTATGAAAAGCAGATAAATCGGGTTGTCGGGATTTTTATATATTTTTCATCATTTTATGAAGTTTGATATTATAATATTATAATATTTTTTTAATGAAATTTTAACGAATTATTAAATCTAATGTTTTTTTTTATTTACAAATTAATGTTAAGTTTGGATATTATAAATGTTATAGAAAAATTGGTGTTAATGAATTATAAAGTTAACGAACGAAACATAATATATATAATTTAAACGAGTTTAACGAATTTGTCAAGTTTGAAAGATTGGTTTTTAGGTGGCAAGTCATAGATATGGTTTAAAACTAATTTTGTTTAACTTAATATAATTTTATTTGATTTATATAATTTTTATATTGTATTTTGGTTAATATATATTAAAGAAAAGGTTTTAAAGAAAAAAACAAACAAAACAAAACAATAGAAATGCTCTAACCCAGGTTCGAACCCGGGTCCTCTTGTTATAAAACTCACAAACTAACCAACGGACCAACTTGTTAGTTTTGTTAAGATACCAAAAACAAAGATATATAAAATATGATACAAGTTCATATTCTTCATTATAACCCTAGAAATTCAAACTGTTAATCCGCTTCATGGTTGATCAAATTAAGTTAGGGATTTTGTTATACGGCTAAAACCATTCAATTTTCATATATATATATATATTACCTTTAGATGTTATGAACTGATGATGAAAGGAGCTCGCCGGAAAAAGAAACTTTAACGATTGATATTGGTTTATACAGAGTATATTAGTTTGGATTGATGAGTGTGACGAGTTTAGATATTGTGTTGGGTCGTATTTATACTAACAATTAGAGCGTAAGATGATTAATGGGTGTTAATTGATCGTTAATGGTTTTAAAGAATTCCAGCCGTTGCATCGACGGTTACGGGCTTGATTACGAGTTATTATAGCGATATAACTTATCAATAACGTACTTTGGGTCCAGGTCTATCGTCAGTACATGATTTAATTGTGTCGAAACGGGTTAAAACTAAAAAAAATAAAAGAAAAGAATCGCCGGAGTCGGGATTCTGGCCGTCGAAATCTTTCGCCAGGAAAACCGACTGACAGGGGAAAGAGACGGCTGGGTTGGGATAAATATTAATATTATATTTGAATAATTTACACTTTCACCCCTTATACTTTCATAATTCTTTTAAATCTTAATTAAACTATAATTACAACTTGAACCTTGTAATTTTGAATGTTATATAAACGGCGTAAAAGTTTATAAACTTAGCTATTTTTCGTATTATACTTGGATGGCTCGAGACTCGCTTAAGTACAACCTTAAATGCCGAAGTTTTGTTATTGAACAATACGAAATTGAAAAAGAACGAACTGTATTTATAACACGTCGTAAATATTATTAAATAAAAGATAATCATTTATGTAAAAAAAATAAAACGAATGATACGAATACATCGAAACATCAGAATGAGTCGGTTGACGAACATAAAAAAAAATAAATACATAAAACGAAACTTGGATTATATTAATACATATATTTATAAACAAAACCGAAAATTCAAAACGGGTCGGATTTTCGGGTTTGAAAAGTAACGAATGTTACACTTCGCCAAAGCCCAAAACAAGGAGAAGACTCAAAGACTGGCAAAGAGGGTTGAGAAAATATAAGAAAAGAAGAACCATAGCCACACAACCACCACCACAACTTGAACCACAACTAATTCAGCCACAACCAACTCAGCCACAACCAATTCAACCACAACCCCCTTCAACAATACCAATGCAGGAGCGACTAGGCAGATGCCTAGATGAGTGTGAAATTTTTCTGCCAATATTCAATGATATAGGTGCAGCAAGCTCCAGCAACCTTAACATGCCATCCCATAACCCAAATAGTACACTCCTCCCTGATGATGTTATCAATCAAGCCCTGTTAGAAGAATGGTGGACGAATGACTGGCAGCATTAAACAATGATGACAAACCTATATGCACCATTCCAGGCTGAAACCTCAAACTACCCCAATATGACACCGGAAATGACGACACAGCTCCGTCACTACGGGGAAGAATTGATAGATACCGGGAATAGATTTAGAAATATGGGGGAGAAACTAACCTGGAAATACTATAATCGATGTAATATCCCCAAAATTTTGGTCCACATTTGACAAATTAATAAAGTTAAAGGATCAATAATAATCTCAAAGGCAAGTAATGGGAAAAATATTTTCAAGATAAATAATAAGAAAATAAGATAAAGAAATAAATATATAAGGTAATTCATCCCACATGTAGGAGATAAGAAAAAGAAACTCCATTCCACATGGAAGGATGTAAGAAAGTGGAAGCATTCCACTTAAGTATAAATAAGGAATATGGAATCCATCCCACATAGAAAGTGGTAAAGAAATGGAAGCTCTTTATAAGAGATAAAGTTTCCATAATTATATTCTTTTATGCTAAGCATGCACCTAGTGGTCCTAGCGGAGGGTGCAGAGCACTCGATGCACACGCGCACGGGCTCGGGCGAGGACGACGGCGACGGCGACGGCGACGGCGAAGAGCGATGGGCGCAGTGTGGCGCTTTGATGGAACACTTTGCACTTCGCACGCTCGCATCATCGCGAGCTGCTTGAGAGCCGCCTTAGTAGTTTTGGACAACGAGAGTTAGACCCAGATGTGACAAGCTACTAAACAAAAGGACTAAAAATAAAAAATGGTATTCAGGGACCCATCGCGATACGCGATGAGTCCAAGAATAAGGCCATCGCCTAGCTCGATGGTCCGACATGACGCATCACACACGTTTCGCATCCAGGCGACGCGTGGCAGGCGAGGCAGGCCACATGGCGACACGTGGCAACGTATGAATAACATGTGTCATCGCGATACGCGATGACCATAAGAAAGGGCCCATCGCGTATTGTGATGGGCTGAGATTTCAGCGATAAAAGGGAGGGCACGACTCATTTCTCCCACACACCTCCCACACTCTCTCTCTAGAATATTTTCTCTCTCTACCTCGTTTTGCGTGCCACCGACCCGACAATCATCACCTCATAATCCGTGCCAATACCCGACGTTCTCTCAAAGTACGTGCCGACAATACACGACGACCGGCGCACATTGTTTTGAGTACCAATCTCGTAGTATGTGCCAAGACCCGAAGTTCTGACGGTTTAAGTTCCAATACACGATATAGAGTAGAAGTGATGCCCGATAGGTGTTAAATATCTAACTCTGAATACTCGTGTGAGGTAGGAGTTCTGTCTAAGTTATTATTTTATTATTATAAATGGCTTAGACCGGTGACAGCTTCGGGAAAGACATCAAGGAAATCACGAACAATGGAAATATCTTTGATTTTCCTTTCATTTTTGTCTTTTGTCACTGCGAGAGCTAGAAACAGAACGTACTTTTGGCGTAAGTACTTTTGCGATTGGGAGCATGACATGAGATTAACTCTTTTAGAAGTAGCGTTTCCAAAGACTTTAAGAATTTTGCCGTTGACGAGCGGAATACGAATGAATTTATCGAAACAAACGACTTCAGCACGGTGCAAAGATAACCAATCCATGCCTATTATGACATCGAAACTTCCCATTTGCATCGGGATGAGATCGATGGAGAATTTATGCTTGGAAAGAATGAGAGAACAATCGCGAACGACAGAATAGATGGTAATAGAATTGACATTGGCGACTTCAACGGAAAACGGTCGGGAAAGCTTGGTTCGAGGCATTTCAAGTTTCGATTCAAATTTCAAAGAAACTTCTATCGGCACCAGTATCAAATAAAATAGAAGTCAAATAATGGTTTACCAAAAACATATCTATCACAACATTTTTTGCCACTTGAGCTTGATTAGCGTTCATCATAAAAGCTCGTCCTTGATTTCCATGGTTGACTTGAGGTGCTTGCTGAGGAGGAGGAGGTGGTGCTTGTATGGCTTGGATGGGTTGGATGAGTGGTGAATTGAGTTGGGGAATTTAGGGTTGGTAAGTTTGAACTTGGTAGGCATGGGTTTGGTAGTAAGGTATGGTCACGGTTTGAGCTTGGTTGGCAAAGGTTAATCAAGAGCAATTGTTGCGGAAATGGTTGGGATCGCCACAATTGAAGCAAGCTTAGGGTTGTTGGGGTTGGTTTGGTGGGTAGGGTGCATATCGGTTTTGGGAGTTTTGGGGAAAGGTCCTTGGTTGGTTTGGTTGGTTAGGTTGTGTTCGCTGTGCGGATCGGAAGGTGGTGTTTAGATGGCCAAGTCGGTTACAAATGGTACAATGGCGAAAAGGCATGTTTGATAGGTGGTGGAGTTGGCAATTGTTGCATAGCGGGGCAGTGCCGGTATAGGGTCTTCGGGTTTGGGATGGAGCTTGGGTTTGTTGTTGAGGTTGGGGTGGGGTAACGACATAGTTTCGGTAGTTGGTCTTGGGTTTCTTCTTCTTCTTGTTGTTGTTGTGATGGGATGAGTTGGAGTAGTTAATGGCTTGTGGTGCGGGTTCAACCTTGGATTACGGTGTGGGTTCGGGCTTTGCTTTCTCCTTTGGCTTCTTGGGGGTTAGGGTACCCGCCTTCACATGATTCTCCGATACAGCACCAACTAGAGTGATGGCATCCTCAAGATTCACGGGTTTACTACTGATGACTGAGTCCCGTATTTGAATCAGTAACCCCCCAATGTATTTGTCAAGCTCATGATCAGCTGGGGTAACCAAATGGGGGACGAGAATGCTCAACTCGTGGAAACGGAGTGAGTAGGCGGCATTATCACCACTATCTTGCTTGAGGTTCCAAAATTCCTCCTCAAGCTTTTGAAGTTCGTGTTTGGGACAAAAACTTCTTCATCATAAGTGCCTTGAGGTCTAACCACAGAAGAGCCATAGCCGTTTCCGACCCTTGGAGATGCATAACACAACCCCATCATGATAGAGCGGTTTTTGTAAACATGCTTGAAGCGAAATTTGTCTTTTTCGCTTCGGGGAACTCGTTGTATCGAAACACGTTCTCCATGGACTCGAACCATTGCAACAAGGTAGTCGCACAGTTCGTACCCAAAAATTCGGTTGGGTTGGCATTAGTAAATTGTTTGTATGGGTAGGATGCGGGTTTGGGTTCAATGGGTGCAACAATGGGTGGAGGAGGTTGGGTAGCTTGGATTTGGGTCACAAGTTCGGGAATCACAGCGGCCATTTGTTTGACGATAAAAGTGGTCCTACATTGGTTGGAGTTCTTGCATGGATGACGGCTAACTGGAGGCATGCTAAAAGATTACAAAGAAATGGAATAAGTTTGAGGTAAAAGAAATGAATATGAAGGTTATAAAATAAAATAAGACGAAGTTTAAATTTTTGATTGTGAATCCTAGAGTTAGTAAGGAGGAGATGTTAGTGTTAGATAAAATGTAAATCATTGTATATAAATAAAAAAACCGAAAACAATCGTAAATGATTTTCGAGAGGTTAAAGCTTAAAAATTTGAGATTTTGAGATTTATAGAGTCGAAAATCGTACATGAACCACCATGATTTGATACTCCGACACTAAAAAGTTTTATAAAACACCACGTTGGAGTCTAAACATGTGCACGAACCACCACGGCTTTTTCATGTTTTCGACTCAAATAACGATAATAACACAATAAATCGAGATACAACGTCATTTCAAAACACTAGTCCACGAACCACCGTAGTTCTATTGTTTTGACACCGATATTTTAGGATGGTGACCGGAACGCTCGCATTCGACTACTTAAAGTATTGACATATATAACACGATTTGTGGCCTAGAAAACGAGCACTATAATCCAACCATCCCAGGTAAGTAAATCACCTTCAATTCTTGGAATCTTTTAGTCAAATGGTCATTTTATAATGTCTCGTTTACTATGATGGCTAGAAACCCGATATAAACGCAACCTTTAAGGGATTTGAAACAACGGGATCCAAGTTAATCTTGTAATCCATAAAACACAATGAAAATCTACTTTTGCGTTTTAAGGTAAGGATACCTTGGAAATACTATGAAAGTGTGTGTATGTGAACATTTAGGATATTGGTGAATTTTAAACAAGTTTATCAATAACATGTGATATGAACGATCAAAATAGAGTTAACATGTATAAGCACACGTATATGACCCTAAGCATAACAATACTAGGTCATTACGTCTAACCACCTATCCTATTGTCGTGGCTCTGATACCAATCTGTCACACCCCGACCAAAGGCGGCGGAACATGCCGAGGTGTAACGATTTCCCATAAGCACATGACACTAATTAAAGCGATAATATTAACAAACTCATTTCATTTCACAACATCGAAAATGTCACATAGCAAATATTCACAAATAGTCATAACAAGATATCACAAAATATAGCAAATTAACTATTGTTAATTTTACTAATATCCTAAAGGTCTTGATGACGATTTCTTCACAATCCCAAATCAACCAAGATACATACCTGTAACATTTTATAAAATAAAGTTTGTCAACACAAAGGCTGGTGAGCAATTCATAAGTTTGAGAATAATAATATATAGTAAGGAAAAGCCACAAAACTAGTATACGAAACAATAAATAAAAGCAAGTACTTGGATAAATAGATATCGCTAACACATTAGCGACACCTAGCTATAAGGGTATGCCAAATAGTCTAGGATTTTATAGTTATCGTTAATTGCATTACGTTAACGACACCTTGCTATAAGGGGTTGCGAAATAGACTAGGATTTTATAGTTCCACCAACCAAAAGCGATAAAAACATAGGCATATAATCATAGAACACCAAACGGAGCAATTATTTAAGTAAAGTATACGATAGCGTTTGTGGTTTAAGATTCAAGTATAAAGCATTTAGTTGAATGAATGAAATGTCACCCCCAAAACAAAAGATTGAAAACGGGGTATGAAAGTACTCACGTTCAAGTAATAAACTTGAAAGATGATAATTTGGAGATTTTCCGGAATGACGGGTTTAACGAACAATGCCTAAAAGGAAAGAAGTTTCAGATTTAGGAAGGTTGTCTTGAAAGTCTTTAAATAAAATAAATGTTAAGAAAAGTAAACAATTAAAGTTTAAAGTTTAAAATGTAACTATTTAAGAACTTATATTAATAACCCTTTAAAAATGTAAGTTTGCTCGAAACCAGGTTAAAGTATCTAACCTCAATATTTACTCAACCTATGTTAAGTAATAAGGTGGGTAAAATGCAAGAATGCAAGTCCCTTTGAAATAAAGATATTAAACGGGTTTTAATGAGTGTTCGGGTTGTTGGTTCGGGTCTTCACAATTGGTCAAACCCAAAGTCAACTTTCCAAAATATTAAATGTTATGAGATAACTCATAAAAATCCAATAATACTTAACCAAGTATGTAGATCTATTGTTTTAGAACTAACAACGTACGCTAAGCGAGTTTTCGGTTTTGTCAGTCCAAACTTTGTTATGAGATCAAGTTGGATCCAACATTTCCAAGTACTTAAAAAAATAATTAAATCAGTTTGTAAACTATTTTTAAAGAAATATACAATTCATGATAGCTAAAAATACACTTGTGTGTCTTAAGCGAGTAAAAGTCGGTTTAGTTCGGTTTGGTTCGGTTTCCATCTCACAATAAGTTCATAGATGGTTTCCACATGCCCAAATATCCAAGAACTTGTATAATAATCTACAAATGAAAATACTTAAGTTTTACAACCAAAAAGTTAACAATAAAGTCTTTAAACAAAAGTTCGGTTTCGGTTCGGATCTAGTTTCGGGCTAAGACCGAGGTTAGAATCTACAAACCCATAACCATAGAACTCATAAAAATGATTTTTGAAACTTAGATCTAACATTAAACATTTTTAAAAAATTATTTAACAAAAACAAGTAAACAAAGTTCTGTTTACGGTTTGGAGCTAGTTACGGTTAAACCGTGTTTAGACTCTTCAAACCCATAACCATGGAACTTGTAAATAAACTAAAATGAGCTTAAGTTAAGCATGGTTAGTATATATGATGTGTGAAAATGTATAATATAAATAAAGAACGAATCACAATTAAGCTTTAAATTTATAAAAACGAAAATCCTATAGAAACCATACAAAACCGGCAAGTGTACCGATCATAAATAGTATAGCATCAAGGAAGTCCGGATATCGAACTCAAAGACACGTGAAAACGTTTATGATTAAGAAAAATCTAACCAAGACTTACCAAAATAATATTTATTTAATTTTTAAGATTTTATTTAACTACTTAAATTAATTTAACTAGAACTTTTGACAAAATACTTTGAAAACTTTGACTGCAGTGATAAAAACGTCTACCTAGGAATGAATCATGTTGATAGAAATAACAAGACAAAGGATTGAAAATATTCACGACACCGGTTATAAAAGATGACACAACCAAAACTTGTTTAAGAAAGTCAAATTACCTCTCAGTCTCTCTAACAAACTTTAACTTATTTTAGTTGATTTTAAAGAACAAACCGGAAAAACAATTATTAACGTGTTCAAATGACGACTCACCTCTCGGTCTCACCGACACACTATCCTAATGGAAACGAATACTACGCAACCAAGGATAGAGGAACAATTTAACTTAACCCAAATTAAACCAACTAATTGCACGCAAACACTCAAACTCGACAAGACAAAAACCCGCTCTCGCGCGGTCTTAATTCTAACAAGTAAAAGCAACGAGACAATATTACTTCTTATCACCTATCAGTCTCAAAGAATGTGTATTTTAACTGATTTTAGATGATATATTACTCACTTATCCCTACGGTTGCGCTTCCCGCAAATAACCCGAAACACCAAGTTAAGAGTCTAACAAGCAATCAATTAATCAAAACCAATTCAATTAACTAATTCAAGAGGATTATAAGTAATAACAAATAAAACACAGCCATCACACACAATATAATTCATGGTTTAGTTAAAATTTACATTAATAATTCAAGTCTTGAACATTAACAATCCATTAAACAAGTCAAAACTATTCAACAATCATCTATCCTAGGTAGAACAAACAAGTTTAGCCAATAATCATATTTGGACAGCAGCATATACTTAAGAAAAACATCAAAAACATCAACTTAAACATCATTAAACTCATTCAAGATCCAAACACAATCAATAACAATTCAATCTACCAATTACTTGCAAAACAATTCAAAGCAAAAGATCAAATCAACAAAGTTAGGGTTCTTGAACAAAAGTAAAGTTTATAGATGTTTTACTATCAAGTATGGATGATATTTATGATTGTTTGAAGCCCCTAGCTGCTGCCCCAAGGTTCCTTCTTCTTCTCCAGCCGCCGAACACCTCAGCCGCCAACAGCTTTCTCTTTTTCTTCTTTCTTTCTTGCGGCTGCTGAAAGTTGCGATCGCAACTTGTAGATGGTGTTAGGGTTTTGTGTATTTCGGGATTATGTGATGATTAATGGCTGGAAACTCCTTCAATTAACTTAATATAATATTATATAAGGCCTTTAAGATGTGGGCTTGGGTCGGGCCTTGACTTATAAGTTTGAAAGTTACACAATTAAGCCCCTAAACTCTTCAATTTGACTCTTTTTTCCTCCAAACTTCACAACCTACAAGTAAACAATTATATTTGTAAAATCAAGCATAAACAAACCATAAAACTTAATAATTAAACTAAAAAGCAATTAAAACATGATAAAAATGATACGAAAAGTAAGTGTGTTTCACTACACATCAAACATCCCCACACTTAAACCTTTTTCATCCCTGAAAAAGTCTAATGCAGTTGGATCAGAATCGGAAAATCAAAGTTAAATCAAACATATAGGTTATATTTTAAAGCTGAGAGCAACGCAAAAACCGCGATCATCGATATTGTTGTCCACCTAAACCCATGCCTTAATCTTTACCGGGACAAATAAGATCCGACAATAATATTACTTAGTGGTTTACACAATTAAGACCCGCTTATTTTCTGCTTTTACCGGACCAGACCACCCCAACTTGACTTAAACCTCAAAATTAGCAGAATTAAAACTTTGTTGCTCAATATTTATGAATAGTTAAGACGATCAAGGGTATTGTTTATCCACCTAATCTTAAGCATTAAAGTCTACCAAGCGGCCATTAGATATGATTAAGGTTCAATTATTTATAGCTAATGCTCCCCACAACATGACATACCCCCGTTATCAAGCAATACCCCAAATCCATAACCATAGGTGAGTATGCAAAATTTTATCCGTAGGGCTTACATGTAGCGTGTCCCTTGTGGTCCGTTTCTTAATGGTAATGAGACGCGAGCAAGGGGACCCCACATGACTAACAGCGTGGATGATCAAGTCTGTAGTGTATTTGTACTTTCGTACCTTTTGTGATCATGTTTATAGACTTATAAGGGTTTGCTCTTTGGCTTTATTTTAAATATCCACAACCCCACTTAGGAATTGTGAATACCCAGCTAAATAGATTGCATACAGACCCATGGACTCCGGACCCGAAGCATCCCATCATTACAGGATTATATTATTTTATTTTTATTTTTTTTTTCAACTTAGACATCGTACGAAAACAAAAAGCGAGTGAAAAATTTTTTATTATTTTTTTTTAATAATAATTTTTTTTTTAATTTTTTTCTACAACTAAGTAAAATAAATTCTCATCCCCACACTTAGAACGAAATCATCCTCGGTGAGAACAAGTAAAAGAAATAAAACAAAAATAAAACGTAAAGCATAAAATTAAAAACTTTAAAGAACAGAAATTAAAATATAGAACGGGTTACTCCCCTGGTTTAGATGCAAATTCTTTATCAGCTGTGTATGACTCAAACGAACGACCGTATAGCATTTCATTCGCGGCCGCAACCTCGGGTGAACCAGTTCCAAAACGCCATCAGAGCTACCATGCGCATAATAATACCTGTAACAACTCAAACTCGCTCGTATGTAGCGGCGTACAAAACAGAAAACAAAAACATAAGAAATAAACATATTTTTGTGTTTTTGAATTTTTTTAATTTTTTTGTTTTTTATTAAATATTTATTTTTTTTTAATTTTTTACTATTTTTAAATAACAAAAATTAAAAAAAAAACAAAAACTCTAAATCTCGGGTTGCCTCCAGAGAGCGCTTAGTTTAACGGGTCCTCAGCCTGACTCCAAATCTCAATTTCCATCAGGTGGCTTCTCCTTTATCCGTTTCCCACTCGACCCGTTTCATTTTATTTGTCTACTAGTAGTTGGGAAAAACTTACCAGAAAAATTAAAAGAGATTTTGAAAATCTGAAACGGGTCGGACCACCAATACTTATACTTACCCGGACCAAACTTTATACGAGTCGTGTAATGAAGGAGGATGTCATCTTTGTTGTGCGTCAACTTTTTATGTTGTTTCGTATGTCGTATCCTCACTTTCAAGTTCGTTTGATCCAAGTATACATGTTCCCTTTTCTGTGATGTCTCCCTGAAAATTAGTCTTCCTATTCCTTCAATGTCACCTCCCGGGTCAAATTGCGTATCATCTACTTCCATAGAGGCATCCTCCACAAGCTCTTCATGACAACCTTCGATATCAAAGATATCCACATTCGCCCTCTTGACCTCCGTCAAAGTAGATGCAATGATATCCGGCAGCTTCCTCTCTTCATCTAAAAACGCATACTCAAGGTGGGCAGGCGAATCCTTAATCTCTAAGGAAGAAGGAGGAATCTCGACCGAAGGTCGGTCCATCGGATCGTCTCGTACGATCTTAGCAGACACGCCAGATTCAGGGGTATGCAACTCGGTGTCGGCATCAAAGGACTGATTAGTTACGGCAACCATCTCAATCTCTGGAATCTCCCTATCGAGAATCTGGGTGTCGGAGGCAGATCCTCCACAGATTTCGCTGAGAAACTCCCCAACATGCTCCATGATGGTATCAATGAAGTATAAGGAGTCATCAGCAGCCTTGGGGTGTTTCAGTGACTGTCGAACGTCAAAGGTGACATTCTCATCCCCAACTCTTAAGATTAATTTACCCTCGCTGACATCGATCAATGCCTGTGCAGTGGCAAGGAATGGTCGGCCTAAAATGAGTGGGACACTATCGTCATCGTTCATGTCCAGGATGACAAAGTCCACCGGGAAGATGAACTTGTCGATACGAACAAGCATGTTCTCGACCACCCCTCGGGGGTATTTTACAGAACGATCAGCAAGCTGGATACTCATACGGGTAGGCCTCGGTTCGCCTAGTCCCAACTTGCGATACACGGAATACGGCATGAGATTAATACTGGCACCAAGATCTGCCAGTGCATGAACAATCGTATTATCACTCAAGATGCAGGGAATCGTGAAACTCCCAGGATCGGACATCTTTTCCGGTAACTTTCTCTGCAAAACTGCAGAGCAACCAGCACTCAGCGGGATGGAAGAGACTTCGACTAACTTCTCTTTGTTCGATAGAATATCCTTAAGGAACTTTGCATATTTGGGCATTTGCATGAGTGCCTTAAGGAATGGGACATTTAGATGAAGTTGCTTCAGAAGGTCAAGAAATTTGGAGTTCTGCTCCTCGTCTTTATCCCTACGGACTCTCCCGGGATACGGGAGTCTAGGTTTGTAGACTCTCGGTGGTGTGCTGGGTAGTGGCTGGTTCTCGGCCTGTGCTGTACTTCCTGGGCTGTGCCTCTGATGCACCCTGGCCGGTGGAGACTCCAACTGAATCTCCTCGTCTACCTGCTCCTCTACATCTACCGCAGGTTCGTTAACGACTCCTCTCGTCGCTTCCTGAATCACGGGCTCGCTGCGTGCCCATGCACCGCTCCTTGTCGTCACAGCCTTCGCGAACGCCTTCGGATTTTGTTCAGTGTTACTTGGAAGTGTACCTGGCGACCTTTCATTTAGACGACTTGCTATCTCTCCCATCTGACGCTCAAGATTTTGAATTGACGCTCCTTGATTTCTCATGAATGACTCGTGCTCCCGGAATTTTTCTTGAGTTTCTTTGTGACGGGAGTCCTCTCGAGTCATGAGTTGCGACAGCATCTGTGTCTGCTGTGCCATCATCTCCTCTAACGTGGGCTTCTTCTCCCCACTACTCGGTCCCTCACCGGAATCCTGGAATAGGCTCTGACGTTGCTGGAAGCCGGACTGATTTCTGTTCCTCCAGTTTGAGTTTTGGTTACCTCTCCACCCCGAATTATAAGAATTGAAAGAATATTGATTTCGGTTTGGATTATTAACGAAGTCGACTGCCTCCTCCTGGAAACCTACGGGGCATTGAACGGTATCGTGTCCCCCTCTACAGATCTCGCATAACTTACTTTTCACCTGCAAGTCCTTCACGATCTTTGCTAACGCTTCAACTTGTGCCGCAAGTGCGGTGCTCGTGTCGACCGAATGCATGCCGCGTGATAGGGAATCGACGGTTTTGGTGCTCTTAACTGGTGGTCGCTGGTATCCACTCATGGCTAAACCGTTAAACAAGGCAATACACTCATCCGTATCTTTCGTCGTTAGTAGGTTACCTCCTGCAGCTGTGTCGAGCATACTCTGAGTTGCGTACGTCACTCCGTTATAGAACTTCTCGACAACCGCCCAGTCTTGTAAGCCGTGGTTTGGACATAACGCGAGTAGATTTTTGAACCTTTCCCACGCCTCGTAGAAGCTCTCGGTGTCCTCTATCTGGAAAGAATGAATTTGGTTACGCAAACGAGCGGCCTTAGCCGGAGGATCGTGTTTCTCAAGAAATTGGGTTTGCATGGCAGCTTAAGTAGCAATGGACCCCTGTGGGAGGGACTCAAACCACAGACTCGCATGATCAACGAGTGAGAACGGAAAGATTCGAGTTTTATGGCGTCTTCGGATACGCCGGCAAGATGAAACGTGTCACAGATACGTGCAATACGAGTGAGATGAGAATGCGGGTTCTCGTGGAGCAACCCGTGAAACTGAGCAGAGTGAGCAATCGTGTTCAGAACGTTAGATGGAATCTGCCAAGTCGTTTGAACTCCTATAGCTGGTGGAGCAATGCTGGATCTCGCGCCAGCATCGACCGGACGGGCCCGGTCTGCAACTGTCCTCCTCGGTGTGGATTCGCGTCGCCCATAATCCTATCCCTATTGACGGGTTCAGAAAAAGTAGGAGAAGAAATATTAATTAGCTAAACTATTTTAAACTAACAAACAAAACAAATAAGAAAGACAAGTAGTAAACAAGGCAAGTCTTAACTCGAGTCGTTCTTAATACGCCTCTAACCGTGTCCCCGGCAACGGCGCCAAAAACTTGATGTGTGAAAATGTATAATATAAATAAAGAACGAATCACAATTAAGCTTTAAATTTATAAAAACGAAAATCCTATAGAAACCACACAAAACCGGCAAGTGTACCGATCATAAATAGTATAGCATCAAGGAAGTCCGGATATCGAACTCAAAGACACGTGAAAACGTTTATGATTAAGAAAACTCTAACCAAGACTTACCAAAATAATATTTATTTAATTTTTAAGATTTTATTTAACTACTTAAATTAATTTAACTAGAACTTTTGACAAAATACTTTGAAAACTTTGACTGCAGTGATAAAAACGTCTACCTAGGAATGAATCATGTTGATAGAAATAACAAGACAACGGATTGAAAATATTCACGACACCGGTTATAAAAGATGACACAACCAAAACTTGTTTAAGAAAGTCAAATTACCTCTCAGTCTCTCTAACAAACTTTAACTTATTTTAGTTGATTTTAAAGAACAAACCGGAAAAACAATTATTAACGTGTTCAAATGACGACTCACCTCTCGGTCTCACCGACACACCATCCTAATGGAAACGAATACTACGCAACCAAGGATAGAGGAACAATTTAACTTAACCCAAATTAAACCAACTAATTGCACGCAAACACTCAAACTCGACAAGACAAAAACCCGCTCTCGCGCGGTCTTAATTCTAACAAGTAAAAGCAACGAGACAATATTACTTCTTATCACCTATCAGTCTCAAAGAAGGTGTATTTTAACTGATTTTAGATGATATATTACTCACTTATCCCTACGGTTGCGCTTCCCGCAAATAAACCCGAAACACCAAGTTAAGAGTCTAACAAGCAATCAATTAATCAAAACCAATTCAATTAACTAATTCAAGAGGATTATAAGTAATAACAAATAAAACACAGCCATCACACACAATATAATTCATGGTTTAGTTAAAATTTACATTAATAATTCAAGTCTTGAACATTAACAATCCATTAAACAAGTCAAAACTATTCAACAATCATCTATCCTAGGTAGAACAAACAAGTTTAGCCAATAATCATATTTGGACAGCAGCATATACTTAAGAAAAACATCAAAAACATCAACTTAAACATCATTAAACTCATTCAAGATCCAAACACAATCAATAACAATTCAATCTACCAATTACTTGCAAAACAATTCAAAGCAAAAGATCAAATCAACAAAGTTAGGGTTCTTGAACAAAAGTAAAGTTTATAGATGTTTTACTATCAAGTATGGATGATATTTATGATTGTTTGAAGCCCCTAGCTGCTGCCCCAAGGTTCCTTCTTCTTCTCAAGCCGCCAAACACCTCAGCCGCCAACAGCTTTCTCTTTTTCTTCTTTCTTTCTTGCGGCTGCTGAAAGTTGCGATCGCAACTTGTAGATGGTGTTAGGGTTTTGTGTATTTCGGGATTATGTGATGATTAATGGCTGGAAACTCCTTCAATTAACTTAATATAATATTATATAAGGCCTTTAAGATGTGGGCTTGGGTCGGGCCTTGACTTATAAGTTTGAAAGTTGCACAATTAAGCCCCTAAGCTCTTCAATTTGACTCTTTTTTCCACCAAACTTCACAACCTACAAGTAAACAATTATATTTGTAAAATCAAGCATAAACAAACCATAAAACTTAATAATTAAACTAAAAAGCAATTAAAACATGATAAAAATGATACGGAAAGTAAGTGTGTTTCACTACACATCAATATATGAACAAGTTATATAATTATATATATATATATATATATATATATATATATATATCAAGGACACGAAGTCCTCCATGAAGCCTTGCCTTACAAGGTCCGAAACCTCACCGACCGGAATCGGAGAAGCAACTACCAAAGGTAACAAGGGGTGTATATTATATATATATATATATATATATATATATATATATATATTGTACCCCAATATTCAAGTATTATTAAGACTACATAAGCTAATTAGAATGAACGATTAAACTCAGTTTAACTTTTGGAAGTCAAACCTTCAAGAATACATAAATAACAACCTTGAATCTATGAAGTTTGAGACAGAATTTGGAGTTGTAGCTGGGGAAAATGAGGGGAAATTGTAAGGCCCCGATTCCGGTGCCTCACAGTAGACGTTGGATTTACTCATAAACACAATTCTTACAAATCAGAGTTAATTAAAATTTCGCGGAATATAACACCTTAACCGTTTATTACAAGGCATTTAATCTTTTCTTTAAATCCATAACATAAACATCGTATTTAAAACATCATTTCTTCCATCTTTATATGCTAGCCGTTCAATCCATGCCATGTTTCATCCTCATGCCCTCATAATAAACATATATACCTGCGTGTATACTAAAAGTCAGCTACGCTGAGTGAGTTCTAGTTAATCAGGCAACATACATTACATACACATATCATACGTACTTACATATCCGAAGATACATATCCATCCTTAACCAGTAACCCTTCTATCGTACATACATACATACATACTGTCACTTACCTCAGTCCACCGAGAGTACGTTCATTGTCTGCCGTCTATACCTATACTCAAGGTTCTGAACACGAAAAAGGTCCGCAGTCCTTACCTATGCTCACCACTTATGGTATGTGCAAGGTCCACAGTCCTTCCCTATACCAACCTATCCTAACAACACGTACAAGGTCCACAGTCTTTCCCTATGTTGCAACCTATTTCATAGCACGTACGAGGTCTGCGGTCCTCCCCTATGCTACCACATTACAATTACAGCACGTATAAGGTCCGCAGTCCTTTCCTATGCTGGCTCCTATCTGAAGTACGTATAAGGTCCACAGTCCTTAACTACGTTCTCATCTATTATCTATAACACGTATAAGGACCGCGGTCCTTAACTACAGTCCTTATGGTACGTGCAAGGTCCACAGACCTTCCCTATACCAACATATCCTAACAACACGTACAAGGTCCACAGTCTTTCCCTATGTTGCAACCTATTTCATAGCACGTACGAGGTCTGCGGTCATCCCCTATGCTACCACATTACAATTACAGCACGTATAAGGTCCGCAGTCCTTTCCTATGCTGGCTCCTATCTGAAGTACGTATAAGGTCCACAGTCCTTAACTACGTTCTCATCTATTATCTATAACACGTATAAGGACCGCGGTCCTTAACTACGCCGCCACATGCCAAGTCTATGTCCAACGGAAGTTAGAGGGATTTGCCATCCTAACTTACTATGTCAGACATAGAACTCATTTACCATTCCTGTACCTGCATACACTTACTGTGCATATACAATAATTACATCGTAACATAAGAACACACTAGGCGTTCTTCACATCATTCACTTAACAGTCATACCCCTTGTCGGCTCGTACAATATCCGAAGATCGTTCGCGTACTAACAAGCAATCATTCATATCTATCGCATATATCATTTATGGCATACACTTATCACTTAGAATAAGTGTATTAACAAACACATCGAGTATGCACACAGCCCCGAAAACATAACAAAGAAGTGGGGCTAGAAACTCACCTGAATGCGGTTACGTTCACCGTTTATGGTTATCCCTTTCTTGAGCTGTGCACGACTAACTGTATAACAATTACACGTATCAATTTAACTATCACTACCCATATCGTTTTTCTAGTTTAAATATTGCCCTCAACTAACGGGGGTCCGGGTCCAAGGGACAGAGCCCCTGGCTGGGGTTAAGCTTCCAAGTCAGCTTGTAAAAATTTTATTTTCATTAACTGCCTTAACACATTTTCCATTAACATTTTAAATTATTTTCTAAGTTGGGCTTATTTGCTAAGCCTAAGATAATGGGCTAGTTTGCTTTATATTATATATGGTCTTAGCCTAACAGTCCATTATGGCATATAGGCCCAACTGGGTTCAGGCCCAAACAATAACTGGCCAGCCGAGAACTCTGGCAGAGAACCCAACTCATGACCGAGAACGTTGACCGAGACACATGTTTGACCGAGAACCTTTGGTGACCGAGATCCCGGGTCACCTAGAACTCTCGTTGACCGAGAACTCATATTGACTGATCACTCTGGTAACCGAGAACTCAGTGGGTTCTCATGACCGAGAACACCTGACACCGAGAACCCTTCGTCAGATGTCTCCAGCTCATTTTCTAATTCTTTTTCAACCCTAATCAGCCCAGGTGGTTGGTGATGGTCTTTTTCACTAATTTGATAACATTAGCTACCCTTCATGTACACTTTTCACCTATTATCTTTCCATCATCAAGATCTAACCCGCCCTTGGCATAAATCTTGAACCTTTATCTATTTCAAACCCGTTTTTAACTAGATCTTTAACTCATAGGTTGATTAAGTCCATTTTTATCATCAAGTCTACAACTTTATGATTCATCCATACCCGATCTACTCTAGGGTCAAGTTCTAGGGTAAAGCGTTCATAAAAATGTAATCTTTAAGATTAAGTACATACCTTTATACGTTTTTAGTCCACGGTTAGCTCCGGTATGAAGTTCTAAGCTCGTATCTTGCGTGTATAGTTGGGATTCACCAAGATCTAGGTTCGGTTTGGTCTTGGATCTACCCTTCGGTCACGGCCGATTGTATTAGAGAGAGTGTGTGTGTTTTATGGTGTGGAGAGAATAAGATGGAAAATATGGATGGAAAATGGAAAGGATTAGGGTTTAAGGGGTATTTATACTCCCTTAAGCCCATGGACTCAAAGCCAATCTTTCCTTTTTGGTCCATAATTAATTCCCTTTAATTAGCCTAATTATCCTTTTATATTTATTATTATTAATAATCCACTAACTCAATTATTTCACCTGACGCAAATAATATATTAAATATTATTTTAGAAATTTCAGGATGTTATAGAAATGGTGGTGTATTTATAGGGTAATGTTGGTGGTCAAATATGGGTGAGAGTTACAAGAGTTTGCATGCAAAATGGGCCAAGACAAGTCACAAACAAACAATAAACGAGTTGCTGCACTGGTGGCCATCACGCCACGCGATGCCTTAGGATATCCCCCATCGCGTATCGCGATGGGGTGTGTGCCAGACTTTTCCAAACTTTCAAAAATGGCATATTTGGCCCCTGTAGTTTGTTTTAAGTGATTTTTACGCGTTTTAAGGACCAAAAAGGATGTTTTCAAGGCCCAACAAGTGTAAAACAATATTGTAACATAAAATCCATCATTTTGATTATATCCAAGGTTTCGGTTTGCAAAACGGGTCGGTTTACAAGATAAAACGAATACAAATCGAGACCCGAAATTGACGAATGTCACATATAGATGTTTCTTCTTGAAGAAGAAAATCAATATAGATGTTTCTTCCTGAAGAAGAAACGAACATATAATTGGTAAATAAAGAAAGGGACTAAAGGTCCAAATGTTTTATATAAATAAATGATTTTATCAAGGTTAAAGCTATACAAAACAGACTAAAGGGCTGAAGCTAGATCGATGATCTAGTTATTTATACAAAGGTTATTCTCGTACTATAGGTCCGAGGTACCAAAAAAAGAAGCAGAAATCAGAAAACAGGAATTAGTATCAGAAATTGATTATAAACAGAAAAGGTGAATATGCCATAAACCTTTACAAACTCTTTTAGAGTTAGAATGTTTACATAGGGTTTACGAATCCTTAAAACTTTGTGTTACAATAATAAGAAACGGACACTCTGATTAAGAGTATACATGTGTCTGGATCCATTCATACATGTTGACTCGGAGTTCCCCGAGGCCATGCATATCATCAACGTGCCTCTGAAAGTCTACGGGACTGTTCAGAGAAATGATCTTGTGTATATAATTAATTGTACATGGTACTTAGGGTAATTTGATCCCAATTTAGTTGGGTGTCTAATTAGTAGTCACAAAGGTATTATTGTTGGTTTCACAAAGGTATTGAAAAGATTTTTACAAAGAGTCAGCGTCATTCACCAGCTGTGTGCTGACGTATTTTCTAACCATTTTACAGGAAAACAGAATGGTTAGGACAGACAAGCAAGACAGTATAGAAGATTGGAGAATTAGTCATTAGATGCTATCTGATGGCTCAGATATTTTATATTAAAATATTATAAAGAATTATGTTTTCTAATGAAAGGTATTTGAAATATCAAACGGGTATTTAAACCCGAGTTTTCAATTATAATAATATTATATTTAAGAATTCCGCTGAAAAGAACTTATGTTCTTAAACATACTTTGTAAACATTAAATAGATATTTTAATCCAACATTTTATAAATGAATATTTTAATAAAAGACTTCCGCGACTCTGATATATTTACAAAACAGGTACCAACTATTGGTCACACACCTAGGCTCTAAGTCAGGGTGTGACAACCAAGAACCATATATATAATATTTATATGTTCATTATCGTAATTTCTTTGATAAAAAAAAGTGTGTATGTATATAAGAAAAGTGTGTAGCGACGCATATATATAAACATAAACTGTGTAGATGTAAAATATAGTGATGCATATATATATATATAAGAGTAATGTCGCAAAAGATCGACGATTTTGACATATTCTGTGCCTATGTGTTATTTTGTGCTTATGTGTTATTAATATCTTGCTTACCTTATTATTTGATTACGATATTAATAATTCCTTTCTTGTATGTAATTCAGATGTCAAATGAGCACAATCACGAAAATGAGAATAATCACGTAAACAAGCACAATCACGAAAACGAGCATAATCATGAAATTCACAATCAAGAAAATCGTCTGAATATGAATGCTATTGAAAATATGATAGCTCAGAAAATCACTGAAGAAATTCCTTTAATTGCTGATGCTATTAAGCAACCCATTTATGTAATTAGGCATAAGACCGAGAGTAATAAACGAAAGTCTAACACTGAGGCTAGTAATAGTGTGAATGGAGGAAACAGCAACCCATTACCCAAAAAGTCAAAAGTTCACGATTGTACTTACAAGGATTTTTTGGCCTGTAAACCAACCGAATTCTCTGGAAATGAAGGACCTATTTCAGCACTACGCTGATTAGAAAAGACAGAAGCCATCATAAGAATCAGTAAATGTGCTGAAGAAGATAAAATATTACATGCTTCTAACCTCTTAATTAATGAAGCAATAGAATAGTGGAACACAGTCCTCCAGTCAAAAGGAAGTCACATAGTCTATACTATGATCTGGGAAGAATTTAAAGAAATAGTAAAAAGAAAATTTTGTCCTCCTCATGAAAGAGAAAAGTTTGCTACTATGTTCTTAAACCACAAGACAGGGCCGACCTTTAGGGAGGGCGAGGTGGTCGACGGCCCCCGGGCAGACACCTCGTTAGGCCCGAATTTTTTTTTTAAATTTATATGTATTTTTATGAATAACAAGATGTATATTTAATGTTTAAACCCAATTACATAACAACTAGTTTAGCTTAGTGGCAAAGAGGTATTAATCTCAACCAAAATGTTGTGGGTTCTAGTCTCATTTGGAACATGTTTAAGCTTATTTTTATATACAAGTTTTTACACAACTCAAATCATAACCAAGCATGCCCATATAAAAATTTAATTGTTTAAAGCTAACAAAATACTCATTTTATTTAAGGCCCAAAATTTTTTTTCGCATTTGGCCCAAAAGTATTTTTGGCTTCCCAGAGCCGGGCCTGCCACAAGATGGAATGTGTGAAGTGTCGTGAGTATACGACAAAATTCTTGTAATATGCAAGAATGGTACCGGCTTTGGCTTCGCCAGAATCAGTACTAATTTCTCGTTATATTTGGGGATTAGTAAGTGAAATCCGCGATCTGGTAAAGTCAGCTAGACCTCAGACTATTGAAGAAACAATTGAGCTAGCTAATACCATGACAGACGGATTAATCCGAACTCAGGAAGAAAATAAAAAGAAAGATCTAGCCCAGAAGATTACCAAGAATTTCGGAAGAAAGGAACAGGGCAATCTTATGCTCATCCTTTCTGTAAAATTTGCAGAAAAATGCATTCTGGGATATGCGCTTTTAAGAAAACAAAGTATTGCGGTTATTGCAAAATGGTTGGACAAGCGGATGAATAATGTAGAAGAAAAGAAATCCGTGTTTGCTATAACTGTGGAGAACCTGGCCACATCCGTCCAGAATATTCAAAACTGATAAAGGTGCCTGACAATAAAGCAAAGAACACAGATGGACCTAAGAAGAATGCACGAGCTTTTCAGCTTACTGCACAAGAAGCAGCAATGATTCTAGACGTCATTGCGGGTACATTCCTTATCAATAACGTTTACGCTAAAGTATTGTTTGATTTCGGAGCAAATAAGTTTTAGAAATACGAAGTTTTGCCAAGCCCTAAATCAACCATTAATCAAACTTAATCAAGTCTGCACGGTAGAAATGGCTGATGGAAATTCCATTTATATTCATGAAGTACTTCAAGAAGAAAACATAAACTTACTAGGCTACAAGTTTAAAGCAAATTTACTCCCAATGAATTTGGCTGGATTCGATGTCATATTAGGAATGGATTGGTTTGCAACCAATCATGCTCAAATCTTATGTCATACAAATTCTATAGAAATACGCACGCCAACGGGAAAATCATTACAATTCATGGAGATAAAATGCTCAAGCCTAGAAAGTTCATATCAGTAATGAAAGCGGCAAGCTATCTAAGGAAACAAGGCGTAGTATATATGATTTCTATAATCATTAGCGCCAAAGGAAAAGAGCTAAAGAAGTTCCGGTAGTATCGGAATATTCTGGCGTCTTTCCAGAAGATTTACCCGGACAACCGCCTGATCGTGAACTTGAGTTTAGAATCCATATAATACCAGGAATAACGCTAGTTGCTAAAGCACCATATAGATTGGCGCCAACAGAGATGTTAGAATTAAAGAAGCAATTATATGAATTGCTAGAAAAAGGTTTCATACGACCTAGCTCATCACCATGGGGAGCACCAGTATTGTTTGTCAAAAAGAAAGATGGGTGAATGCGTATGTGTATCGATTATAGATAATTGAATAAAGTCACAATTAAGAATCGGTATCCCTTACCGAGAATTGATTATTTATTCGATCAACTTCAAGGAGCTCGATATTTTTCTAAAATTTATTTACGCTCAGGATACCACCAATTAAAAGTGCAAGAAGAAGATATTCCTAAAACAGCTTTTATGATATCTTGATAACTGACACTATCTATATGGTAGTAAGTTTACTGTATTCACATATCATAAAAGTTTAAAATATAGTTTTTGGCAAGGGGAGCTTAACATGAGGCAAAGACGCTGGATGGAAATAATTAGAGACTATGATTGTGAAATCCAAAATCGTGAAGGTAAGACTAATATAGTAGCCGATGCATTAAGCAGAAAAGAGCATGACAAACCTAAAAGAGTGCGAGCCTTAAGGTTAGAACTTCAAATCAATTTAATTGATGAAGTAAAGAATGCTCAAAAACAAGCAATAGAAGAAAATAATATTACTGATGAGAAAAGAAATGGTACCATTGATTTACTTATCAAACGAAATGATGAAATTCTCCGAATGGGGAACAGGATCTGGATACCAATCATAGGAGGATTACGAGAAAATATTCTCGAAGAATCCCATAAATCCAAATACAAAATGCATCCTGAAAGAGATAAAATGTATCAAGATTTGAAGAAAATCTATTGGTGGATTGTAATGAAAAAAGACATAACTAGTTATGTTTCAAAATGCTTAACTTGTTCACAAGTTAAAGCAGAATATCAAAAGCCATCAGGATTACTTCAACAATTAGAAATGCCATAATGGAAGTGGGAATTACTAACAATAGATTTTGTTACCAAATTACCTACCACAAGAAGAGGTAATGACACAATATGGGTGATTGTGGATAGATTAACAAAATCAGCTCATTTTATACCAATGAAGGAAACATTCAAAATGGAACAATTAGCTAAACTGTATGTAGAGAAAGTTATCTCATTACATGGAGTTCCATTATCCATTGTATCGGATCGGGATAACCATTTTACTTCTCATTTTTAGAAAAGTTTCCAGGTAGCTATGGGAACAAAAATTAAACTTGAGCACAGCATACCATCCACAGACTGATGGTCAAAGTGAAAGGACCACACAAACATTGGAAGACATGCTAAGAGCATGTGTCATAGATTTTGGTGGAAATTGGGATGACCATTTACCACTAATAGAATTCTCCTATAAAAACAATTATCATACAAGTATTAATGCTGCCCCATTTGAAGCCCTTTATGGATGATGGTGTAGAACTCCAGTGTGTTGGGCAGAAATAGGAGGCAAACAATTATCAGGTCCTGAAATCATACAAGAAAGTACTGATACGATAAATCAAGTTAATGAAAGATTAAAAACTGCACGAGATCGTCAGAAGAGTTATGCGGATCATCGACGCAAACAATTGGAATTTCAAGTTGGAGATAGGGTGCTACTGAAAGTATCTCCATGGAAAGGAGTAATCCGATTCATTAAGAGAGGAAAGTTAAGCCCACGATTTGTTGGACCATTTCAAATTATCAAACGAATTGGACCAATAGCCTATCAGCTAGAATTACCAAAGGAAATGTCAGGTATACATGATGTATTTCATGTAAGCAACTTAAGGAAATGCTTAGCTGATAAAACACTAGAAGTACCTCTTCAAGATATAAAGGTAAATGAAGTTGAAATTCGTTGAGAAACCTTTACAAATTGAAGATAGAAAGGTCAAGAATCTCAAGCATAAAAGAATAGTTCTTGTCAAAGTGAAGTGGGATTCAAATCGCGGACCAGAATATACTTGGGAATTGGAATCAGAAATGAAACGGAAGTATCCACACTTATTCCAAGTAAATCTCGAGGACGAGATTCAAAATAAAGAGGAGAGACTATAACAAGCCACAATATAAAAGTAAAGAAGTAAATGAAGAAAATTTCATCCCACATTGGTGGAGGAAAGAAAAGGAGAGGCTTCCACCATGGTATAAATAGGAGTGTAAGTTCTTGTCCCACATCGCTAGATTATAAAACTAGTGAGTTCTTTATAAGAAAGAAAACTCATATGTTAATATTCTTATAAGACAAATCACACCCAGTGGTCCTAGCGTAGGGTGCGAAGCACCCGAACACGCACGCGCACTGGCTCGGGCGAAGTGCGATGGGCGCAGTGTGGCACTTTGATGGTGCATTTTGCACTTCGCATCTCCTTAGTATTTTTGTGGAAAATTAAGATTTTTAACAACCTTCCCATCGCGATACGCGACCAGTGAAGACTAGTCTCATTGCGTAACGCGATGACGTGTAAAGATTATCTAGAAATATTGTGGCGTAGTGATACGCGATGACCTATTAAGATAACACATCGCGTATCGCAACGTGGAGGTTACACAGACGAGATACGTCGCATGCCACGTGGCGTGCCACGTAGCATGCCTAGGGCTGACTCGGCGAAGCTATAGATTCTTCGCGATACGCGATGACTTTTGTGTATGTCCATCGCGTATAGCGACGAGCTTCAGAATCAGCTATAAATAGGCTGAAAATGAGACCTTCATTCCTCGTCCCAAAACTTCTTTCTCTCTGAAATTTTCATATATATTAAGTATTTGGTATAATACCCGAGTGTCGTAGCGATATCCTATCTGATCGAAAGAAACTTATATATGCAAATCCAAAAGCTCTGCCTATTAAGGTAAGACATTGTGCCATCGTGTAAAGTTTTAATATCGTGATTATCGTTATGATTATTGGTTTTATACTAAGCTAGATATACTACATTGTGTGGGTGGTTAATATCAGGAAGCTTTCTTTAATTGTAAACTTGCAAGGTGAGACATTCGCGTTTTAGTACCACCCACATTTGTGTGAGACAACTATTTTTCCGACACTGTCATGATGATTTCAAAACCTATAAAACTCATGGCATATGGTCTAAATGGTTTCAAATATATTTTTAAAGTATTTTAAATACATTACAGTGATTAAGTCTCTTTAGACTTACGGGATGGTTAATCTTTGACCAAAACATAAATCCGAATCTTATACTTTGACTAAGTTTGGTCAGTAATCCATGATTGGGTTAATTTATCCAAATCTTATTGAAGAGGTAGGTCCCCGCAAAGCCCAGTTGGACCCGCAAGACACACCTTGAAGAGGTACGTCTGCGCAAAGACCAGCTGGTTCCGCAGGACCCACCATGCTCAGAGATGAAGACCTTACACGCAGTAAGCCAGCTGTTCCCGCAGGAAAACCTCCGTTGGTACAGTACCCTACCTGTTCCCACAGCTGTGGGTACAAGCCAAGAAGGAAGGCTACCCGCACTAAAAGTAAGGCTACACGCGTAAGGCACTAACTCTTAATACTTCAGCAATGTCACCTGAGGAAAGAATGAGCAAGGCGGGAATATTCCCACCCAAAAGAGCCAGTCCGTACGCTTCTGGAAGATCTTTTGTACTATACCTGCCAAGGTATGGACAAAATAGACAAGATCTGACCAAAGCAGCCTATGAACCAATCACAGGGTGACAGCTCACCGACAATAGTACGAGGAGGAGCACGCTCCAGTACAAAATGTCACTATCAGCCGCTGCCTACCCACCAACTCCCATCGTGGCACGTACGTAGCCCGTAGTTGGTGGAAAAGGAATATTATACAGCTGGCCGTACCTGCTTGGAAACCTACCTTCGGCTATAAATACTCCAACACCTTGGAACGGTATCATGATCTTATATCATCTTATCTTCTCTCTAGCTATTTCTCTCAATATACACTTATATTCAGAGCAATCTAGTCTGATTCTCACGCCGGAGGGTGGTCACAAGGAGGAACCCCCCCCCCCTTCTCAGTGACGAGCTCACGGTGTCTGTTTTGCAGGTTGAGAAGAATAACCATCTTTGCCGGACCTAACCCTCGTGGGAAACATCTACTTAACCCTAAGATTATCCGTAATCTGCCGGGGTCATTTAGTGTTTCTTCACTTATACTTTGACTCAGTGAAGGATTTACTGAAGTACTTAAGTAAACATAAGAGCAATTTAGAGGAATACCATGCAGATCAAGTAATTTATGTGATTATCCGTTGGATGATGTGGAAAACAAGGAATGAACTGATTATGGGTGAAACATAGGAGCAAACATTCAACCATGGAGTAGGAAAAATGAAGCCATTTTAACTTTGTTAATTTCCCGTTGTAGGGGTATGTTTACCCATTTTGGTTGTTCTATGTTTTTTTCTTTTCTTACGTGTACGTTTGGCTTGCTTGCTTCTTATAAATCTTCTTGGCTTTGTTTATTTTAACATATTGGCCTTTAAGAAAAAAACAAGCTTTCATGTATTGAAGCATATACTTTATAAATAAATAAAAAAATTATATTTATCAGATTATTTTGAAGGCAATAGATGTTTAAAAAAAACAAGCAATATGCTAGAGAAACATTACAAGTTATAAGGAGGGGACGGGGTGGTCCGTTATGGGAGCCCCATCACGCGTGATAGGTGTTTGAACACCGCCGCCGGTCCCCCCCCCCCCCCCCCACCACTCGTGATGGGGGTGCGGCCCAGTGGCGAAGCTTGTACTAAGATACCGGGGGGCGAACTCAAATTGTATATAAAATTTCACAAACGGAGGGGGCCGAGCTCAAATTTTCGCCTGAAAATAGCTAAATTTACACTATGTATAAAAAATTTCGGACGAAAACAGGTAAATTTACACTACTACTCAAAAAACCAGGGGGTGACTAACCTTCGCCCCTGGTGCGGCCGTGATGGCCATCACATGGTGAGCCTCGAGACCATCACTCCATTCCATTCCTCCATTCCAACATTCCAACAAAAAAACCCATAACACCATCACACTACCACCCCCACTAAAATTTCATCACTAGTGATGGGGTGAGGTGGCACACCTTCATTGGGTGTTGCAAGTGATGGGTGTGGAACCACCCCCTATGATGGAGAAACACACCGATCTTAGTAAAGATAAATTACAAACTTCGCCCTATTTCTAATTCAACTCGTCTACTGCTTTCAAAGGCGAGGTAGTATCCTTCTGATATATAAGAGTATTCTCAGCTTTCCAAATCATCCAAAGAGTGGAATTGATAACAAATAACTTAAGCATGTTTCTTTTCGCCGATCACAATATCGTGTTAACGTCTAGAAGAATATATCATATATTAAGGGGTGGTAAGGACAAAAGACCACTCCATGTATAAACCAATCCCAAAACCGCAGCCAAGAATTAAAAAAAAAAATAAAATAAAATAAATGATCGACTTCCAAAACATTCGTGTCAACAAACATGCAAGATGTAGAAGAAACTGTCACACCTCTCATAACAATGATCCCAGAAAGCAGGAATATATTTTTGATCATGCGCCAAGCAAAACAATTAATTTTTAATGGGACCCAGTTTACTAGAACATTTCATAAAAATTTCCCGAATACTCCCATATCATCATTCTTCATAAAGGACTAATCGAAAACACCTCTGAACTGCCTCTTACTCATTTCCAAAGTACAAAATTATCATTACAGTAAGATTTATTGAATTTTATGCAATCTACGTATAATATGATACAAAAGAGTACTTTAATCTAAAACTAAATTTAAATAAGATTATATAATGGGAAAATTCCCATAATAGCCCATTTAAATAATGTGTTTCCAAAATTATCCTTAATAATTCAAGTTTCCAACTTTGTCTCTTTGTTATCTCGTCGCCGACGACATGATAGCGAACACCGACGATGCGTTACTAAAACAAATAGGATAACGACACGTGGCCGGAATAGGTCGTCGACGATGCGTTAGTGGATAACGTAGGGTAGCAGCGATGCGTTATCCACTAACGCATCGTCGACGACCTATTCCGGCCACGTGTCGTTATCCTATTTGTTTCAGTAACGCATCGTCGGTGTTCGCTATCATGTCGTCGGCGACGAGATAACAAAGGGACAAAGTTAGAAACTTGTATTATTAAGGATAGCTACCCTACGTTATCCACTAACTCATCGTCGACGACCTATTCCAGCCACGTGTCGTTATCCTATTTGTTTCAGTAACGCATCGTCGGTGTTCGCTATCATGTCGTCGGCGACGAGATAACAAAGGGACAAAGTTGGAAACTTGAATTATTGAGGATAATTTTGGAAACACATTATTTAAATGGGCTATTATGGGAATTTTCCCTTATATAATTTACACGTTTTTTTCTGTTTGTTTTAGTTGTGTTAGATAAGACATTGTGTGACGGTCTATCAAACTCATTTTCTAACTCTCAGTATATATGTCTTCTAACTCTCATCATGTATAAACGAATTATTTAGTTTTATGAACTCAGTATACGAGATCCAAGTGTCGTGTTACTATTCAATGGTCACACGACACGGATCAATATATCCGGTTGTAATAAATCCATACCAAATCAAGGGACCAACAAAAATCACCTCTATAATCCATAAATAATGTTAAAGCAAAAATTGTTAACGTTAAGATAAAAGTTGTTTAATAGAGTTTAATACAGAGTTTATATGTATCTTTTATTTACTAAGCTATGTTTTGGTAGATTGTCTGACTGAAGAGGTAGGTCCCAGCAGAGCAGAGTTGGACCCGCAAGACTCACCTTAAACAGGGACGTCTGCGCAGAGACCAACTGGATCCGCAGGACCAACCATGCTCAGAGACGTGACGTCCTTACGCGCAGTACGCAAGCTGGTCCCGCAGGAAATGCCTCCCAATGGTGAAGGACTCCGCCTGTCCCCGCAGCCTCGGATACAAGCCATTAGGGAAGGCCACCCGCGCAGCATGGCTACACGCACAAGGCACTTAGCTCTCGATCATTCAGTGTCACCTGAAGGAATGAGCCAAGCCGGGAGCAATCCCGCACAGAGGCGGGAGGGGGAATACTCCCGCCCAAATAAGCCAGTCCGTATACTGAAGGATCTTTTACTGTACCTGACGAGGTATGGGCGAAAGATCTGATCAGAGATACGACATCTCACTGATACAGTATGGCGAGCAGCATGCTCCTGTACTGTATCACTATTAGCCGCTGCCTACTCACCAACTACTGTCATACCACGTGCGTAGCCGGCAGTTGGTGGAAAGGGAATAGTACACAGCAGGCCTGGTCACTATCAGCCGCTGCCTACCCACCAACTACCAGCAGGGCACGTGCGTAGGCTACTGTTGATGAACAGGAACACTGTAGCAGCCGGCCATACCTCCTTGGAAACCTACCTTCGGCTATAAATACCACAAATGGTATGACCACCTGATCTTATCATCTTACTACATTATCATCATATATACCTGATATCTGCTCTAGCAATCTCTTAATATACTTTTATATTTAAAGAGCAATCTAGTCTGATTCTCACGCCGGAGGGTGGTCACAAGGAGGAACCCCCCCCCCCTTCTCAGTGACGAGCTCACGGTGTCTGTTTTGCAGGTTATCAGAAGAACCATCTTCCAAGGGTCTAACCCCTCGTGGGAAACATCTCTCCAACCCCCCCAGGTTACCAGTAATCTGTCCGGGGTCCGGTTAGTGTTTCTTCATTGGCGCCATCCGTGCATAAAGCTAGAACTTTATTTTTCTCCAGTTTTTTCAAACTTCTACAAAGATGGTTAGAGAAATTCCGGTAACCACAACCCCAGCTACTAGGGGGAATACCGGCAACACAGTTTTTACGAACACTACCCCGGCTACCGAAGCCGGGGCAAGTGAAGTAAATTTTACGAACACTACCCCACTTACCAAAGCTGGGGCAAGTGCAGTAAATGATCGCTTACTGGGATCCACCGATACCCAGTTTGAGAAACGAAGACTCCCCCGCCAGACTCTCGATGAAGTTAAGGCATGGGCGGAGGCACGACAAAAGGAATTCCAGGCTGAGTTGGACGAACGCTTGCGTTCCGTGCAACAGGCCGACGAATTCGAGTACTGGGAGGATGACTCGGAGGAATCCGACTCCGACGCGAACCCTCGCCATAGGGCAAAAGGGAAGCGTAAGGAGACGGAATCCCAACCGAAAAGGCATTTTGGACAAGCCTTCAAACCAAAAAGCACAGGTGGAAGTCCACGAGACTTCTCCAAAACGTTCAGACCAAACGTTGCAAATGCAGGAATGTCCAAGTTTGCAAGGGACATTACGGAAGCAATCGCCCCAAAGAGTGCCAAACAAATGCCTAACATAGGCACATATGACGGTATATCTGATCCAGACGATCATTTGAACAGGTTCATAGCGGGGGCAACCGTCAGCAATTGGACGGAACCCACGTGGTGTTACATGTTCCAAATGACGCTGGTGGGGGCTGCTAGAGCTTGGTTTGATCGCCTACCGGTCAACCACATCTACGACTGGGCAGACTTCCAGCAGAAGTTTAGCCAACACTTCAGCCAGCAACGGAAGTATACCGAGGAGCAATGGACAATCCTCAAATGCATACGAGAGGAAGATGAATCTCTGCCAAACTTCATCACTCGCTTCAACTCAAAGAAGCTAAGTTTGGGCAATATCAGCGAAGATCTTGTTCGCGCTGCCTTCATCCAGGGCGCACATGACCCAGAGCTCATCCGCACCCTAACGGGTAAAGATGGCATGCCATCCACATGGGATGGCATCATGACAGCAGCAAAACGCTATGCGGAAACAGAGAAGCAACTGGGTAGAGATCTCCCACAGAGCACAAACCTCTACACTCAGAAGACGAGAGAAGACAACGTCCTCACCGCCAGACTAAATAAAAAACGGAAGCTAGGCATTTGGCAGTCAAGGGTAAACTTTGACACCTCATCCGGCTTGCAACATCGAGTGGGCGGAAGGGATAAGGTACAGTCGCACCGGAACTCCAGATGGACGCCACTCACCAAAAGTGTCACTGAGATATTCGCCACTGAAGAGCTCCCATGGCCAAAGCCTCCAATAATCCGACATCGTCACGATGCTGATCGGAGCAAATACTGTGACTTCCACAAGACAAAAGGCCACAACACTGAAGAATGCATAGACGTAAAGGACATGGTCGAAGCATTTGTCAGAGATGGGACGCTCGCGCACCTCGTGGCACAATAAAGGCTGAGCAGGCGGGTGCGTATAGAACCTCAGCTGGGGAAGACACGAATCAATTCCAGCTTCAAAATCGAGACTACATGCTGCGTAAAGAACGAGATCCCGAACCAGGTGCGTATCGGCTCGATGGCACTCCCATCCCAACATGGAAGGGAGCTCATTTACACAGTCTGCATGTAAATCAATTCCAACTTGTAAAGAAAAGGCCAAGAGCCACTTCTAATGGAAATGATTCTCTTTAAGAACATCGAAGCTGATGATTTTACATTTATACTTTTCTGAACACTAATATGCCGGTTTTCACCGCATAATTACGTGAGGTCATTGCATGGGAAGGCGGTCCTACCCGCACGAACCCAAAAAACGTGACAAACCTTCACGCAACCGCGCGTCGAACGGTTAAACTATGCAACACTGGTGACGGCATTCACATTACGTGAAGTCGTTGCGTGGGAAGGCGGTCCTACCCGCACGAACCCAATAACGTGGCAAACCTTCACGCAGGTCAGTTGAAGGAAAAGTTCAATTCTCCCATTAAATGAAAGTGCCGGTCTATCCGCATGAATCATGAAAGGAAACTGAACACTAACCTATCGACAACCGCGCGTCGAATGGTCAAAAACAAAATTCTTAAAAGGATGAGGAAAACCTACACGCAGGTCAGATAAGGGTAAAGTTTTGCCACCCTACTAAGTGCAAGTGACGGTTCTACCCGCACAATCACGAAAGAGGAAACAAAACTTCACACCTATTATCAACCACGTTCAAAGGTTAACTTATCCTCAAAGGATGAGGAAAACCTACACGCAGGTCAGATAAGGGTAAAGTTTTGCCATCCTACTAAGTGCAAGTGACGGTTCTACCCGCACAATCACGAAAGAGGAAACAAAACTTCACACCTATTATCAACCACGTTCAAAGGTTAACTTATCTTAATGCCTTAGAAATTTCGAAAAGGAAAACCTACACGCAGGTCAGATGAAGGCTAAAGTTTAGCCATCCTACCAAGTGCAAGTGACGGTTCTACCCGCACAATCACGAAGGAGGAAGCGAAACTTTAACCCATTATCAACCACGTTCAAAGGTTCTTATTCTAAACACTTGGAAAATTGCTAATTTAAACTAAGTATGCAAGTCATAAGTTTATAAAGCAAAGAACCCAAAGAAGGAAATAACAATCTTATACGCAAAAAGATTTATATTTCACAAATTAACTATTACAAGAATGGCCGGGTAACTACCCGCCCAAAAGAATAAAACTATACAAGTCTATCTTAGCAATGGGAAGGGATCTTCAGGATCAAGCTTCAGGGCCGCTTCCACTTGGACCCGCTCCGTCAGAAGAACGGGGTGGTTCGAGGAACGCTTTGAGGACAGCTAACCCATCATCAGCAGCAGCTACTTCGTCCACCTTCTCCACCACTGGATGCGGGAAGGCGGCGTATTGGTTCAATGCTTGGTCATAAATGGCTTCGGTATCCACATCGAACAAAGGGAAGTTGGAAGGCGGGACGCCTTTCTCAACAAACCCTAGACCAAGCAGGAAGCCGGCCTTTTCCCCATCCTCATGAGAAGCGTTGAGGGCTGCGGTCATAGCATCATCGTAAGAGGTCTCTGAAAAGACCCGACGCACAACCTACAAAGAAAACACAAGTATTAGAACCTTTTCTTACAAAAGAAAAGCGTGAAGATAAAACTAAACATACCTGAGGCAACGCTTCTCGAAGAAGCCATTGGAGGGCAACTTGAGCTTCGTTATGGGCGCGTTCGGCTTCGCTCTTGTTAAGGTTGGCAAGTAAAACTTCCTTTGCGGCAGCCTCTTCGACACCCTTGAGTTTCCGCTCGGTGTGGTCAAGCACCCCCCTCTGGTCCAGGATTTCCTGGAGTTTCTTGGCATCTTCCATTGCCAAGGCATCATGAGCGCGTTGAAGAGCCTCTAATTTGGCCTTGAGTTCCTCATTCTCCACACGCAAAGGCTCAGCAACGGCTTCAGCCTTGGCAGCCCTCTCGGTTGCGTTTCGCGCAGTCTCCCTGGCCAGCCGAAGCTGTTCATTCACAGCTTGGGCAGCCTTGGAGCGGGCCTCGAGTCGCGCCTGAACTTCAACCTCGAGGGCCTTGAAGGCCTTCTCCTTGTCGGCGGCAGCTGCCGCCAGCTGTTGGTTCTCCTCCCGAAGAGCACGCGCCTCAGATACGTCCTTGGCGCGAGCTGCTTTCAACTTGTCGTTTTCACGACAAAGCAGCTCGACGCGTGGCTGCGTCCGGGCCTGGAGAACCCGAAGCTCATTGGTTAGCCTACCCTCCTGGTAGCTAGCCATGGCTTCCCCCAACGCACCATGAGGAGCAGCGTGGCGAGCCCAGTCCACGCACTCCACAGGGGTACGAAGGGTTGTTCCTCGGCGTATGTTCCATCGCGGAACATACACTTCATTGGAATCCGACACTGCAAAAGAAACAAAGGCAGTAAGGAAAAGATGATAAAAAACAAGGGAAAAAGAAAGGAACCCTACGCACCTGTAGGGTCAATGACAGGCCGATAGCCGCCAAACCCATCACCTGAACCTAAAGGAAATCCATCCAACAGGTCAGGCAGACGGGAAGGGGGCAAAGATCGGCGGGGAGCCCTGCGCGTACCTGATGGTCCGGCCATAGGTGCCGGTGGCGCGGGCATGGTGGCAGCCGCCGCGGTCGCCGCCTTCTCAGCAGCAGCAGTAACCGCCGGCTCCGTGAAGGATGCTGTAAAAATCGCACTCACGGCCGGCGGTGACGTCATCTCGGCCGGAACAGTTGGCTCAAAGGAACGAGCAACTGGACCAGCGGATGCAGGCGCAGGCGCCTGGGTCGACGCCTCAGGAAGGCTGACCGAGCCTACCGTCATTGGCGGGGAGGTACTCCCCTGCGCTTCACCCCGGAATGCGTCAACATCCACGCCTGCACAAAGAAGAAAGTGTTAGATAAATTTAAGAAGTAATAAATCTGCAAAGACATTATGATTGTACTTACGGGTTTTCTTGACCCTGAACGTACGGACGGGCGGGGAGGAACCCGATGGAGCCGGCCTCTTGGTACCGGTCACCGTCGTCTTCGTTGGTTCTCCGGAGGTAACGGTCGTAGCCTCCGGAACAGTGGTCTTCTCACCACCGGGCTTCCCCGCCACTTCTTCACTATCTGACTCCGAGTCAGATAGAACCACTGGATCAGCTGTGGAGGCCTTCTCCTTCCCCTTCACGCCGGCAGCAGCTTTCTTCTTCCGCACCAACGGAGGAGCATCTGAGGATTCCTCAGAGGAAGACGGATGCGGGTACAGTGTAAAGGCAAAACCCTTCACATACCTAGCACCCGCAGGGAATTGAAGCCAAATAAACCTTGGCAAACAAGTAACCGTAAGACGGCTGCGGGTACAGTGTTAAGGCAAAACCCTTCACATACCTAGCACCCGCAGGGAATTGAAGCCAAGAAAACCTTGGTGAACAAGTAACCGTAAGACGGATGCGGGTACAGTGTTAAGGCAAAACCCTTCACATACCTAGCACCCGCAGGGAATTGAAGCCAAGTACCTCGGCAACCAAGTAACTATAAGACGGGTGCGGGTACAGTGTAAAGGCAAAACCCTTCACATACCTAGCACCCGCAGGGAATTGACGCCAGGAATACCTTGGAAGTAAAGTAACCGTAAGACGAGCGCAGGTACAGTGTTAAGGCAAAACCCTTCACATACCTAGCGCTCCGCTGGGAATTGAAACCAAGAAGGATCTTCTGGGCAATGCTTGCGGAAACGGAAATAACATCCCCGCATAGCGGGAACGTCGAGAACTACGTTGTTTGAAGCTCCAGGATGGAATTGGTGGTCTTAACATAATTGATCACTATGTTCAAAACTACCAAAACCTCATGGAAAATACATACAACTGGGACTCAATGCTCCTGACTTGCGAGGAGGTTACAGACCTACCCGCATCATACCCAAAGACCAAGCAGGAAACTCGGGCATTTCTGCAAGTGACAAGGACTTCCGCGGAAAGAATCCCCATGGAAAACCTTACAAAACCCTTTTCAAAACCCTTTGCTCAAAGTCCAAAAGTTCACCTCACTTTATTAAACACTCATGAGAAGAACATTGGACTGGGGGGACTTGAAGAGGTAGGTCCCAGCAGAGCCCAGTTGGACCCGCAAGACTCACCTTAAACAGGGACGTCTGCGCAGAGACCAACTGGATCCGCAGGACCAACCATGCTCAGAGACGTGACGTCCTTACGCGCAGTACGCAAGCTGGTCCCGCAGGAAATGCCTCCCAATGGTGAAGGACTCCGCCTGTCCCCGCAGCCTCGGATACAAGCCATTAGGGAAGGCCACCCGCGCAGCATGGCTACACGCACAAGGCACTTAGCTCTCGATCATTCAGTGTCACCTGAAGGAATGAGCCAAGCCGGGAGCAATCCCGCACAGAGGCGGGAGGGGGAATACTCCGGCCCAAATAAGCCAGTCCGTATACTGAAGGATCTTTTACTGTACCTGACGAGGTATGGGCGAAAGATCTGATCAGAGATACGACAGCTCACTGATACAGTATGGCGAGCAGCATGCTCCTGTACTGTATCACTATTAGCCGCTGCCTACTCACCAACTACTGTCATACCACGTGCGTAGCCGGCAGTTGGTGGAAAGGGAATAGTACACAGCAGGCCTGGTCACTATCAGCCGCTGCCTACCCACCAACTACCAGCAGGGCACGTGCGTAGGCTACTGTTGATGAACAGGAACACTGTAGCAGCCGGCCATACCTCCTTGGAAACCTACCTTCGGCTATAAATACCACAAATGGTATGACCACCTGATCTTATCATCTTACTACATTATCATCATATATACCTGATATCTGCTCTAGCAATCTCTTAATATACTTTTATATTTAAAGAGCAATCTAGTCTGATTCTCACGCCGGAGGGTGGTCACAAGGAGGAACCCCCCCCCCCCCCCTTCTCAGTGACGAGCTCACGGTGTCTGTTTTGCAGGTTATCAGAAGAACCATCTTCCAAGGGTCTAACCCCTCGTGGGAAACATCTCTCCAACCCCCCAGGTTACCAGTAATCTGTCCGGGGTCCGGTTAGTGTTTCTTCACTGACTGAATACGTAATATATTGTATAGAGTAATTAAGTCTTCATGCTAGCAAATAACCCATTTTGTCAAGAGTTATCGGTCACTCCATCTGTGTCTTTTATTATTATGTTTTGATAGATTGTATGACTAAATACGTGATATTTGTATTTGATAAGTTGTATTTGTATAGTTGCATGCACATGATAACTAAATGTCTAACATATATAACTACTATACGGGTGCCCTCGCGATACGGCGAATGTTTAAACACAGGCCATGGTAATCACGTAATAATTATATGTGATCATGGCTCGGTTTGAAAGTTTAAAACTGTTCAAGAACAGGTCATCCGTTAGGTTTCATGTGATTCTTTCTTTGTGTTGGATCTTGTAAAATGATTGTCCGTAAGAAGTCAAGTTGTCGTGGGTGGTCTCACGGTTTGTTGTGTTTTCTATCCGAATCAATATTGTATTTTCGGAAACGCGTTGGTGTTATGGTCAGAACCTAAGCTAACTGGATTGTTACCCTTTCATAGATCAAAAGGTCGAGGCTTGCCGTCGCATAACTATAACAAGGAAAAAATAATAAAAGTAAGTCAATATAAGACGAATATTTTATAATAATGACAACGTGCTATCAATAAATAATCTTAACTTGAAATTTTGTTTGTTCCCGAAATAAATATAAAGCGTGGGTAGGAAAAAGGGACCATGTGCTTACTACATGTTGGACGAGGACCACAAACCCAAACCTTAAAGTTTTGAAGTGTTAGATCTTTTAAGGAAAATAGGACCTGTATAAAACCAAACTTTATTTATTACTTTAATCTGGTTAGAAAAATAAATAACTGCATTACTTAACAAACATTAATTTTCAATATACAAAAGTACAAACACTATCCACGTATGTCAGCAGTCAGCTACATTTATTTTATATACCTAAAGAATTCAAAAGGGAACCAAAAATTATACTCTACTCATCTATAATGTTTTGAAATGTAAGTAACTTATAAGTTATAACTCTTTTACAATAAAATCAAGTCTTAAGAAACTAATAACATAAGAATGCTAAAACGAATTCAGATTTAATTCATTCCAGCAGCATTAGAACCCAGTCAGGGGCTCTACCCATTGGAATCCCCCATTGTTTAGGGACTTGCCTCTAAAATCATAATAAACCTCAACACAAATGTGCACCCCACACCTTTAGACTTTACTGGTTAATCTAGCCAATCCAGCTACATTAAAATATCTTACATAAACTATCGTAATTTAGGCAGTATAAGATGGAGGACTTGACTTTCCTCAATGAGAGAATGCCATGGAAATGGGATGATAAAAAACTAGTTAATTTATTAATAAAAGGTTTTTTTGCTTATGCAAGGACTACCTAAAAGAATGTGTTTGGGTGTAAAAGCGTGGCACGATAAAGTGAAGTCGATATAAGAAATAATAACTATCATGGTTTCATGGTAACTATCGGGGGAGTTGTGAGTACTCGGCCTAGTCGGGGGAGTACTCGACTTCTATGCTCGATTTTTGCAACCATGGTAACTATCATAGTATTGTCAATTATCACAATATATAGGTCGGAAAAAACCTAGTTCCGGACCCGGTCCTACCCGACCCATGGGCATAGACCACGTTTTGGTTTTTTATAAAAATCTTACCCGCACCCAACCCGTTGAAAACGGTTCCACCTCTACCCGGTCAAAACCCAGACCTGGCCCAGCCCAGCCAACCATACCTGGAACCGATCCTACCTAGTGAAGAAACCGATTTGCCCACCTGACAGGCTAACACAAGAAGTAAAAGAATATTTAATTTCAGATTGGGCTAAATCACAAGAATCTAGCCTGTTGTATTTATTGGGCTTGTTGGGTCCTCAATTAATGGCTAGATCATCAGTTCCTAAATTCAACCCACTATTATCCACCAACTCATTAGGATTTATTTGGTTGATATCTCCATTCTCCACTTAGGGAGGTAGGGGGTGTTTGGGATTCCTTATGAAAACGCCTTAAAATGTTTTAATAAGTTATAAAAATTAATAAGTTATAAGTAGGCTAAAATAAGCAATCTCAAACACCTCCTTAGAAGTTAAAATACGATGCCACTTAAGTTGATGATAACGGGAAAATTTTACATGCTTAGCTAAGGATTCCCAAAAGAAAAAGAAATTAATTCCAACTTGATTAGTTTTTCGAATTATAATACATTCTTCCTTAATACCTTTGGAAATTCCAAAACTTTTGGCTTAACATTCAGTTCGGGGTCATCGCCTAGCAAGGACAGTGGAGTTTTCATATTGTTTAAATCGGTTTTAACTTTTAACAACTGCGTATAATTATAAATCAGGAAAACCTTTTCGTCATGCGATGAGTTGCTATGTTTTTTCATAATATTTTCATCGATAGTCTGACCGCTGACCGGTCTGCTCAAGGTTGGTGGTTACTAGAACAGCTTGGAAGAATAAGTAAGTCAAAATAAGAATAGTCTTTTGATATAAGCAACAAATACATTTTAGGTGTTTCAAAAGCTGTCAATGTGAACTATGAACATTTTAGTCAGACAAGATATTCATAAAACACCAATCTATATATGATGTATACTATAACTATTCATAAGGCCCATGTTGTTTTAAGAAAACTTATACCCATGTGAAACATTTAAATGTATGTGTTATTATATCAAAAGACTATTCTTATTTTGACCTACTTCCAAGCTGTTCTTAGTTTGTAGCCCCAAGGCCGGCCCCGAGGATTTATATACTTCGGCCGAGCCGAAATAAAAAGGCCCGTATAGCTTAAACGGGTGTTACATTTTTAAAAAATTTGTGGATGAATATTTTTATAATGATTAACATCTATACATTGAGTGGGCCGAAAAACATTACACTTAACCCCCCCCCCCCCCCCTCCCAAAAAAAACACCAAATAAATAATATAAATCCAAAAACAATCAAGTTCACTTTTCATTAATGAGGGGCCTGACCAACTAAATACTCATAATATTACTAAAACTACATGGTCTAAAATATGAGTCAGTGACGAAACTAAAACATTTTAATTAGAGGGTCGCAAACAAAATAGTGTTCTTTTTGCATCAAGTGTAAACTTCAAGGCCATATGATTAAGTATCGCCTCCTTACTTCTCTCTTGTCTATTAGACGGTTTATTTGTCATTAATCGGCTTATGCAAAAACAAGATCACCAATAATTTATTCTTCAAAAAAGTTCAATCTTTCTAGCTTCTTTGAGCATTGATTTCATTGGCATTTAAAAGAGATGATAGAACCCAACTAGTGTTTAAGGTATTTTTTTACAAGCATATTCTTTCGGAAAAATATTTTCAAAGAAGTAAACATGTTAATTGAAAAATAGAATAAGTCTTATAAATTTATAACGATTAAAGTTAATAGCTTAATATAAAAAAATATTATAATAAAATAGAATTATAAAGTACGATCTATATAATAGCTTGATATATAAAAATATTAATCGGTTTATGTAATAAATAAACATTAAAAATAAAGTTACACCTTGAATTTAAGAATAAAGTATCTATATAAATTATAAAGTAAGTGATTGTACACTGTTGGTGTCAGAAAAAATACGTAGATTAAATATATAATATTTCTCTCCAACCACCATCGTCTTCTTCATTTTATCTTTGTAAAACTGCAATTCACATCCTCCACGAAAACTACTACCACTATATATATATATATAAAAAAATGGCCCCCAAAAATTACGTGCCTTGGCCGGTTGTCCGGCTCGCACTACCCTAGAGCCGGCCCTGTCAGGGCCGGCCCCGAGGATTTATATACCTCGGCCGAGCCGAAATAAAAAGGCCCGTATAGCTTAAACGGGTGTTACATTTTAAAAAAAATTGGTGGATGAATATTTTAAAAATGATTAACATCTATACATTGAGTGGGCTGAAAAACATTACACATAACCCCCCCCCCCCCCCAAAAAAACACCAAATAAATAACATAAATCCAAAACAATCAAGTTCACTTTTCATTAATGAGGGGCCTGACCAACTAAATACTCATAATATTACTAAAACTACATGGTCTAAAATATGAGTCAGTGACGAAACTAAAACATTTTAATTAGAGGGTCGCAAACAAAATAGTGTTCTTTTTTGCATCAGGTGTAAACTTCAAGGCCATATGATTAGGTATCGCCTCCTTACTTCTCTCTCGTCTATTAGACGGTTTATTTGTCATTAATCGGCTTATGCAAAAACAAGATCACCAATAATTTATTCTTCAAAAAAGTTCAATCTTTCTAGCTTCTTTGAGCATTGATTTCATTGGCATTTAAAAGAGATGATAGAACCCAACTAGTGTTTAAGGTGTTTTTTACAAGCATATTCTTTCAGAAAAATATTTTCAAAGAAGTAAACATGTTAATTAAGAAATATAATAAGTCTTATAAATTTATAACGAGTAAAGTTAATAGCTTGATATAAAAAAATATTATAATAAAATAGAATTATAAAGTACTATCTATATAATAGCTTGATAAAAAAAATATTAATCGGTTTACGTAATAAATAAACATTAAAAATAAAGTTACACCTTGAATTTAAGAATAAAGTATCTATATAAATTATAAAGTAAGTGATTGTACACTGTTGGTGTCAGAAAAAATACGTAGATTAAATATATAATATTTCTCTCCAACGACCATCGTCTTCTTCATTTTATCTTTGTAAAACTGCAATTCACATCCTTCACGAAAACTACTACCACTATAAAAAAAAAATTTGAAATATATATATAAAAAAATGGCCCCCAAAAATTACGTGCTTCGGCCGGTTGTCCGGCTCGCACTACCCTAGTTGGGTTATGTGGCTTGAGCGAAGGCTCGGGTCACGTGATCCCTAGAGCAGGGGGCACCGCGAAAGGCTGGTTTCACAGAGCATTGAAAACCCCTCGCTCGTGACAGTGGTAGGATAACAGGTCGATGATTTGTTTTTAATAGGGACAAACTCGAGGATAATATCCGACTGACTACCGAGAAGTGGTAGGCTGTTTTTGGTACTTGTTTATACACTCGGCCAAGAATGACATGCTACGTAGGAACTGTGAGTTGATATATGCACCTGGTATTTGAAAGGAGCAACTGGTTACGAGATCAAGTACGGGAAAATGGGTCAAGGAAATTTGTTGGTAGAGTGACCGTATTCATCATATTGATGAGGATGATGGAAGTACTACCGAGCACATACTTTTTTTATTTTGAGTTGTATATTCCTGATTATAATAAAAGTCCATTTATTTTAAGTTGTGTTTTCGTTAGTTATCATATATCGATCTTCAGTTTATAGATGAATAGTAACCTTTTGTTATGAATACCAAGCCTCATTATGCATATGCTACTACTGTTCTGAGGCAATTGCAGGCTTGTTAAGATTGTTATACACTCAGAGTTGGTTAAAACTGTTTAAAAGTTGAAAGTGGATGTGGAAAAAAATGACAAAACTTCAACTACTATAATTCTATATAATTTATGTTTTGAATTTTACACATACCTTAGAAAATATTTGTCACTTATCTTCTGATTTAGTTTTATGTGCTAATACGAGTGGACGGTGATGTTAATATCGCAATAGAGTTTATTGTAGCCAATGATGAAGAAACACTAACCGGACCCCGGACAGATTACTGGTAACCTGGGGGTTGGATAGCTGTTTCCCACGAGGGGTTAGACCCTTGGAAGATGGTTCTTCTGATAACCTGCAAAACAGACACCGTGAGCTCGTCACTGAGAAGGGGGGGAGTTCCTCCTTGTGACCACCCTCCGGCGTGAGAATCAGACTAGATTGCTCTTTAAATATAAAAGTATATTAAGAGATTGCTAGAGCAGATATCAGGTATAATATGATGATAATGTGATAAGATATGATAAGATGATCATACCATTTGGGGTATTTATAGCCGAAGGTAGGTTTCCAAGGAGGTATGGCCGGCTGCAACAGTGTTCCTGTTCATCAACAGTAGCCTACGCACGTGCCCTGCTGGTAGTTGGTGGGTAGGCAGTGGCTGATAGTGACCAGGCCTGCTGTGTACTATTCCCTTTCCACCAACTGCCGGCTACGCACGTGGTATGACAGTAGTTGGTGAGTAGGCAGCGGCTAATAGTGATACAGTACAGGAGCATGCTGCTCACCATACTGTATCAGTGAGCTGTCGTATCTCTGATCAGATCTTTCGCCCATACCTCGTCAGGTACAGTAAAAGATCCTTCAGTATACGGACTGGCTTATTTGGGCGGGAGTATTCCCCCTCCCGCCTCTGTGCGGGATTGCTCCCGGCTTGGCTCATTCCTTCAGGTGACACTGAATGATCGAGAGCTAAGTGCCTTGTGCGTGTAGCCATGCTGCGCGGGTGGCCTTCCCTAATGGCTTGTATCCGAGGCTGCGGGGACAGGCGGAGTCCTTCACCATTGGGAGGCATTTCCTGCGGGACCAGCTTGCGTACTGCGCGTAAGGACGTCACGTCTCTGAGCATGGTTGGTCCTGCGGATCCAGTTGGTCTCTGCGCAGACGTCCCTGTTTAAGGTGAGTCTTGCGGGTCCAACTGGGCTCTGCTGGGACCTACCTCTTCAAGTCCCCCCAGTCCAATGTTCTTCTCATGAGTGTTTAATAAAGTGAGGTGAACTTTTGGACTTGAGCAAAGGGTTTTGAAAAGGGTTTTGTAAGGTTTTCCATGGGGATTCTTTCCGCGGAAGTCCTTGTCACTTGCAGAAATGCCCGAGTTTCCTGCTTGGTCTTTGGGTATGATGCGGGTAGGTCTGTAACCTCCTCGCAAGTCAGGAGCATTGAGTCCCAGTTGTATGTATTTTCCATGAGGTTTTGGTAGTTTTGAACATAGTGATCAATTATGTTAAAACCACCAATTCCATTCTGGAGCTTCAAACAACGTAGTTCTCGACGTTCCTGCTATGCGGGGATGTTATTTCCGTTTCCGCAAGCATTGCCCAGAAGATCCTTCCTGGTTTCAATTCCCAGCGGAGCGCTAGGTATGTGAAGGGTTTTGCCTTAACACTGTACCAACGCTCGTCTTACGGTTACTTTACTTCCAAGGTATTCCTGGCGTCAATTCCCTGCAGGTGCTAGGTATGTGAAGGGTTTTGCCTTAACACTGTACCCGCAGCCGTCTTATAGTTACTTGGTTGCCGAGGTACTTGGCTTCAATTCCCTGCGGGTGCTAGGTATGTGAAGGGTTTTGCCTTAACACTGTACCCGCATCCGTCTTTCGGTTACTTGTTCACCAAGGTTTACTTGGCGTCAATTCCCTGCGGGTGCTAGGTATGTGAAGGGTTTTGCCTTTACACTGTACCCGCATCCGTCTTACGGTTACTTATTTGCCAAGGTTCTTGACTTCAATTCCCTGCGGGTGCTAGGTATGTGAAGGGTTTTGCCTTTACACTGTACCCGCATCCGTCTTACGGTTACTTGTTTGCCAAGGGGTAAGGGGTATTTTCCCGCTTACTTTTTAATATTTTCGAATTTTTGAATTTTGAAATTCGAAGAGTTGGTGAAAAGATAAGAACAGTCCAAACCTCTGAAACGTCGTGCGACGGTTTCTTCTGACTGTGTCAGGACGTGCAGGAAGTTATGGTGACGTGACAGAACATGGTCATTCCAGTCGCTTTTTCAGGCGCGTGGGCGCGATTTTTCGGGCGCGTGGCCGCGAAATTACTGGCATACGTCCTTTCAATAGCTGTTGCCAGCTTGCTTTTTGCCACGTGTCATAGTTTCATTGCACATTCGATTTCTCTCTCCTCCGCATTAAATTCACCGCATTAATTGCGATTACTATATAAAGGGGGAGAGGGTTATTTTGCAATTCACACTTTTCACTCTTCTCTTCATCTTTAAGGCGATTTCCGGCGAATACTCCTTTATTCAATCGAGCATTCTCTCGAAATCGCTCTTCTTTCTCTGCAAGATGTCTTCTCGTGATGCTGAAGCTATAGCTGACGACAGGGGTACTGCTGGCGAGTGCCAGTGTGCTCTGCCCGGCGATCAGTACCGTATGTTGTCAGGAAGTTCATGCTCGATCATCTCGAGCCTGAGTTTCCTGAATCCCACCAGACCTTGTACGATGCCCCCAGAGGCAAGATCGGGGTTTATGCTGCATTTTTTGTCTATGGGAATCTTAGATTCCCATTGACAAAATTTGTTTACCGTGTCCTTGAGAGGCACGGTGTTCATTTGACCGAGCTGCACCCCATGGCGATCGCCAAGATTCGCCATTTTGAGTGGGTGTGCCGGATTTTGGGCATCGAGCCCCGTGTGGACCGCCTGATGACCTTCTATACCTGGAGGTGCATCCAGGGGTGGTACACCTTGACGACCCGTATTAAGGGTCTGAAGATTTGCGACACCGAGCGCAGTCTTCGCGCGTGGAAGCATGAATTCTTCTACATTTCTGCCCGCGCCATCCCCCTTGCCATGAAGTTTAAAAATGGCCAAGCGATACCGAGCCTTCACGCCCCCAACTACCAGGAGGCGGAATGGTTTTCGAAGATATCCCGGATCTAATCTCCGGTTTACCGGTTTGCGGAGTCCGGGATGGTCATGTTAGGGATGAGCCGGGTGTGGAAGGATGCGTCTCAGGTTCCCATCCTTCTCGAATACGGTTTGAACTCTATTCCCTATGGTATGTCTTGTCTTTCTTTTTGATACGCGTTTGTCTTCTAACTGTTTATTCTTTCAGAGGGAAATGATTTGGAGTCGCTTCTGTACCCGCGGGAAACCGACGGTCCTGCGCGGATGGGTACTCGTGCTCTGGACGAGGGCGAGTTGCCCATCCAGGAGCAAACGGCGGATCGGTTTGTGGAGGTCTATCCGCTGGGCCACGAGATCCTGAGCCATCGGCGGCCAGGTAAGGCGATATTCTTTCCTCAATCCCTCAATGCTGTACCCGCTGCTGGAATTCCTGACCCGTCTTCTTCTGAGGAATCCTCAGATGCTCCTCCGTTGGTGCGGAAGAAAAAGGCTGATGCCGGCGTGAAGGGGAAGGAGAAGGCCTCCACAGCTGATCCAGTGGTTCTATCTGACTCGGAGTCAGATAGTGAAGAAGTGGCGGGGAAGCCCGGTGGTGAGAAGACCACTGCTCCGGAGGCTACGACCGTTACCTCCGGAGAACCAACGAAGACGACGGTGACCGGTACCAAGAGGCCGGCTCCATCGGGTTCCTCCCCGCCCGTCCGTACGTTCAGGGTCAAGAAAACCCGTAAGTACAATCATAATGTCTGTAGATTTCACTTCATAAATTTATCCAACACTCTCCTCTTTGTGCAGGCGTGGATGTTGACGCATTCCGGGGTGAAGCGCAGAGGAGTACCCTTCCGCCAATGACGGTAGGCTTGGTCAGCCTAGCTGAGGCGTCGACCCAGGTGACCGCGCCTGCTTCCGCTGGTTCAGTTGCTCCTGAGCAGACTGTTCCAGCTGAGATGACGTCCCCGCCGGCCGTGAGTGCGATTTTTACAGCATCCTTCACAGAGCCGGCGGTTACTGCTGCTGCTGACTACGAGGCGGCGACCACAACGGCGACCACGGCGGCTGCCACCATGCCCGCGCCACCGGCACCGATGGCCGGATCATCAGGTACGCGCAGGGCTTCCCGCCGATCTTTGCCACCTTCCCGTCTGCCTGACCTGTTGGATGGATTTCCTTTAGGTTCAGGTGATGGGTTTGGCGGCTATCGGCCTGTCATTGACTCTACAGGTGCGTGGGGTTCCTTTCTTTTTCCCTTGTTTTTTATCATCTTTTCCTTACTGCCTTTGTTTCTTTTGCAGTGTCGGATTCCAATGAAGTGTATGTTCCGCGATGGAACATACGCCGAGGAACAACCCTTCGTACCCCTGTGGAGTGCGTGGACTGGGCTCGCCACGCTGCTCCTCATGGTGCGTTGGGGGAAGCCATGGCTAGCTACCAGGAGGGTAGGCTAACCAATGAGCTTCGGGTTCTCCAAGCCCGGATGCAGCCGCGCGTCGAGCTGCTTTGTCGTGAAAACGACAAGTTGAAAGCAGCTCGCGCCAAGGACGTATCTGAGGCGCGTGCTCTTCGGGAGGAGAACCAACAGCTGGCGGCAGCTGCCGCCGACAAGGAGAAGGCCTTCAAGGCCCTCGAGGTTGAAGTTCAGGCGCGACTCGAGGCCCGCTCCAAGGCTGCCCAAGCTGTGAATGAACAGCTTCGGCTGGCCAGGGAGACTGCGCGAAACGCAACCGAGAGGGCTGCCAAGGCTGAAGCCGTTGCTGAGCCTTTGCGTGTGGAGAATGAGGAGCTCAAGGCCAAATTAGAGGCTCTCCAACGCGCTCATGATGCCTTGGCAATGGAAGATGCCAAGAAACTCCAGGAAATCCTGGACCAGAGGGGGGTGCTTGACCACACCGAGCGGAAACTTAAGGGCGTCAAAGAGGCTGCCGCAAAGGAAGTTTTACTTGCCAACCTTAACAAGAGCGAAGCCGAACGCGCCCATAACGAAGCTCAAGCTGCCCTCCAATGGCTTCTTCGAGAAGCGTTGCCTCAGGTATGTTTAGTTTTATCTTCACGCTTTTCTTTTGTAAGAAAAGGTTCTAATACTTGTGTTTTCTTTGTAGGTTGTGCGTCGGGTCTTTTCAGAGACCTCTTACGATGATGCTATGACCGCAGCCCTCAACGCTTCTCATGAGGATGGGGAAAAGGCCGGCTTCCTGCTTGGTCTAGGGTTTGTTGAGAAAGGCGTCCCGCCTTCCAACTTCCCTTTGTTCGATGTGGATACCGAAGCCATTTATGACCAAGCATTGAACCAATACGCCGCCTTCCCGCATCCAGTGGTGGAAAAGGTGGACGAAGTAGCTGCTGCTGATGATGGGTTAGCTGTCCTCAAAGCGTTCCTCGAACCACCCCGTTCTTCTGACGGAGCGGGTCCAAGTGGAAGCGGCCCTGAAGCTTGATCCTGAAGATCCCTTCCCATTGCTAAGATAGACTTGTATAGTTTTATTCTTTTAGGCGGGTAGTTACCCGGCCATTCTTGTAATATATTCTTGAAATATTAATCTTTTTGCGTATAAGATTGTTATTTCCTTCTTTGGGTTCCTTGCTTTATAAACTTATGACTTGCATACTTAGTTTAAATTAGCAATTTTCCAAGTGTTTAGAATAAGAACCTTTGAACGTGGTTGATAATGGGTTAAAGTTTCGCTTCCTCCTTCGTGATTGTGCGGGTAGAACCGTCACTTGCACTTGGTAGGATGGCTAAACTTTAACCTTCATCTGACCTGCGTGTAGGTTTTCCTTTTCGAAATTTCTAAGGCATTAAGATAAGTTAACCTTTGAACGTGATTGATAATGGATTAAAGTTTTCGCTTCCTCTTTCGTGATTGTGCGGGTAAAACCGTCACTTGCACTTAGTAGGATGGCAAAAGTTTACCCTTATCTGACCTGCGTGTAGGTTTTCCTCACCTTTTGAGGATAAGTTAACCTTTGAACGTGGTTGATAACAGGAAGTCTTGCTTCCTCTTTCGTGATTGTGCGGGTAGAACCGTCACTTGCACTTAGTAGGATGGCAAAACTTTACCCTTATCTGACCTGCGTGTAGGTTTTCCTCACCTTTTGAGGATAAGTTAACCTTTGAACGTGGTTGATAACAGGAAGTCTTGCTTCCTCTTTCGTGATTGTGCGGGTAGAACCGTCACTTGCACTTAGTAGGATGGCAAAACTTTACCCTTATCTGACCTGCGTGTAGGTTTTCCTTATCCTTTTTAAGAATTTTGTTTTGAACCGTTCGACGCGCGGTTGTCGATAGGTTAGTGTTCGGTTTCCTTTCATGATTCATGCGGATAGACCGGCACTTTCATTTAATGGGATAATTGAACTCTTCCCCTTCAACTGACCTGCGTGAAGGTTTGTCAAGTTATTGGGTTCGTGCGGGTAGGACCGCCTTCCCACGCAACGACTTTACGTAATGTGAACGCCGTCACCAGTGTTGCATAGTTTAACCGTTCGACGCGCGGTTGTTGATAGGTTATTATTCAGTTTCCTTTAATGATTCATGCGGATAGATCGGCACTTTCATTTTTGGGTGCTGAACTTTTTCCCAAACTGACCTGCGTGAAGGTTTGTCACGTTATTGGGTTCGTGCGGGTAGGACCGCCTTCCCATGCAATGACTTCACGTAATTATGCGGTGAAAACCGGCATATTAGTGTTCAGAAAAGTATAAATGTAAAATCATCAGCTTCGATGTTCTTAAAGAGAATCATTTCCATTAGAAGTGGCTCTTGGCCTTTTCTTTACAAATTGGAATTGATTTACATGCAGACTGTGTAAATGAGCTCCCTTCCATGTTGGGATGGGAGTGCCATCGAGCCGATACGCACCTGGTTCGGGATCTCGTTCTTTACGCAGCATGTAGTCTCGATTTTGAAGCTGGAATTGATTCGTGTTTTCCCCAGCTGAGGTTCTATACGCACCCGCCTGCTCAGCCTTTATTGTGCCACGAGGTGCGCGAGCGTCCCATCTCTGACAAATGCTTCGACCATGTCCTTTACGTCTATGCATTCTTCAGTGTTGTGGCCTTTTGTCTTGTGGAAGTCACAGTATTTGCTCCGATCAGCATCGTGACGATGTCGGATTATTGGAGGCTTTGGCCATGGGAGCTCTTCAGTGGCGAATATCTCAGTGACGCTTTTGGTGAGTGGCGTCCATCTGGAGTTCCGGTGCGACTGTACATTATCCCTTCCGCCCACTCGATGTTGCAAGCCGGATGAGGTGTCAAAGTTTACCCTTGACTGCCAAATGCCTAGCTTCCGTTTTTTATTTAGTCTGGCGGTGAGGACGTTGTCTTCTCTCGTCTTCTGAGTGTAGAGGTTTGTGCTCTGTGGGAGATCTCTACCCAGTTGCTTCTCTGTTTCCGCATAGCGTTTTGCTGCTGTCATGATGCCATCCCATGTGGATGGCATGCCATCTTTACCCGTTAGGGTGCGGATGAGCTCTGGGTCATGTGCGCCCTGGATGAAGCAGCGCGAACAAGATCTTCGCTGATATTGCCCAAAACTTAGCTTCTTTGAGTTGAAGCGAGTGATGAAGTTTGGCAGAGATTCATCTTCCTCTCGTATGCATTTGAGGATTGTCCATTGCTCCTCGGTATACTTCCGTTGCTGGCTGAAGTGTTGGCTAAACTTCTGTTGGAAGTCTGCCCAGTCGTAGATGTGGTTGACCGGTAGACGATCAAACCAAGCTCTAGCAGCCCCAACAAGCGTCATTTGGAACATGTAGCACCACGTGGGTTCCGTCCAATTGCTGACGGTTGCCCCCGCTATGAACCTGTTCAAATGATCGTCTGGATCAGATAAACCGTCATATGTGCCTATGTTAGGCATTTGTTTGGCACTCTTTGGGGCGATTGCTTCCGCAATGTCCCTTGCAAACTTGGACGTTCCTGCATTCGCAACGTTTGGTCTGAACGTTTTGGAGAAGTCTCGTGGACTTCCACCTGTGCTTTTTGGTTTGAAGGCTTGTCCAAAATGCCTTTTCGGTTGGGATTCCGTTTCCTTACGCTTCCCTTTTGCCCTATGGCGAGGGTTCGCGTCGGAGTCGGATTCCTCCGAGTCATCCTCCCAGTATTCGAATTCGTCGGCCTGTTGCACGGAACGCAAGCGTTCGTCCAACTCAGCCTGGAATTCCTTTTGTCGTGCCTCCGCCCATGCCTTAACTTCATCGAGAGTCTGGCGGGGGAGTCTTCGTTTCTCAAACTGGGTATCGGTGGATCCCAGTAGGCGATCATTTACTGCACTTGCCCCAGCTTTGGTAAGTGGGGTAGTGTTCGTAAAATTTACTTCACTTGCCCCGGCTTCGGTAGCCGGGGTAGTGTTCGTAAAAACTGTGTTGCCGGTATTCCTCCCAGTAGCTGGGGTTGTGGTTACCGGAATTTCTCTAACCATCTTTGTAAAAGTTTGAAAAAACTGGAGAAAATTGTAGTTCTAGCTTTATGCACGGATGGCGCCAATGAAGAAACACTAACCGGACCCCGGACAGATTACTGGTAACCTGGGGGTTGGATAGCTGTTTCCCACGAGGGGTTAGACCCTTGGAAGATGGTTCTTCTGATAACCTGCAAAACAGACACCGTGAGCTCGTCACTGAGAAGGGGGGGTTCCTCCTTGTGACCACCCTCCGGCGTGAGAATCAGACTAGATTGCTCTTTAAATATAAAAGTATATTAAGAGATTGCTAGAGCAGATATCAGGTATAATATGATGATAATGTGATAAGATATGATAAGATGATCATACCATTTGGGGTATTTATAGCCGAAGGTAGGTTTCCAAGGAGGTATGGCCGGCTGCAACAGTGTTCCTGTTCATCAACAGTAGCCTACGCACGTGCCCTGCTGGTAGTTGGTGGGTAGGCAGCGGCTGATAGTGACCAGGCCTGCTGTGTACTATTCCCTTTCCACCAACTGCCGGCTACGCACGTGGTATGACAGTAGTTGGTGAGTAGGCAGCGGCTAATAGTGACACAGTACAGGAGCATGCTGCTCACCATACTGTATCAGTGAGCTGTCGTATCTCTGATCAGATCTTTCGCCCATACCTCGTCAGGTACAGTAAAAGATCCTTCAGTATACGGACTGGCTTATTTGGGCGGGAGTATTCCCC